>NC_137785.1:62079324-62501937 GCF_963455305.1 Plecotus auritus
AATTTGGGGAGAATATATACCTTTAAAATATTAAGCATTCTCATCTAAAAATAAGATACATATTGTCAGGGATCCTTGTCATGCTCATGATTTGAATGGAAGTACTTCTGATTATTTCACCACTACTATCGATTTGTGGTAGATGTCTTTCTTTACCTTGCTATTGGAATTTGTCTTCTGTTTCTCATGCACAGTAATATATTTGGGGGGGGGGTGACTTATCATAAAAGAACAATTTTTTAAAAAATACATGAACTTATTTTATGATTTTAATACCAAAGATATGCTAGCCTTATAGAATTAGTTTATTATCTTCCCAATTTATAACATACTAATTATTTATTTATGGAATATGTGGTAGATCTAAATAATAAAATCATCTGGGCTTGATGTTCTCCAATACAGCTATATTTTTGACTAGCTTTCTAATCTCTTTAATAGAAATCAGCATAGATTTTCTACTTCTTCAGCTCATTTTGTTAATTTATTTTGTATAAAATTAATGCATTTCATCTACTTTTTCAACGTTATTAGTATGAGGAAAGTATCTTATAAAATGTAATTCCCTCTGTCTCTGTAATTGCAACCCCTTATCTCATTCGTGATATTGTTGGTTTATACTCTCTCCTTTTTATTAATCAAATTTGAAGAAGGTTTTATAGATCCGTTCTAGTGGCTTTGTTTCTCTTGTTTATTTTATTAGTGTCCGTTTCTATCTTTATTTCCTACTTCTACTTTGTGCAGATTTGATTTCTTTTTTGTTGTTGTTGTTCTTTTTCTAGGATCCTGAATATTATCTGTGGTCCATTTGATTTCAATTTCCCTCATTTTCTAATCTACATATTTAAGTCCATAAATTTTCCTCTGATTGTTGCTTTGGCCACACCTCACAGGTTTTAATATTTAATGCTCTATTGCTCGTTTCTAAATAGTAATCTCCACTTTTTATTTCCTTACTAGCACAAGACTTTTTATGTCTTTTTCCATTTATTAGTATAGAGATTTATTTCCTGTTCCCTTTGTTATTTTCTCGTTTGGTCAGAGAATGGAGCCAATATGTTCTTTACTTTTTTAGAATTGGCCAAGATGTCCTTTGTTGTCCAGTATATGATCATTTGTGCGAGTGGATTATATATGTTTCTATACACTTGTTTGTACCAGATTGTTCGTGATGCCATTATTTTTACGCGTGAAGATTATTTCTGTCTGCTTGAAAAACTCATTTCTTTAAAAAGTGTGGAATTCTTCCGGCTGCGGTTGCAGATTTGTCCGTTTATCTTTGTTTTCCTACTTGCTTCTGTTTTTTTGTGGGTTTTTTTACGCTTCTTGTTTTATATTTTCCTACATTTTTAAGGGCACAGGGTGCACAGTTGTTTCCACATCTTGGATTTTTTTAACAATATGAATGCTTCCATGTAATCTTTAACGGGATTCCGATGGCACTCGAGTCACATAGAACGTAATGCTGCTAGGGCTAGGTTAATTTTCTGGACTCTGTTTCTCTCCTTTGACTTAACTTATTATTTTAGAACCAACACCACACCTCTGCTTATTGTAGTTTTATAAGTTCATTTGTTATCAGATCAGTACGTTACTGGTTGTTCGAGCACAGTGGTCGGCAAACTCCTTAGTCCACAGAGCCAAATATCAACAGGACAACGATTGAAATTTCTCTGGAGAGCCAAAAACCGACTTCCGCGCACGGGCCACGAAGTTTCCATCGCACTGTACGCATGCGCCCGCACGTGGTGTTTTGTGGAAGAGCCACACGCAAGGGGCCAAAGAGCCGCATGTGGCTCGCGAGCCGCCGTTTGCCGACCGCTGTTCTAGCATATGCATTCATCCATATTAACTTTAGATTTATTTTGTAGAATTACCCCAAAATCCCATGTAATCTTTTTCTACAATAGAATTATTTATAAATCAATGTGGGGAGGTTGCTATGTACGTAACTATTTTTACATAAGCCTTAGGAAAATTGTGTGTGGGGTTGTTGTTAATCCTCGCCGGAGAATATTTTTCCACTTATTTTTTTAGAGAGAGTGGAAAGGAGGGGGAGAGACACAGAGAGAGAAACATCGGTAAGAGAGAGAGAGACACATCGATCGGTTGCCTCCTGCACGCATCCCAACCGGGGTGGGGGGGGGGGAAGGACCCTGCAACCGAGGTGCATGCCCTTGACCGGCATCAAACCCGAGACCCTTAAGTCTGAGGGCCAACGTTTATTTCTTTCTTATTTGTCTGGCCAACTTCCTACATTTTTTCTAGATATTTTATTTTGTGTGTGTGTGTCATCTATATAAATAGAATATTTTTCTTTTCCTCTTATTTCTGTTATACTTGGTTCAATATACAGGACATCTATTGATTTCTTTGTACCTATTTTGTAGTTGGGCATATGACTGAACTGCTGTATATGGTATAGGAGTATTTCAGATGATGTTCTAGGCTTTTCTCGTATGATCATGAAATAACAGTTGATTTTGATTTGACCATTCCAATATTTAATCCCCAGCTCTTTTTATTACTTGGATTTTAATGGTGATCATGTAATTATTTTAAACTAGAGGCCCGGTGCATGAAACTCGTGCATTGGGCGGGGGGGGGGGGGGTTCCCCTCAGCCCAGCCTGCGCCCTCTCGCAGTCCGGGACCCCCCGCTCCTTACTGCCCGCCTGCTCACTGGTCCTTAGCACTGCCGCAGAGGCGGGAGAGACTCCCCACCACCACCACCGCTGCGCTCGCCAGCCGTGAGCCCGGCTTCTGGCTGAGCAGAGCTCCCCCTGTGGGAGAGCACTGACCACCAGGGGGCAGCTCCTGCATTGAGCATCTGCCCCCTGGTGGTCAGTGCACATCATAGCGACCGATCATTCCGCTGTTCAGTCAATTTGCATATTAGCCTTTTATTATATAGGATTTATTATATAGGATGTTGTTTTGTTGCTATAACAAGAATTCCTCCAAGTTTTTCATTTGAGAATGGTATGGTACAGATCAGGGGTCCTCAAACTTTTTAAACAGGGGGCCAGTTCACTGTCCCTCAGACCGTGGGAGGGCCGGACTATAGTTTTAAAAAAAAACTATGAACAAATTCCTATGCGCACTGCGGGCCCGGGACGAGTCGGCTGCTAAGCAGGACAGGCAGTGGCACCCAGCGGGCCGGATCAATGTCCTCGGCGGGCCGCATGTGGCCCACGGGCCGCAGTTTGAGGACGCCTGGTAGAGATGGTGATTTCTAGATAGATTGTCTGTTTTAACATTTTTATTTCTTCTGTTGTTATTCAATTGTTCTACAATTAAAATTCATAATTTAAATTTTCCTAGAAAATCATCCATTTCAAAAAAAATTGTCTATGTTAATATATACCATATTTTCTACCATTTTTTTTAACTTTTGGAATACATGAATAATTCTCCTTTTTACTTGTGACATCATTACATGGGTCTTCTCACTCTGTTTTATTTGAATAACTTCTCAGATATCGCTATTCAGCTCTCATGTTTAGGTCCGGCCATCTAATATCTGTTTCTAATTCACGAAGGTAAGCTTTGTCTTTCTCAGGACCTTCCTAGGTTTGTTTCATTGTTGTCTTCCTAATTTATTGTGAGCTGAATGCCTAATTCATTTATTTTTATTCTATGTTCACAATGTTGGGATTTAGCCCTGGCCGGTTTGGTTCAGTGGAGAGAGCATCGGCCTGCGGACTGAAAGGTCCCAGGTTTGATTCCGGTTAAAGGTACATAGCTTGGTTGCAGGTTCTCCTGCCTTAGTTGGGGATCGATGTCTCTCTCTCCTCTCCTCTCCTCTCCTCTCCTCTCCTCTCCTCTCCTCTCTTCTCTCCCTTCCACGCTCTCTAAAAATCAATGGAAAAATAGCCCCGTGTGGGGATTAACAAAAAATAAAATAAAATACATAATAATGTTGGAATTTAAAAGTATGTGTTTTCCTCTGAGTACAGCTTTGACCGACCAAATCATCCCTACATATAGCTTTGATTTTCTCTTGGATCCAGAATTCTTAGGGATGCCCTGACCAGTGTGCCTCAGTGGATAGAGCGTCAGCCTGCAGACTGAAGGGTCCCGGGTTCGATTCTGGTCAAGGGCATGCACCTTGGTTGTGGGCACATCCCCAGTAGGAGGTGTGCAGGAGGCAGCTGATCGATGTTTCTGACTCTCTACCCCTCTCCCTTCCTCTCAGTAAAAAAAAAAATCAATAAAATACATTTTAAAAAAAAAAAAAAAAGAATTCTTAGGGAGGTGGTCAGCACACCCGAGCTGCCGGACATGCCAGTGTGAGCAGTCATAAAAGCAGTGGCCAGGCAGAGATGGGGGTGTGCAGAAAAGACCACGTCTCCCGTGTCCCTCCGCCACTCCCGGCGCCCACCCCAACCCCCGGGAGAGGGACCCCAGGGGTGGTGCTGGGCCCTCATCGCCCCTCTAGCGGGCAGGTGCGTGAGCCACGCTGGCCTAAAACCTAAGGCCCCCCTCCCCTCGGCTCTGCCAGCACCCAGCCGCCCTCTGCTGTTGACGCACCCGTTGGGGGGAGGGGAGGCAGCCTCCACCCCAGAGGCCAGGGGTCCAGGGAGCCCACCTGGCCGCCCAGGGACCGCAGCGTCCACCCCCAACCACTCTGCTCCGATGGGCACAGCGCAGAAGGAGGGGTGCGGGATGAGGAGCATCCTGTGGGCAGGTACGTTCTGCCCCCCGTTCTCCCGCGGCCTCCCGACAGGAGGGAATGAACCTGACAACCCGGTCCCTGCGGAGGGCGCTGCGCCCTGTGCGCACCTACCCCGGCCAGCGGGGGGCGGAGGGGGGGGGCGGCCCCGGCTTCAAGGCCTTTGTTTCGGGAACCTGACGGGCACTGTCCTCCCTGCCTCTCCCCGGGCCGGGGGACGCTCTGGGCCTCCCAGGTGGCCACCCAGGGGGCAGGGGTTCTCGGTAAAACAGTGACCTGCAGGCTGCACCTGGGGTGGCCCCTGCTCTGGGCACTGCATGTGGGTTCCCGCCCAGCACCAGGACACCCCCACCCGGAGGAGCCCTGAGCGGAAGAGCACAGGCGGGGACGCCCCCGCTCCCCCCCCCCCCGCCTCTCGGGCCTGATGTGGAGGATGGGGGACCACCCGGACTCGGTGACAGCCCCTCCCGCCACTTCCCACGAGGAACCGGGTCCGCAGTGTTCGTTTCCCCCCGTGAGGCGGCTCTTGTGCCACGACTGTGCCACCCGAGCCGGGCCTGGAGGTTAGGAGATGAGATGGAAGACCAGGAGCGTCCCGGGGCGTCCTCATCACCGTTTACAAAAGCGTTCCCCATCCCGCAGTCTCCCCCCTCAGCTCATGTCTGACTCTGCCAGACTCAGACAGGATGGGAGGGAACAAACACGGGTAAGTGTCTCCACCACCACCACCCCCCACACTCACACACACACACACACACTCACACACACACTCTCACACACACACACACACACTCACACACACACACACACACTCACACACACACTCACACACACTCACACACACTCACACACACTCACATTCACACACACACTCACACACTCACACACACTCACACTCACACACACACACTCAAACACACACACACTCACACACACACACACACACATACACACACACTCACACACTCACACACACACTCACACACACTCACACTCACACACACTCACACTCACACACACACATACTCTCAAACACACACACACTCACACACACTCACACACACACACTCACACACACACACACTCACACTCACACACACTCACACACACACTCACACACACACACACATACTCTCAAACACACACATACTCACACTCACACACACTCACACTCACTCACACACACACTCACACTCACTCTCAAACACACACATACACTCACACACACTCACACACACACTCACACGAACTCACACACACACATTCACACACACTCACACTCACACACACACACTCAAACACACACACACACTCACACACACATACACTCACACACACTCACACACACTCACACACACACTCACACACTCACACACTCACACACACACACACACACACACACACTCTCACCGTGCAGCCCAGCCTGGCTGACACCTGCCATGTGCCTCTCGGCCTTCCCCTGCACTGGCCCTGCTGATAGGGGTCAGTGGGGCTGTGAAGCCAGTGGGGGGCGGGGTATGCCTGCTGTCACCACCCCAGTTGGCCAGGAAGCAGAACAGGCCCAGACACCTGTGCACAGGTGAGCAGATCCAATGTCTGGGGGCTCGTTGGGCCGGGAGGGGAGCTCAGGTGTCGGGGGAGCACAGGTGCCTTCTTTAGGGGTGAATGCAGCAGAAATCCATGGACACCCCGTGAGGCCTTTGATTGGCAGCACAGACCAGGTGGCGCGTTTGCAGAGGGCTACGGGACTTCACATCACGTTTGCGCTGCATCTGAACAGACGGCCGCCCGCCATGTCGACGGTCCAGTCTCTGTCCCTGGTCAAGGGGCCAGAGGACAAGCAGCCTCAGGTGGACATCGCCGGCGTGGCGAAGGGAAATCCAGGATGCCTGGTGGTGGAGAATGACAGACACGTTTTGGGTATAAATAGGTCCCAAATACGCATGAGACATTCTTAGGCTTTTAAACAATGGACTAAAATGCTAAATACTAAAATATCATTTTTAATATAAGTATGCCCCATGTATATTTGAGACATCTTTATGCTTAAAAAAAAAAAGATTGGTTGTCTGAAGTTCACATTTAACCAGGCGTTCTGTACGTTGCATCGGGCAGCGTTGCTCAGGGTGTCCCTGTGGCCGTGCTAAGGTGAGAACCAGGTGTGGGAGAACCAGGTGTGGGAGAACCAGGTGTGAGAGAACCAGGTGTGGGAGAACCAGGTGTGGGAGAACCCGGTGTGAGAGAGCCAGGTGTGAACCAGGTGTGGGAGAACCAGGTGTGAGAGAACCAGGTGTGAGAGAACCGGGTGTGTGAGAACCGGGTGTGGGAGAACCGGGTGTGGGAGAACCAGGTGTGGGAGAACCAGGTGTGAGAGAACCGGGTGTGAGAGAACCGGGTGTGGGAGAACCAGGTGTGGGAGAACCAGGTGTGAGAGAACCAGGTGTGGGAGAACCAGGTGTGAGAGAACCGGGTGTGAGAGAACCGGGTGTGGGAGAACCGGGTGTGGGAGAACCAGGTGTGGGAGAACCAGGTGTGGGAGAACCAGGTGTGGGAGAACCAGGTGTGGGAGAACCAGGTGTGAGCCCTCACTGCCGCCCGCCCTGGAGCACCAGCCCTGGCTGCAGACTCCCACACAGAGCCCGCCCAGCCCCCCAGCCGGCCACGCGCTGCGCCCCGTCCTCCTCCCCTCCATCGACGCTCAGAGACGGCTCACGCTCCTTCAGGAGCTGTCTTCAGGCCCAGAGGTGCTGACAGCTGAGCCACAGACACGGGCACGGAGGAGAGACCTGTGCACACGGCCCCAGCGACCGGGAGAAACGTTGGAAGAGATGGAAGTGGCATCACCCGAGCCACACATCGCCTTCGCCTGGCCCCTGGGTCAGCGTAAGCAGCAGAAGTAATGCGACCGGGAAGGGCCCTGCTGTCTCAGCCTTGTGCCCAGGACGAGTGCCCGTGTCCTCTGGGCCCCGGCCACCACAGCCCTAACCGGCCGGGCCATCCTCCGGCCCAGCCCGGCCTTCTTGTTCCGTTTGCACAGCGTTTAACGTTGGGATTATTACCAATACTGGAAACATTAGGACACTTCCCGGGCAAATCCAGATTCCCAGTTTCCCTTCAAAAATCAGACGCTCCTGTAACCCCGGCCTCTGTCGGTCCAGGTGTTGGGAGCTGAGACCAGCCGCCCCCCCGCCCCTCCGGACAGGGCACACATCTGCCAGTTCTCCCGGGGCCCCCGGCCCCCTGCTGACTGACTCCGGCGCCACGGGGCACCCGGCAGGCCCCACCCTTGGCCGCTGAGGACCACAGCGGGAACACGGGCGACCTCGGCCCTCCCCACGGGCCCCCGGCCCTCGGAGGAACCACACGGTCGGTGAGCTCTGCGTCATTCCCCCAAGGCCTGAGGTCTGCCGCCCACGACCCCAGCCGCAGCGCCGGACACCGCCTGGAACGTGACCTAAGCAGAAAAGCAGCGCAGTCGACAGACCTGGGACACGGTCACGCCAGGGCCCCAGATCCCTTCGGGGCGTGCATCGCCAGCCCATTTCACAGACGGTGGCCACGGAGGTCACAGCCCCATTGACCCCGACTCTATGCTTCTCACCTCCCAGAACGAGGGTCCCCGGTGCGGGTGGAGGGAAGGGTGGTTTGTTTAATCGACGTCTTGAGTGCTGACGGGGGAAACGGCTCTGATTGGCTGATGCAGGAATTGGGATTCTGGGCCGAGCTTGACAAAGGATAATGTATCTTTAAGCCTAGGTGCCCTTCAGGGACTGTATTGGATAAATGTCTCCTGAAAAGCCTGTAAATATTCCATTGCCTCACTGTCATTACTACCATGAAATGATAATGAAGCATGAAAGAAATATAATTCCATATTCAGATGACAGCATTAGCCTCCATAAGCAAACTGAAATATTTATTAGTAAAATGCTCCGTATCTACGCCTGTAATCTAAAAAAAAAAAAAAAGGACAAAAATGTTTTATAATAAAAAAGAGATTGAATGCGGAGGTAAAATCTGGTTGGCTGATTTTATTGCTTATTATTAAATCCTGGCAAAACAATTATTTTTTTCTTTTCATTAGTAAGACACCCAAATTAAAACTATGCCCTCCGGCTGCGAGGTTTACAGTAGTGATTAAAAACAAGAAATTGTGATGCATGGGGCTTTTGACAATGGCATAATCAAATTCATTCATATTGTTCAATCTTTCACTGACAAATATTTTTACAGTGAAATATACCAAACAAAGAATCACATGCAACAACTATCAATACAGAGAAATTAGGAAACCTTGTTATTATTTAAACGGTGAAGCGATACAATGTTGCCACCGTCTCGATACAAATATTATAGTGCAGTTAATTAGGGTAATTATTGCCTAAATTGTGCTTAATTGTCTTATGCTGAATAGGATGTGTGAATGGAGCTCTCTGAGCCCTTCACAATGCGTAGGTGCCGATGAACTACTCCGTCATAATTTAATAAGTTTCGGTGGTATTTCCTGTGCGTCAGGAAATACATCTGAATACGAGCAAAAGAGATAAACATGCACCACAGGCCTTGACCTCCGTTTGACCTTATTGAAAAAGCGGGGGGGACATGCGTCATTTGGTGTAACCGGGGGGTCACAGAGCGCTGGGCACATTCCTTTAAGGAAAAGGGACAGAGAAAACAGCGTCTTTGAAGTGAATGAAAAATTAGTCACTCAAGTGACCACGATCAATTCTGAAACACAGCGCAAAATTAATTACAGTTTTGCATCCGAAGCAAGAACGTAGGTTTCAGACGGTCGGCATCATTTATCTCGAGCCGCACAATATCTGAGGCGATTAAAAAGCCGGATCTGCCGGGGCTCCCCCCTCCCCGCCCCCCCGCCGCCCCCGGGCCTGGGGCCCTCTGCCGCCGCTGTGCAGTACAAATGATTAACTCCCAATTATGCCGGGGACGCTCCGGACACTCCAGACACTTCAGCGCACAGAGCGCGTGGCGAGTCCCAGAAGCCGGAGAGGGACAGACTCGCAGTTCTTCATCAACGCCCAGCGCGGCCACCACGGACGAGATCCAGATAAATTGCCAGGAGACCTGACAGCGGCTGCTGCCGGGAGCTGGCTGGGCAAAACCCGGATCTCTCATTTCTATCTGTTTTTGAATTGCTGCTCCCGTATTTGCATTTTTATACAATCAGCGGAGAGGGTCTGTTCTGTTCCATTCTCTAGGCCACTCCGGCTGCCTGCTCCCCATCACGCAGGGGGGCTTTGGGGACCTGTCTTGGGAGGGGGAAAGGTTCCGTGTCCAAAAGGCACCTGGGCTGGGGAGGTGCCCTGCGCCCTGTGGCCCGAGGGGCCGTTGGCGTCCGGGGGGGCCCACAGAGGCCCTGAGCCACTGTCCCCAGAAGAAGCTCAGTGAACAAACACGCAGTGCATGGCCGGCCTGGCTCCTCAGCCCCTTTGGGGAAGCAGTGACGTCAGCGACGCCAGGGCGCGGCGGGGACCGGGGTTAACTTCAAACACGAGACCCCTCGGAAGGGGCGGCGGTGACGCTGCTCACGTGGGGACAGGAAGGGAAGCTGCTCCCGGTGGCCGGACGCCCTGAGATTTTTGAAGAAAACTGGACGCCTGGATTGTTTCAGAGAATTCCTTCTTTTTTTTTTTTTAATGTCGATTCACATTCTTTTTTTTTTTTTTTAAATATAGTTTATTGATTTTTAGAGAGGAAGGGAGAGGGAAAGAGAGATAGAAACATCCAGGATGAGAGAGAATCATTGACCAGCTGCTTCCTGCACGCCCCCCTACTGGGGATCGAGCCCGCAACCCCAGCATGTGCCCCCGGCCGGAATCGAACCTGGGACCCTTCAGTCCGCAGGCTGACACTCCATCCACTGAGCCAAAAACTGGCCAGGGCTCGATTCACATTTTTAAAGTGAATAAGAGAACCACCTTCTGGCTATGTGAAGACGCTTCTGAGGGCCCCATCCGGGGAGGGGCTGCCCACCCCTGCCTCCCAGCCCATGCCTTGGATGTAACATCCATCCAGGTGGTTGTCAATGGACCCTTTAAGCTGCAAGAATCCAGGATGTGAGACAAACCGGATGTCTATCTTGCTGTTGATTGCACACGGCTGGAACCACCGACATTCATGGCAATCCCTCCAAAGAACCACTCCCGAGGGGCCGGGATGCTTCCCATCAACCCGAGCACCCGAATCCTCTCCCAGGCAGGAAAAGACACGGCTCACCCTCTCCAACAACCCATTGGTGGTTTTCGGAATCGGGACGTGGCCTTGCCATGGGAAAAGGAGGGATCAGAGAGGTGGAGTGACTTACAGAAAGATGCACAGCACCTTGGTGGCCAACCTGAGGCCAGAAGGCCAACCCAGGGCTCACTGTGCTCCCCAAGGTAAGGGAGCCCCTCTATTGATACTTGGCGTCTCCATGCTCACGGGGAGGGGGGGGTGGGGGAGTGGGTAGAGGGGACCCGCCCCATCAGAGGCACCCCGCATCGTCTGCATCGCGGGAGGGTAAGCGCCTGCAGAATGGTCTCAAGTCCTTCAGGAAACAAGGGTGAAACAAAGCTCAGCTCACAGGAGGATTCTCCAGACTGCAGGGGTCCTCAAACTCCGGCCCGCGGGCCACATGCGGCCCGCCGAGGACATGGATCCGGCCCGCCGGGGGCCGCTGCCTGTCCTGCTTAGCAGCCGACGCGTCCCGGGCCCGCAGTGCGCATGGGAATTTGTTCATCATTGTTTTTTTTTTTAAACTATAGTCCGGCCCTCCCACGGTCTGAGGGACAGTGAACCGGCCCCCTGTTTAAAAAGTCTGAGATCAACTGAAGGACTTGTATACATGCATATAAGAGTAACCAACGGATGCAAAACATTGGTGGGTGAGGGCATGTATGGGAGTGGGGTGGGGGGGGGGTAATGGTAAGATATGTACACATATAATACCTTAATAAAAATTTGAAAAAATAAATAAATAAATAAACAAACAAACAAACAAAAAATAAAATAAAAAATAAAAAAAAAAAGGTTGAGGACCCCTGTAGGAGTGGGGCGGCCAATGGGATGATTTTCATTTAAAATTAGCTCTCGGGAACTTCGCAACCCGAAGCTTAGCCGCCTAGAGAGCGTCTGCAGCCGGGAGCAATGCTTCGTATTGTTCAACGAGAGCCCGGTGCGTTGCGTTAGAAAAGAGGACGATCCGGGGGTCCTAGCGGCCACAGCGGATGGTGCCGAGTCCGGACGGTAAGGCAACGTGGAGAGAGAAGCAACCCGCAGGGCAGAAGTCCCTGCTCAGCAGCTGCCCGGGACCAGCGCTCCTGAGGAATCCACGGGGTTTTTTTTATTTTATTTTATTTTATTTTTTTGGCCATAAAATGGGAGCTTTTTTTTTTTTTTTTTTTTTGCTTCTATCGTTCTCACAAGGTAGAACGTGTTCGTTTGGAGACACCGAACAGGGAACGCCGGTGGCAGCAGGAGAGAGACGCGCGTGCCACACAGGCAGGGGGGTTCCGGCTGACACGGCGGCCCGGGGACCAGCCCCGCCAGGGACTGAACCCCGTTAGCATGACGTGGACCCTGTTTTAAGGACATGGGCCTTTTCCCACGTTCTCCCTTTTGTCCTGTAAAACAATAACTATGGTTTCGAGGATAACGGCGGTTGAGTGAGTCGGCACCGAGGGACAAGGATGCCTCTGTTTCTCCCTCAGATTTACACGTCGGACAGTCACAGCTCAGCAAAGGGTCCCCCCCCACCGCTGCCCGCCTCAACCCACAAACACGCCTGAGAGACCCATGTGTCAGGACACCTGAAGGGGGGAAGATGGGACGTGCGGGGTGGGCGGGACGGGACAGGGTGGGGGGACAGGCAGAGTCGATTCCACCGAACGTTCCGAGATCTAACAGCTGCCCTTCTCAAACTCTTCCAAAGCACGGAGAGCGGGGGAATGCCTCCTCATGGGCTCACAAGGGCAACGTTATCCTGAGCCCGAACGTGGGCAGAAAGGAAAAGGACGGACCCGTGTGGAGCGATGGCGAACACGGGTGCAAACACCCTGAGCAACATGCCAGCGAGGCAAACGGCCCCCCCCCACCAAGCAGGGTTGCCTCCGGGGACGCAGGGCTGGCTCACCGTTCGCAAGCCCGTCGGCGTGATACCCACAGTCACAAAATAAAGGATAAAAATCCCACGATCCGCCCTCACCGGTGTGGCTCAGTGGATAGAGCGTCAGCCTGCGGACGGAAGGGTCCTGGGTTCGATTCCGGTCAAGGGCATGGACCTTGGTGGCGGGCACATCCCCAGTGGGGGGTGTGCAGGAGGCAGCTGATCGGTGTTTCTCTCTCATCGATGTTTCTAACTCTCTATCCCTCTCCCTTCCTCTCTGTAAAGAAATCAATAAAATATATTAAAAAAAAATCCCACGATCCTATTAAGAGATGCAGGAAAAGCTCTTTTTTTTTTTTTTTTTTTTTTTTTTTTTTAAGAAATGATACCTAAAGACCCCGTACGACTCAAGAAGAGCAGAGACCTTTTCCCAGCGAAGACGCAAGAGGCCCGCCGATCAGTGAAACGAGGCTGCTCGGCACAAAACCACGGCGAGATGCCGCCTCGGCCCCGTTAGCGTGGCTACCATCAGCGAGACCAGCGATAGCACGTGCGGGAGGGAGCAGCTGCGGAGGAAAGGGAGCCCTCGTCCCCAGCCGGCGGGGATGGAGCCTGGGGCCGCCTCGATGGAGAACAGACGGAGGCGCTTCAAAACATTACGAGTAATTACCATCTGACCCAGCGATTCCTTCTCTGAGTATCTACCCCCCTTCCCCCCCCAAAAAAAAATTGAAAACACTTATCTGTAAAGATATATACACGCCTGTGTGTTCACTACAGCTTTGTTCACGGTGGCCCAGGGGTGGACACAGCCCAAGTGCCCTGCCGTCGACGGCTGGGCGAAGACGAGGTGTCACGGTGACGCCAGTGGAATACGACGCAGACCTAAGCAAAGATCAAATGCCACCTTGTGGGACCACGGGGGGTGCATCTTAAGAGCATCGCGTGGGCTAATGCATACACTTAATTGTATATGTAACATAGAAAAGAGTAAACATAACAACAAAAATGATCTGTTATTATACTTGCATTCTGTCTATTAGGAAAGGCAGAAAGGAAGTAAAAATACTTAAAGAGGGGGAAAAAAAAAAAATAAGAGCATCGTGTGGTGTGAAATTAGCAGGTGGGAACGGGCCAGAGCCGTCTGACTGCGTGCACCAGCGAGCGGCAGAGCGAACAGCAGCGCGTGGACCGGCAGAGGGGATGAACACAGGTGCCAAAACCCCAAACCAAACGCCAGCCCATCAGGCGGCGGCGACGCAAAGACGGACAGTGGCGCCGAAACGGAAGCCCTCGGACGGGACGCGGACGACAGCACTGTGGTACCAGGCGGTGGGGGCGGGGGGGGGGCCAGGATGAAGCCGGTCGAGGAGACAACGGCGAGGTTGGGTGGGGAGCACGCAGATGCCCCGTTAGAAAGCCGAACACCTGAAACTTATATAATGTTGTTACCCAGCGTGACCCCAATGCATCGATGATAATAATAGAAACATACCTGGTAACATGCTAGTTAGACCGGGCGTCCTTCCGGGCGTCCTTCCTTCCAGGCAAAGCGGCGGCAGGCGGGGGCCGAGGCAGAGGCGGCCCCTGCGGTGGTGGGGGCAAAGGCCCTTGCGAGAATTTCGTGCATCGGGCCTCTGGTTTGATAATAAAAAATAAACAACAACCATCGCTGCGATGAGTGTTACCAGAGATCTCACTCCAAGCCCAGCGCCCCACGTCTGGGTAAATTCAGGGGTTACGTTGGTGGCTCGGTGGCGGCAGACGTGGAGAACGCAGAGGTCGGGGAGACCGTGGGACCCGCATCCTCGTCCACGCTGGCAGACAAGAGCCCGGGAGGCGAAGCCGGGTGCCCCAGCTGAACCCCCACTTCCAGTGAGGTCAGTCTCGCGTGGGTGAAAAGCTGTGGCGCGTGGACTCCCCGGAGCGCTGTGCAGCGTTAAAAAGGAGCATCTCCTCCCTTCGAGGCAGCAGGGAGGGGCCTGGAGAGCGTTGTGCTGCGGGAACTAAGCCCGTCAGGGAAAGCCGAGTGTCCCATGATCGCGCTCCTACGTGGAACCTAAGGAACAAAATACACGGATGCGCGGAGTGGATCCAGAGACACGGAGGCAGGGAACGGAGTGCGGGACCTCAGAGGGAAGGCGGGGGGGCGGGCGGGGGAGTCGTCAACCAAAGACCTTGCGTGCATATATGCATGGCCCATGGCACAGACAGTGGGGTGCTGAGGGCCTGGGGGGGGGGGGGGGTGGGGGCTGGAGGGGGTTAACGGGGGAAAGAGGGACATATGTTATACTTAAACAATAAAGAGTAAAAAGAGCCAAAACCGGTTTGGCTCAGTGGATAGAGCGTCAGCCTTCGGACTGAAAGGTCCCGGGTTCGATTCCGGTCAGGGGCCTGTACCTTGGTTTCGGGCACGTCCCCAGTAGGGGGTGTGCAAGAGGCAGCTGATCGATGTTTCTCTCTCATCGATGTTTCTAACTCTCTATCCCTCTTCCTTCCTCTCTGTAAAAAATCAATAAAATATATATTAAAAAAAAAAAAAGAGTAAAAAAAAAAACTGAGGTCAATCTAACCCCATCACGGTCACCTGTGAGTCACCAGCCCGCTGCAGTGAGTGAGAAAGCCGGGGGGCGGGGCGTCCCAGCTCTGCAGAGGGCCAGCTGGGAGCGCCGAGAGGAAAGGACACCTCTCCTTTCTCGGGGCGGCCCCGGCCCACCTGCTCCCTGCAAACCCTGCTCGCCTCCGCCTCCCCCATCCTCCTCACCTGGCAGCGCAGGGCCCGGCCTTCCAGGTGAATTCTCGCCCCGCCACGTTGTCGGCGCTGCCTGTGGCTCTTTGGGGGTGCAGCCCCCAGCCTGGGGCTGTCCACGGGGAGCCAAGCCCCCTGAGATGAGGGCCGCTGTCCCCCCTGGGCAGGCTGCTCCCCTCTCCCCGGACTGGGGAGACGCCCTCCGTGCCCTGGCTGGCCAGGGTTAGTGGCGGGGATGCTGTTTCCCCGGCAGGGGTGCCCGGGAGGACCCGATTGTGTGATGAAGTGGAAGGGCCCTGCGTGGAGCCGTGCCCCGTGCCCCTTGCCGGCCGGATCGAGGGGCTCAGCGCCTGGCTTCCTCCTTCCCAGAAGGAAGCAACGGCAGGCTGGTCTACGCCCCAGCTCACCTGGCCCGCTCACCTGACTGCGCACACAGCCTTCTCTAAATACCAGCGACGGCTGACCTTGACCTTCGCCCCCCCAGCCCAGCGCCGCCCGCCCCCTCCCTGAGCACGGGGTGGTGGGTGCACGGGTTCCCCACCTCCCCACCCCCACCCCCACACTCCCCTTCCCTCTGGGAGAGGCCACCAGCATTGTTGCTGGGAAAAGACACCGGATATCTCTGCTTCTCTGATTTTATTTCAGATTCTGCAGGAGGTAACCCCCCCCTCCCAACAGAGAGACTCCTCTTACCCGTCTGAGAAGCTCTCCTGCAGCCGGTGGGGCCCTGGGGCCTGGGCTCTGCGTCGGCCCATTTCACAGATCTCAGCCGTCCCAGAATCCCCACCTCGGGTCCTTGGGAAGTCGCGGGGGGGGGGGGGGGGGGAGGCGCCTGCCCAGCCCTGCCTCCCCGAGCTGCTTCCGGACCTTCCGCGGGCAGGTGGCAGGTGCTGGTGTCTCGGGGGGGGGGGGGGGGGGGGGCGCTGTGAGGCGCTGCTTTGGGAATGTGAACGTGTGCCCTGGCCGTGGTGGCTCCGCCGGCGGAGCATTGTCTGTGCCCCAAAAGGTCACGGGTTCCATTCCCGGTCAGGCACGGACCCAGGCTCCGGGTCCAGGTGTGCGCATGAGGCAGCGGATCAGTGTTTCTCTCCCACATGGGTGTTTCTCTCCCCCTCTCTCCTCCACACTCTCTCAAAAAAAAAAAAAAATCAATAAAAACATAATTTGGGGGGGGGGGAAGAAAAAGAAAAAAAACAAACATGGGATTGTCCGACCAATGGAACCCTCCCGGGGGCACCCCCAGGAACAGGTGTTTAAATGCTCCCTGACACCTCGGCCGTGCACCCGCTCGCTGCCTGTCCCGGCCCCACGCACGAGGCTGCCTGTTTAAAGAGGTGTCGGCTGCGCCAAAACCGGTTTGGCTCAGTGGATAGAGCGTCGGCCTGCGGACTGAAAGGTCCCAGGTTCGATTCCGGTCAAGGGCACGTACCTTGGTTGCGGGTACATCCCCAGTGGGAGGTGTGCGGGAGGCAGCTGATCGATGTTTCTCTCTCATCGATGTTTCTAACTCTCTATCCCTCTCCCTTCCTCTCTGTAAAAAATCAATGAAATACATTAAAAAATAAATAAATAAAATACATAAAGATACTATAAAAAAAATAAATAAATAAATAAATAAAGAGGTGTCAGCTGCGAGCGGCTGAAGCCGGCCAGGTACGGGCTCCTGACGAATTGAAAACCGGAACTTTCCCGGCTCCTCCCCCCCCCGCCCCCCCCCCCGGTGCTGAGCGGTAATGCCACACTTAGCGGCGTCCCGGTCCCTCCATACGCGGTGAAATCTAAAGAAATAACATCTTCGGGGCTTTTCAGAGAGGGCGGCTGCTCCCCCATCTATACTGCTTTTTTTTTTTTTTTAACCATTATTTTCTTCCATTTCCCACAATGCCTCAGATCCGAAGCAAACAGAAGCTGAGTGATTACCCCGAAGTGTGCTAGATGAACTGGAAAAAGTCTATTCAAACAAAGCTCATTAGTTCTGATACCTCCGGGGCGATGACAAATTAAGCGTCTGGTGAGTGTGCGTCCAGACAAAGGAGGACGCGGGCAACCAGGGCTGAGCGAGGCGGCGTGTCACTACGTTCCCCGGGAAAAGGTAGGAATTACAATCGGAGCTAAAACGGAATCCCTTTAAGGAACGTGTACGAAATAGATCATCCCTTCCCTCGTAAGTGCGTCGGGGAGACCGGCCGCTGATGGATTAGCGCAGCCGGGAGTGGCCACTCGGCTGGGGCTGCCTGGCCAGGTGCGCGCCCGCCCGGCCCACCTCACACCTCGGCGAAGGCTTGGCGCTGCCGGGGATCCTGACCCTGACCCGTCCGAACCCCAGGAGCAGGGCCGCGTGGCCTGGAGCCCGCTCGCTGCTGGGGTTCGGGCCGGCAGCCGCTTGGCTTCGAAAGGCGCCAGGACCTTAAGATGACTGTGTTTCCCGACAAGGGTGCCCACACAGAGCCCCCCCCCGGCTTTTGACCCCTGACCCCTGGCTTGTGAGCCGGTCCATGAAGCGTCTTAGGGAATTCTAAGTCAGCGTTGTACTGTGCAGAGCCTGGCCCTGGAGGCCTGTGGCTGTTGAATGAATGAAGCACAGATGCATGGGGGAGGGAGGGAGGGAGGGAGGGAGGGAAGGCGTCAGGGTGGGCCACACAGCACTCTCAGACCCTCCCCAGGGGTTCTGTAGGGCACAGAAGCCCCCATGTACACCTGGCTGAGGGGTTCGCAGCCTTGTGACCTGTTGTCGGGATTTCCAATTCCCAGACGGACAGCGTGGGGAGACCCTCGGAGCACACCCGTCTCAGGGCGATGGGACGCACAGGCCCATTCATGCTGCGCTTCCTTCTCGGTTGAAACATTTGTCCCTAAAAAGTTTAGGTTTTTCACAGATGTCCTAGCGACCAGCTTCTTTGGAAGCTCGAAAGATCTGGCTGAGCTGAGCCGGTGCAGCCACACGGCGCAGCCACACGGCGCAGCCACACGGCGCAGCCACACGGCACAGCCACACGGCACAGCCACACGGCGCAAATGGCCAGGACGGAACTGCGACTGCCCCCTGGGCGAGGAGGCCCACTCCCAGTGCCTCCGCCCAGCCCACTGCCCCCGGATCCCACCCGCCTGGCCCCTGAGGCACGTGAGCTCACAGGCCTGGCCTGTCAGTCATCCGTCTAATAGACACGGGGAGGGGGCCCAGGAAGAGGGCGGCTGGGGGAGCCCCCAGGTCAGCGTTCTCCAGGCCACCACCGCCCTCTCCCTCGGAGCCACCTCCTCCCGCCTCTGTTTTTGCCTCTGGGGGTCCCTGTGCCTCTGGGGGTCCCTGTGCCTCTGGGGGTCCCTCTGCCTCTGGGGGTCCCTCTCCCTCTGGGTGACCCTGTGCCTCTGGGTGACCCTCTGCCTCTGGGTGTCCCTGTGCCTCTGGGGGTCCCTCTCCCTCTGGTGTCCCTCTCCCTCTGGGTGTCCCTGTGCCTCTGGGGGTCCCTCTCCCTCTGGGGGTCCCTCTCCCTCTGGGTGACCCTGTGCCTCTGGGGGTCCCTCTCCCTCTGGGGGCCCCTCTCCCTCTGGGTGACCCTGTGCCTCTGGGGGTCCCTCTGCCTCTGGGGGCCCCTCTCCCTCTAGGGGTCCCTGTGCCTCTGGGGGTCCCTGTGCCTCTAGGGGTCCCTCTCCCTCTGGGGGTCCCTCTCCCTCTGGGGGTCCCTCTCCCTCTGGGTGACCCTGTGCCTCTGGGGGTCCCTGTGCCTCTGGGGGTCCCTCTGCCTCTGGGGGCCCCTCTCCCTCTAGGGGTCCCTGTGCCTCTGGGGGTCCCTGTGCCTCTAGGGGTCCCTCTCCCTCTGGGGGTCCCTCTCCCTCTGGGGGTCCCTCTCCCTCTGGGTGACCCTGTGCCTCTGGGGGTCCCTCTGCCTCTGGGGGCCCCTCTACCTCTGGGTGACCCTGTGCCTCTGGGGGTCCCTGTGCCTCTGGGTGACCCTGTGCCTCTGGGGGTCCCTCTCCCTCTGGGGGTCCCTCTCCCTCTGGGGGTCCCTCTCCCTCTGGGGGTCCCTCTCCCTCTGGGTGACCCTGTGCCTCTGGGGGTCCCTGTGCCTCTGGGGGTCCCTCTGCCTCTGGGGGCCCCTCTCCCTCTAGGGGTCCCTGTGCCTCTGGGGGTCCCTGTGCCTCTAGGGGTCCCTCTCCCTCTGGGGGTCCCTCTCCCTCTGGGGGTCCCTCTCCCTCTGGGTGACCCTGTGCCTCTGGGGGTCCCTCTGCCTCTGGGGGCCCCTCTACCTCTGGGTGACCCTGTGCCTCTGGGGGTCCCTGTGCCTCTGGGTGACCCTGTGCCTCTGGGGGTCCCTCTCCCTCTGGGGGTCCCTCTCCCTCTGGGGGTCCCTCTCCCTCTGGGGGTCCCTCTCCCTCTGGGGGTCCCTATGCCTCTGGGGGTCCCTGTGCCTCCCCGTGGGCCACGTGCTGTCAGGTCATCTGTTCACCACACGCCCTCCTCGAAGTGACGCTCCGCCCCTCAGGCTCACACTGGTGACCAGCCCAGCACCAGGGCCCTGAGCGTCCGGCTCCCCGCGGCTCCAGCCCCGAGGCCAGCCTGCCCCGTGCCTGTCACTGTCCCCGGGAGACCCGGCGAGGCCGGCATGAGCACTCCAGCGACTGTTTTCTTGTTTGACAGCTCCTTGGCGCACCCGCCCGTCAGCGTGACAGTATCTGGGAAGCCGGAGGGTTTCTCATTGCACGAGGAACAGACACTCCTTCCTGAGATGCGTGCGCACGTGGATAAGAAACTAAACCACCGGCCCGCCGTCCGCCGGGGCCGTCTCGGCAGGACCTGCGTGCTGTCGTGGTCCCCCTCGCTGAGCTCCATGTCGGTGCCCAGTGGAGCCCACTTACTCGGACACACTTACACCTCGTCCTCTCTCCGGCCCCACGGCTTCCGACGCCCGCTTTCGGCCCTCCGCTCAGAGGTCACCACTCGGTCAGCACCCCACCCCCACCCCCGTGAGCGCTGGCTTCCTCTGCCCCATTCTCACCACCAGAATTTCTATGCCACGTCTCACACTCAACATCCAAAAATGTCTTAAAACGTTGAATATTTTGGCCCTGGCCGGTGTGGCTCAGTGGACGGAACGTCAGCCTGCGAACGGAAGGGTCCCAGGTTTGGTTCTGGTCAAGGGCACGTCCCTCGGTTGCAAGCTTGCTTCCTGGCCTCTGAGCCTGTGGGGACAAGGAGGCGGGGAAAGGGGGTCCCCTGTCCCTCCTCACTCACCAGCGTGTACCTCGTGTCGGCAGGAACGATTTCTTTTTTCAATCCCTGTTTTTATTGATTTCAAAGAGGAAGGGAAAGGGCGGGGGGGCCGGGGAGGAGAGAGACATCGACAATGAGAGAGAACCATGGACCGGCTGCCTCCTGCACGCCCCCTACTGGAGACGGAACCCACAACCCAGGCCTGTGCCCTGACCGGGAATCGAACCCGTGACCTCCTGGCTCACTCAACCACTGAGCCACCCCGGCTGGGCCTAATAGAACGTCTTCATCATTCTTTCTCCCCCAAAACGTCCTTGCCTGTTCGTTACTCATTTAACCTTCCAAACGAACTTGCCCCGAAGTTACGTTTTGGGGGAAAGAAATGTCCTTCTGTTTCTGAAGTTCCCTTCACATTTATTACCGTTTCCCAAACCCCATCACAAACCCAGCCCTGGGCTCCAGGTGACCCTGAGGGGCCTGTCGTGGGAGGGGGAGGGGAAGGCAATGAGGAGCAGGCTCCACGTGAGCCCTTGGGGTAGAGGACAGTGTCCCCTAACTGCCAGAGGAGCAGCTGGGGGAGCCCTGGGCCCAGAGGGCACCCCGGTCCCCTGGCCCGAGCCCTCCTCCAGGCACTCCCCAGCCTGGGCCCCTGTTGACCGCAGACGATGAGGACGGAGGGACGGAGGTGTCAGGGGACAGGTGAGGGTCAGGGGGGTGGGGAAGGGGCATCACCCCAAGCCCACAGACCCTGGAGCAGCCAGACCCCGAGGACCGGGAGCACGTACAGCAGACGCTCTCCGTGCGGGGCGTGGACGGCTGACGGGCAGCGGACGTCCTGCTCCTGTGAGAGTCCGTCGTGTCCCCTGAGGGTTTTGCTCCTGGCTCCCCCACTGGAGCCCGAGAAGTCAGAGCCCTCAGCTCGTCCCGCACCCTTCGTCCGTCCGGGGTTCCAGGGAGAGACGGCCCGGGGCCAGGACAGCGCTGTCTCGCCCTCGTCTTGCAGGATTTTTTTTTTTTTAATCTTAAAATGTGCCATTTTCTTGCACTTCTCAGAACAAACTCTGACTTGGAACGAGTGCTTCTTATTGGGGAGTGGGTTGGGAGGCCAAGGTGGAGCGATGGAGAAGCACAGACTGGCAGTTAGAAGACGGTCTCAGGGTGTGAAGTACAGCGCGGAGCCGCGTCGGGAATATTCTAATAACCACGCCAGGCGCCTGGTGGCTGCTGGGAGGAGCCGGGGGTCCCGCCGGAAGGTGTGTGGCTTCCTCACCACGGTGCCGCACGCAGGAAACGAATGCAGAGAGGAACGCTGAACCCGACGTGTAACTGGAACGTGAGAAAGCAGCCCACCACGCGGGGGGCCTCCGCACGCAGCCGGGGGCGAGGAGAGGGGATCCCTGCTCGGGGCTCGGGGCTCGGGGCTCGCGGCCACCCCACCTGCAGAAGGGGTTTGAACACATGAAACTCCAGCAAAAGACCCGGTCCCCTGTCAGGTCCGCTCCCATCTGCAGGCGCCCGTGATCGACAGCGCGCCTCGTGTGCATGCTTAACGCAAAACCACGCTGTGTGCGCATGTTGCAGGAGCAGCGACGCCTCGGTCCAGGGTCCGAGGCGTCCTCCCGGGGAGACACCGGGCGGTGAAATCGCCCTTGAATGTCGGCCTGTTTCCATGACCGTTATCTTGGGTCCCAGAGCACAAACAGTGCACGTAGGCACCTCTGAGAGCGTGTGGGAGGCGCGTGGGCCCGGCTGACCCAGCGTTCCTCCTCGCCACGCCGCCGGCGGCCTGGCCACGGCCGGCCGAGGTGGAGGAGAATCAAGCTGTCACCAGCGCTGGGTCCCTTCCCTCCAACCCTGGCCGGGCTGCTGTGGGCTCAGAGCTTGAGGGAGTCCCCGCCCCAGGAGGCACCCGGTGGAGGCGCGTGGGGCCCCCCGCCACAGCCCAGGAGGCCTCGTCTAGGGCTGCCTAGCCAGGCCGGGAGGCGGGCAGGGAGCCCAGGAGCCTGTGGGGTTTCTGAGGGGAGTGCCCTGGCTGGGCCTGAAGGGGCAGGTAGGCAGAGTCTGAAGAAGCCAGGAGAATGGAAAGTCGGGGGGAAGAGCGGGGAGTGAGATCAGCGGCTGGGGGCCTTGATGGGACAGGGGTCCCCAAGACCTCTTGTCCTGGCCACCCGAGACTCTGAACTGTGACTTCCCCGCCGGCCCAGGGTCACTGGCACGTGCACCCCGGAACCCCCAGCCCTTCCTCTCGGGCACAAAGCCCGCTCTAATTTCCGTGCAGCGGGTGAGAGGCAGGTAGGGAACAATGCTATCTGTGCGGGCGGCGCCCAAAATACGACAGCCATTTATTCCGTTCTGTGGAATTAGAGCGCACCCGCCGTAATGAATCATCCCCCCGCCTCGGCCGAGTCCCCATTCAGGGCCTCTCACTGCATCGCAAGCTAAGAATAACCCACCGGGCGAGTGCACGTCTTCCTGAGACAATGCGGGCCCCAGACGGGCATTGTGGCCGGAGAGCAATGCCCACGGGGGAGGGGCACGGCCGGCTGGGGCCGGGTGGGCATCCTGGCGGGAGGAGGACAATGCCCGTGGTGAAGGGAAGGGGGGGGTCCCAGGGCCAAAGCTGGGGTGGGAACCTGGGTCCCTGCTGCACCCGTGGGAGCAGGGAATAAGGCCATGCCCAGGCTGCCCGCCCACCCACCCCAGGGTGGTTCCTGTCAGTGCCCAGATCCAGCGCAGAAACCTCTGCCACAGGAAGCCCTAGCCTATGGCCCACCGCGGGTGCCCTCACCCTTCATTCAAGGGGGAGGTTTCTCGGCATGTCTGTCAGCACAGCCTCATCCCAGCCCCATCCCGGCCTGCAGCTGGCCCCGCCCCGGCCTGCCATTGGCCCCACCCCGGCCTGCCATTGGCCCCATCCCAGCCCGCCATTGGCCCCGCCCCGGCCTGCCATTGGCCCCACCCCGGCCTGCCATTGGCCCCGCCCCGGCCTGCCATTGGCCCCATCCCAGCCTGCCATTGGCCCCACCCCAGCCTGCCATTGGCCCCGCCCCAGCCTGCAGTTGGCCCCACCCCAGCCTGCAGTTGGCCCCGCCCCGGCCCGCAGCTGGCCCCGCCCCAGCCTGCCATTGGCCCCGCCCCGGCCTGCAGCTGGCCCCACCCTGGCCTGCCATTGGCCCCACCCAGCCTGCCATTGGCCCCGCCCTGGCCTGCCATTGGCCCCGCCCCAGCCCGCAGCTGGCCCCGCCCTGGTCTGAGCTGGTCCCGCCTCCCTCACCTCAGTCCCTGCCCAGTGCAGGCTGGCAGCAGCAGGTGCTGGGCAGATGAACAGCCGGGCCCTGATGCAGCCAAGCGCCCAGGTGTCTCCCTGGGGACTCTGACCTGGGGTCCCCGACTCACCCTGGGCAGGGGGAGCAGACCTAGGCCCTGCCCAGTAAAGCCTCCCGCACCAGGGCAAGGCCAGGCCGGCCCAGGGGAAACTACCTTCCCAGACCCCATGATGGTTTATCTCCCCCACCAACTACAACTCCTGAGCCCTCGGGCCACCATCCCTGCAGCGGGAGGCACACAGCCCATTCTGATGAACAAAAGAATGAATCGATGAGTGAGCGCGGACGGCCACGCGCTCAGAGACATTGAACAAACCCGAAGAAGGAGGCTGCCCGCGGCCCCCGAGGGTGTGAAAGGCGAAGGCGGCCTGGCTCCGACCTTGGGATTCAGGAAATGACCCAGGAGTCCTCTCCCCCTGGTGTGGTGGTGGTGGTGGTGGTGGTGGTGGTTGGCTTCACGTGTTCTAGACTCAGAGCTTGAAGAAGTCGGAAATCGGGAAACCACGGGGTACAGAGGGGGGAAAAAACTCCCAACAAAAGCCTGGTCTCTCTGGACAACGGAGAAGGAAGGAGGCATCCTAGGAAGAGAGACAGCTGTCAGATAATGGCCACCCTTCTCCAGCTAAACAGAAAATGAAAGAAGAGGCTGTGGGTCTATCTCCACAAGCACGCCGGCAAAGGCCACCTGCGGAGTCTATACCGCCACCCTCAGGGGTGTGACAAGAGGCCCCGCCAGTGCGGCTCAGTGGTCGAGCCCCAACCGAGGAACCAGGAGGTCATGTTGCAGTTCCCGGTCAAGGCACACGCCTGGGTTGTGGGCTCATCCCCAGTACGGGGCGTACAGGAGGCAGCCGACCCAGGATTCTCTCTCATCGTAGATGTTTCTCTCTCTCTCTTTCTCCCTCTCCCTTCCTCTCTCTGAAATCAGTAAAAATATTTTAAAAAAAAAAAAAAAGAGATATGTGCCCTGACCGGTTTGGCTCGGTGGATAGAGCGTCGGGCCTGCGGACGGAAGGGTCCCGGGTTTGATTCCAGTCAAGGGCATGTACCTTGGTTGCGGGCACATCCCCAGTGGGGGGTGTGCAGGAGGCAGCTGATCGATGTTCCTCTCTCATCGATGTTTCTAACTCTCTATCCCCTCTCCCTTCCTCTCTGTAAAAAAATCAATAAAATATATTTTTAAAAAAGAGAGAGCCCTGACCGGTTTGGCTCAGTGGATAGAGTGTCGGCCTGCGGACGGAAGGTTCCCGGGTTCGATTCTGGTCAAGGGCATGTACCTTGGTTGCAGGCACATCCCCGGTGTGGGGTGTGCAGGAGGCAGCTGATCGATGTTTCTCTCTCATCGATGTTTCTAGCTCTCTATCCCTCTCCCTTCCTCTCTGTAAAATGTCAATAAAATATATTTTAAAAAAATGTTGTACAAAAAAGATATGCTCAAGCAACACAGATAAATCAAAGTGGGATTCTTTAAAAAAAAAAAAAATGTTCACGTAACCCACAGGAAGACGAGAAAACGAAAACCCCGGAAAACACACCATCACACAATAATGGCAGGATTACGTTCTAACAAGCCAAAAATTATAGTAAGTGTAAATGACCTAAATACACCAATTGGAAGAGGTGGCAGAAATGGATTTTTAAAACATGACCCAATTACATGCTGTCCACAGGAAACTCACTCACTCAGCCCTGGCCCAGGTGTTTAGTGGTTAGAGCAGGGGTGGGCAAACTTTTTGACTCGAGGGCCACAATGGGTTCTTAAACTGGACCGGAGGGCCGGAACAAAAGCATGGATGGAGTGTTTGTGTGAACTAATATAAACTCAAAAGTAAACATCATTACATAAAAGGGTACGGTCTTTTTTTTTTTATTTCAATAGTTTTATTCATTTCAAATATTTTAACAAGAAGAATGTAAACACTAATTATTATCATTTGAAACTTCAAAAAATGGAGGAATCATAGCACAATAACATACCTTATATTGAAGATGGCAAAGGCAAAATAAAATTGCCTAACAAAGGAAAGGTACAAAAGCCTTTCAAATTAAATTTAAATATAATAAAATAACTTAAAACTAAAACAAATAGAAAAGAACAAAATGTGTAAACAGTAAATTAAACATTTTCTTGAGTGCAACTTCCAAATTATGCCTGGGACGTAGATGTAGATGGCAATGTAGACTGGGTTGGAAGGTTTTTGGTCTTTAAAACATCCACTTCAGTGGGAACAGTGTTGTTGGTCTCCTTTTTAGCTAATGCTCTGACACTGTGCTCTCCAGGGGCGTGTCTCCCTACATCACCACGATAACATGCATTCCCAGGGTGATGTCGGGGGACGCGTCCGCGGGCATTACAAGGAGCCTCTGGAAGATGGAGAGGTTGTTCCTTCTACTGAATGGGTGGATATAAATCTGCCCACTCAGAAGAAGGAGCTGCGGCCGTGTTTCCCGACGTTGCCATGTTAACACTGCTGCTGGTGAAGGAGCGGAGGGGAGAGCAAGAGAACCCTCCGCTCTTTCGGCTCCGCGGGCCGTAGTTTGCCCACGGCTGGGTTATGGTGACATCAGATAAACTAGGCTTCGGAGCAAAGAGAATGACCAGGGACAGAGGAGGCCGATGACGAAGAGGGTCCCTTGACGGAGAACATGCATGCGTTTTGTGCACGTGGGTCTCCCATGCAGGTACAGACATGGAGGACAGCGTGTAGACACCACACGAGGCGCTGCAACCCGTGCAGGGGAAACGGGGAACTGACCCGGAGGAGACAAACCGCCGTGTGGGGTACCCTAGGTCCCCTCTCCCAGCAACTAGACAGGAAGCCAGCAGGATGCGGGAGGGCCTCGCACACCATCACCCACAAGAATGAGTCGCATTTATAGGACAACCCGCCCTCAACAGCGGAACACGCATCGCCTTCAGGCGTCCCCGGGACACCAACAAAGGTGACGGACTTTCAGTCACACGGAGCGCGCCTTCTCCCACACCCAATCACACAGAAACGAGTGCGTCACCAGGAAGAAAGGGGTGGGTCCGTGAGTACATTCCTAGGAGAGAGTTTGGGGACGTGCCAGAGATGGACGCGGCCAGCTCCCTCTGTCCCCTGACGCCCAGGCCACAGGCACCTTCCGGAGGGAGACAGAACCCACATGGACAGGCACCCAGGATGCAGACGGGAGCCCCCAACACAGCAGCACCAAACAGCACCCACGATGCTGCCACACACAAAACAACAGCTTTATGTGTCTTTTTTTAATATATTGTTATTGATTTCAGAGAGGAAAGCGGAGGGAGAGAGAGAGAGAAGCATCCATGATAAGACAGAATCATGGATCGGCTGCCTCCTGCACGTCCCACACTGGGGACCACGAGCCTGCAACCCAGGCATGTGCTCTGACCGGGAATCGAACTGTGACCTCCTGGTTCCTAGGTCAACACTCAACCGCTGAGTGACACCAGCCGGGCTCACAGAATGTATTCTTGGATTATTATTTATGTATTAATTACGGTATTATGTATTATTCTATATAATTCTCTATAATAAAAGCCTAGTATGCTAAGTGTCTGGTCAACCAGTTGGCCGTTCAACCAATCAAAGCGTAATATGCTAATGATATGCTAAGGCCTCTCAACCTCTCGCTATGACATGCACTGACCACCAGGGGGCAGACGCCCCAATTGGTAGGTTAGCTTGCTGCTGGGGTCCGGCCGATCAGGACTGAGCAAGATGGGCCGGACATGCAGTCCTGGAGCTCTCCCACCATCCCTCCCCACTGGCCAACCTCCCGCCTCCCTCCCTGGCCCTGATGGTGCACCGGTGGGGCCCCTCGGCCTGGCCTGCACCCTCTTGCAATCCGGGGCCCCTCGGGGGGTGTCAGAGAGCCAGTTTCAGCCCAATTCCGCAGGCCAGGCCGAGGGACCCCACTGGTGCATGAATCTGTGCACCGGGCCTCTAGTTATTAATAATAATAGGTATGGGTCTGGGGCGGGCAGGGGACATGTGCTGGTCAGGAGGGGTGCCTGGGCCACAGGACAGCTCTCTCCACGGAAAACCCAGGACTCACTTCCATAATTCCTTCCGACGACGTGAACGTGGGCCCAGGACTTGGGCGTTTTCCCAAGAGGTTTCTCCTGCTGCCTGTCGAGCCCCTCCCTTCCCGGCAGAGCAGCCCCGAGCCTCACTTCCAGGTTCACATCGGAGCACCACGTTCGTGCGTGAGCGGCTCTGGCAACACCTGCCCCATCTCCACCCGGGGTGCCAGCCAGGCGAGGGGGACCCACCCCCGGCTGCTGCCTCTCCACCAGCCACACCACCCGCCATCCGCCAGCCCGCCTGCCCGCCCGCGCCCTCGCCCTCGCCTCCCTGGGACCTGCCAACCACGCTCTTCCCACCAACGTTAAATCAGCGTCTCGTCGTAAAACAGGAGGGTTCTGCTGCTTATACCGCTCGTGTGCCTTTATCTCTAAGAGCAAGATGCTGAGTTCAGTTTTAATGATGAAAAAGGCCTTTCTGAGGGGAACTCGTTGGGACTCATTACGTATATAAAGGCCCGCTCTTTAAAGATTCGGAAATTCTGGTGATGATCTCTTTCTAAAGCAGATTTACAGGGGAAAACAGTTAGATTCTTTGACTTGGGTTATAATTTTCCATTTTGTAATTTAATACCCCTTTAGTTTATATTTGCGCATTAAAAATATAGCATCTAAAAGTCCATCAGTAAATACGTTTAATAAGTGCAATAAATAAGTTTTACAGTGCGCATAAATCTAAGGACAAAACCCAACGTAAGTTGTTAATCTTACACTTTTTCTCATTAATTGCAATACATAAACATATGTTTTATACAAAGATATTTGCTACAAAATAAGTATAATAAATACAGTTTACCACACGTATTAATCTTAATAGTTACAAGCTGTTAATCTTATATATTAGGTAATAATTTGCCATAAATAACTGTTTATTATCTTGATGTTTGCTTGTCTTGGGTTTTAGCAATATGCAATAAAGAAATGCAATTTTGAATAATTTGATTGTAAGACTGTTGGGGACTACTGCACGTTGTAATGAGCCGAGCGAGGATGCTGGTCACAGGAAGAACCGTGGAGATGGGCTAACACAGCCAGGCCGTTGGTCAGGGAGTCCACAACAGCATGTAAAGTTCAGCTCAGCTTCAGATAATACACTGTAGAGGGCCGCCTGGGAAGGCACATGGGCATTTCTTTAAATTGTTGTCAGCTGAGCCCGAGGCGACTGCCAGAGCCGCGTCTCGGTTACGCCCTCCCCAAGAAGGTGGGGGGCGGGGGGCCGTTATCAGTACTGACTTTTTACCTTTGTCCAGGTGCCCGGGAGCGGGCTTTGATATGTAAATCCAGGCAAGCACCAGGAATGCTAGGGCCTACTCAAGAATGCAAATAAGCTCCTTTGATCCTAAGTTTTGGTGATACTTCCCGGTATTTGGGGTATAAATGTGCTGCCTGGGCTCCGGGGTCCTTGCCTCTCCATCAGAGAGGATGGCGTCCCACCTGGCTCCCAGCTTTGTTTCTATCTTTCTATCTGGTCTCTTTCTTTCTTTTATTTCTTAATCCCCAGCTCCTCCACTCAGGAACCGGACCTGTTCCTTTTCCGTGCTGGACGCGGAAAAGAGAGAACGCCTCTACAATACACAGTTTTTAAAACGTCAATGCAGATGCAACCCGTGGGACAGGTCGCATCCGTAGAGCGGGGATCCCCAGGTCCAAGCCCGGGTGGGCACATGGCCGCCCTCGGCAGGAAGAGGGCCTCGCCCTTGGCCGAGGCCCCTCCACCTGGGCGGGCACCTCGGGAGCCGCCAGCGGAGTGGCACCCACACCCACACCAGCCTCCGCCCGCACCCCCTGAATCCCACAGGAAGGCGGCTCGCCGTTTCTCAGGGAGGGGTTCTCACCTTCCCTGAGTCAGACAGACACTGCTCATTGTATGGGTAAAGGTAATAATTTGTCATAAATAATTGTTCATTAGCTGGGTGTTTGCCCGTCTTGGACTTGAGCAATAAAGCCGTGCAATTTTGAGTAATTAGATTGTACGGCGGCCGGGGAGAGGCGGAGGACTGTAATGAGCGGAGGGAGGGTTCTGGGGGCGAGACACCAGGGCAGAGCCAGCCTCCTCAGTGAAGACACGGAGCCTTTCCATGTCCCTCGGCTCAGCCCCGGAGCTCAGGGGTTGAGTGCTGACCTATGAACCAGGAGGTCAGGGTTCGATTCCCGGTCAGGGCACAGGCCCGGGGTGGCAGGCTCCATCCCCAGTGGGGGGCGTGCAGGAGGCAGCCGATCCATGATTCTCTCTCATCGTGGATGTTTCTGTCTCTCTCTCCCTCTCCCTTCCTCTCTGAAATCAGTGAAAACATATTTTAAAAATAAGTAATAATAATAATAATAATAATAATAAGTATCCCTCCACACAGAAAACTGGGTGCCTTTGTGCCGTTCCCCCTCGAAAGCCTCCTCAGAGGAAAGCAGCTCCGGCTGAGCCCTCGAGATCCCTCATGAGGCTGAGGGGGCCGGGGAAGCGCAGGCCCCCGTGCGGGTGCGGGAGGGGGAGGGGGTGGGGGTGCGGCAACAGAGGAGGGTCTTAGCCAGGACCCCACGAGGCCCTGGTGCTGCCCAGTGGGCACCACAGCCTCACTCGTTTGCCTCACCCCCCAGGTGGCAGCCGTGCCCGGTCACAGCTCCGTGGGCGAGCCGGCCTGGTCCCAGCCAGGTGACCTCGTCTTGTCCAAGGAGGACCCTGTGGGCGTCGTCTCCTTGGACCCCAAGGGCACAGTCACCTCCCCAGCCAAGAAAGGAGGGGGAGCGGGAAGGGAGGGAGGGGCGGGAGGAAGGGACAGAGAGAACACAGTCCCAGATCCATAGAATACAGACCACGTCCCTGCTGCGGGCGATGTCAGCACACACATTCACACACATGCATACACATATACACATACATAGACACACATTCACACACACATACACATACATACATACATTCACACATATACATACATATACATACATACACATATATATATACACACATACACACATATATACACATACACACACATATACCTTAACACATACACACATATATACACACATTCACATACACATACATGCATTCACACATACATACACATTCACACATATATACACACATTCACACATACATACACATTCACACATATATACATACACATATATACACACATACACACATATATACACATACACACATTCACACACATGTATACATACACACATTCACACACATATACATTAACACATATATACACACATACACATACATGCATACATTCACACATATATACACATGTACACATATATACACACATTCACACATATATACACATACATACACATTCACACACATGTATACATACACACATTCACACACATATATACATTAACACACATACACATATATACATACATACATACACACATACATACACATGTACACATATATACACATATATACACATACATACACATTCACACACATATATACATACACACATATATATACACATTCACACACATACACATACATACACACATTCACACATTCATACACATACACACATTCACACGTACATACACATGCACACATATATACACATATATACACACATACATACACATTCACACACATTCACACACATATATACATACACGCACACATATATATACACACATACACACATATATACATACTCACATACACACACGTGTGCGGACACGCGTGCAGCGCCTCAGTCTCCACACTGAAGCCCACCTACCCGGTGCCCATGTGGGCGGCTGGTGGTGCCACCTCCGTCTACCCCTCGGGCTCTACGTGGCCTGGCACAGCCAGCTGCCCCCCTCACTCAGCCCCTGAACGGGTAACCAGGCGCTCTGCCCTGGCCGGGGTGCGGGGTGCGGGGTGCGGGGTGGCCGCCCACAGCCTGGAGGTCCCTGGGGCAGCCAGCAGCTCTGCTCACACCGCCCCCAGGCCTGGGCCTCAGGCACCGCTGGTTCCAGGTGCCCGGGAGCAGGTTCTGGGGCCCGAGGACCCGGCTCATGACTTGTCCTCCTCCGGGTCCCCAGTGTGGGGCTCCCCCCTGTCAGTCACCCCGCTGTGGGCCAGGCTGCGGAGGCCGAGGCCTTGCTGGGTGCTGGAGGGGGGGGGGCTGCACCCCATCCCCCAAGCCCCTCTCCTCAGCAGGCGGGGTCTCTTCCCAGCACCCCCCAACCCTAAGGTGAGAAGCCTGGTCTCAGGGCGCAGGGAGGACTCGCCAACCCTCCCACCCCCACCCCCAAACCCCAACCCCCACCCCCACCCTCACCCCCACCCCCGCCCCCATCAGGACCCGAGAGTCCCCGCCTGTCACCTGGGGGGACGGTGGGGACACCCCGTGTTTGAGGCCCTGGCTGATGCAGGAAGTGCGGACCCTCGCACGCGGGCCCGGGGCTGTTCTCAACCCCGAGGGGAAGGGAAGGAAGTCGGGGACAGTCCGACCCGAGCCGCGCGCCCCGGACCCCAGACCCGCGCCCCGGGTGCGCCGGCCACGCGGGGAGCCCGCGGCCAGAGGAAGCTCGTGCGTCCCCCCGGGAGCCATCGCTCTCCCCGCCCTCGCGGCCTCCAGGGACTGTAAATGGAAACCAACCCGCGGGGACGCGTTCACTGACCGGGGAGCCAGGAGGAGCGGGGCGCGAGGCCCGCAGAGGTCAGCGGCCGCGGTGCGGGTCTGCGGGCGCACACTGCCACCCGGCGGCCGCGCGCGGGACTGCACCGCCCCCCGCCGCCCCGCCGGCGCTCCGACCCGCTGCCCAAACGCACCTGCTCTGATCCGCAGCTTCCTGCACATTCTCCTCGTCGTCTGGGCTGCGTGCGTACAAAATGCATGTTCATACAATGTTGACGCCCCATGTTCTATATAACATTTCAACGGAACTCATGTTCATAAATATCTTTTTTTTTTTAATGTGTTGTTATTGACTTCAGAGAGGAAGGGAGGAGAGAGAGAGAAACATCCATGATGAGAGAGAATCATGGATCAGCTGCCTCCTGCACGCCCCACACTGGGGATCAAGCCCGCAACCCGGGCCTGTGCCCTGACCGGGAATCGAACCTGTGACCTCCGGGTTCACAGGTCCATGCTCAACCCCTGAGCCACGCCCGCCGGGCCATCAATATCTTTCCAAGGCCTGCACAATAGTGAAACGTGTGATTCAGAAATTAGCTAACCATCCCCCAGTTACAGTTCGTGTAAAGGGCCCTCGGTGTTTCCGTCACGGCGGACGAGGTGGTACCTGGTCACAAAGCGGGTCACTAACGGGGGGCTCCTTCAGGAAAGGGGGGTCCACATTTTTAAGGTTCTTCGTGGCGTTGCTCTGTTGGAGACCTGCGATCTGCAGGATGTTACAGGAAACGACGGTGACAGCGGAGGCCCAGCTCCTGCTCCGGAAGTCTCTGCCGTCAATCAACGTCAACCCTCCCCTCTCACCTTGCCACTGGATGTGGGTCCCATCAGAATTCCATCAAAACGGTTTGATATTGTGTCACGTTGATTTCAGGTTTCATTTGAAAGTAAAAAAAAGACGTTTAAAAATATCCCGGCAACGTTTTTGAAGGGAAAGAGGAGGAGAGAGAGCAATGGGAGGGGATCGCTCCATCAAAGATATATTTCAGAAACCTGCAATAATTAAAACAGTGACGCGCGGGAACAGAGGGTACAGAAACGGGCTCGAATACACACACACACATTTAATTTTAACGTGAAGGCATTTCCATCCGTGGGGAGCGGGTGGGTAATCGATAAAGACATAGGTGCAATCTGCCACTCGTTCAGCAAACAAACAAAATCGGTGCCCTACCTCATCCCGTGTATTAAAACGGGAGTTACAGATTTACATTTTTAAGTGAAGCTATAAAAGCGCCATTTACATAACGGAATGGGATGGAATGGGAGAGCTCTCTGTACAGTCCAACTCCAAATGCAGAAACTGGAGAGAGGAGAGAGAGAGAGCGAGATTGGCATCGTACGGATTTAAGACGGCCATATGTGGAAAATGCCGCTTTGAAATGGAGAGGTAAACCAAAACCAGGGAGTGGTATTTCCAACACGCGTAACGGAGAGGTGGACGCCCCGTAGAGAAAAAAAAAAAAAGAAAGCTTTCTTTCCAACGAATAATAGGCACATCCACGTTTCAGAAGAAAGCCATGTATTGAGGACATAAATAGCAATTCGCAAAAGGATGAAATAAATCCACGGATAAAAGATGCACCACCTTATTAGGGATCAAAGGCACGCAAATTAAAACAAAAATGAGACCGGCTGGCATGGCTCAGGGGTTGAGCATTGACCTATGAACCAGAAGGTCACGGTTCGGTTCCCAGGCCGGGGACATGCCCGGGTGGCAGGCTCGATCCCTGGTGTGGGGGGTGCAGGAGGCAGCCGATCCATGATTCTCTCTCATCATGGATGCTTCTATTTCTCTCTCTCTCTCCCCCTTCCTCTCTGAAATTAATAAAAATACATGAACAAAAGCAACAAGAGGTCACGTTCGCCCCATACTGGTGGAAGAGAAAAACAGTGATAACATGGAGAGTTATAAAGGAACAGGGAAATGACTCATTTCAGTGATGGGGTAAATGGGGTAAAACCTTTATGAGGGGTGATTTGTCAATACTACCAAAACCCGTAAACGTCAGTCACGGATGTGTATAAAGACTTAGTTGTAAAATTATCGGCCCTGAACGTCTGGGGGTTCACCCAGCCCCCCCACACACACACTGTTCCCCCTCACACTGAGTGGGCCCCGTCTCCCTCACCAAGAACCATGGGCACCATCCCTGTTCTCTAGAAGGTTCTCCCCGGCAACCCAAGACTCATGCACCTCCTCCCTGGGGGCACCTTCCCCGCCCACCTCCCACCTGGTCTCGTCGCCCCAATTCACAGGCCGGGGCTCACCTCCAAACTTAGCGGGCACCACAAATCTCAGGAGTCGGAAAGCACGATATTTTTAAAAATCAAAATTAGCCCTGGCTGGTTTGGCTCAATGGATAGAGCGTCAGCCTGCGGACCGGAGGGTCCAGAGTTCAGTTCCCGCCAAGGGCACATTCCTGGGTTGCGGGCTCCATCCCCAGTAGGGGGAGTGCAAGAGGCAGCCAATCAATGATTCTCTCTCATCATTGATGTTTCTCTCTCTCTCTCCCTCTCCCTTCCTCTCTAAAATCAATAAAATAGCCCTAACCGGTGTGGCTCAGTGGATAGAGCGTCAGCCTGCGGACTGAAGGGTCCCGGGTTTGATTCCGGTCAAGGGCATGTACCTTGGTTGCGGGTACAACCCCAGTAGGGGGTGTGCAGGAGGCAGCTGATCAATGTTTCTAACTCTCTCTCTCTCTCTCCCTTCCTCTCTGTAAAAAAATCAATAAAAAAATATATTTTAAAAATAAATAAATAAAATATTTTTTTTAAAAAAATCAAAATTAATGCAAAAAGAAACCATGATGAGCAACATCTCAAAATGTTAAATGAAGACACTCTGACCTGGCCCTGCCTGACCTCAGCCGGGCCTCTGCCCTGCATGTCACACTCACGCTGAGCAGGTGTCCTGCATGCCCGGCCCCTGGCCAAGAGCGCGGCCCGCGGTCAGAGGGTCCCCGGGACCCCAGAGTGGACGTCGCAGGTGGAAGGAGCCCCGGATGCTGAGCGGGGAGCTGTTCCCCACTCGGACACCAGAACTGGCTGGAGACTCCACTCCGACCGAGGGGTGCCCCCACGGGGCCGGCCCTGCCACCCAGCAGGCCCCCAGCTTCCCGCAGGTGGGAGCCAGGGCCAGGCCTGAGGCCGCTCCCTGTCGCTGGAGAACGACGTATTCCGTGCAGAGCCCACGGCGGGCAGTGGACACGCCGTCAGGCGGGTCTGAGAAAATGGGACCGATTTTCTGTGGCCCCTCACCTTCCCCACCTTTCTCACCAGGGCCACGGCCAAGGGCCACGGGGGGACGTGGGGCCGGGGCTTCCGCGTGGAGACCTCAGCTGGACCCCTCCCAGGCCCCGCTCCCTGTCCGCTTCCTCGCTGAGAACCTGTCCACGGGAGACGGTCGGAACCACAGGGGTGGGTTTGCCTGAAGCACGCTGCGAGGCGCACGCAGACGCGAAATAAGAATGCCAGCCGTTGCCAAAACCGGTTTGGCTCAGTGGATAGAGCGTCGGCCTGCGGACTCAAGGGTCCCGGGTTCGATTCCGGTCAAGGGCATGTACCTTGGTTGCGGGCACATCCCCAGTAGGAGGTGTGCAGGAGGCAGCTGATCGATGTTTCTCTCTCATCGATGTTTCTAACTCTCTATCCCTCTTGCTTCCTCTCTGTAAAAAATCAATAAAATATGTTTAAAAAAAAAAAAAAAAAAGAATGTCAGCTGCCGTGCTGTTCTCTCATTTTTGTAAGTCCTTTGGAAAGAACGAGAGGGAAGGAGAAATTAAGAAATACACAATTTCACCGTTTTCTTTTTCCCCACCATTTTCTTACTCCATGTCCCTATTGCATGAGCTGGGGGGAGGGGGGAGGAGGAGCGGGGGTCCCCGTGGCGTCTGCTCTGCCCTCTGCCACACGCTGCTCGTGGGCACTGCCCGGCCTGCCCAGGTCCCGGCCTTTCCCTCTGAGGGGCATTTCTGCCTCGGAGGATGGAAAAGGGGAGGAGCACCCCAATTTTCACCATTCACTCCCCCAATCCCTGCATAGAAGCCCAGCTGGGGAGGTGCCCGTGCCCCGCCCGATGCCAGCGACCCAGCACTGACGGCTCCCTGTGTCCCTGTGGCCGGGAGGTGGGTGCAGACGGGGAGCCACATGCCGCTTTGATCCTTTGTGAAAACTCCCAGGCCTGCCAGGGGGTCCGACTCCCTTTCAGAAGGGACCTCAGGTGCCCGGCGTTCTCCTGGAGGCCCCATAGACCCCCCACGTCCCGCCCCCCTCGACAAACCATTCACACAAAGGCCCCCCCCCGCCCCCCTTTTCCATGGCTGTCACGCTAAGCACTGGAAAGTTCTGCTTGACCTTTTATTAACATTTTTCTAAACCAATATGGTTTTGTTTTGTGGGTAATTTTTTTTTTTTTTTGCTACCAGCACCCTGAGGAATTATGAAAAATATTTTTTTCTGTAGTTTATCCCATATGCACTTAATAGGCTCACAAATATAATACCATTATAAAAAAGAAAAACTGCCAACTCTGCTAAAAAAAAAAAATTGTCATAACACTAAATTATGATATAAATATAAAAGGAGTGTGTCTGTAAAATATTCACTCAATGAACATCCCAAGGTGATGGTTTCGTGGGGCTGTTTGTGTCCCTGCGAGATCCATAACGCGTTTGGATCTGCCGCGTGTCGCCACATGAATCAGGCCGCTAATGCATGTGCTTCTCGGAGGCAGGATGTCTTCCCCGTAGAATGCGCTATAAAAAAATAAAAAAATAAAAAGCGCGGAGATCCGGCTGCTTTGTCTGATCGGCATAATTTAATGTCTTGCTTATCACACTGCGTCTTAAGGAAAAATACACAGTGTCGCCCCTGTAGTTATTTACAATAGATGGCTACGTCTATGCAAATAGGCTTCCCCGAGCCCGGGATTATAGAACCAAGGTCAACGATGTTTGAAATATTTTTGAAGCGTATATTCCCCATCTGCTGAGTGCACGGTGCTCGTGTCCAAGATAGGCGCGTAGATCTCCACGCATTTCCCGGCGGTTCCTGCTCCTCGTTCCCTCCGTCGCTTCCTCACAGAAGACTCCGGGAGGCGTGCTTCCTTCTGGAGGGAGCCGAGCCCCGCCGAGCCGTCCTGGGAGAACGTACGCAGGTGGCGATTACGTGGTCCTTAGCATGCATCGGCGTGGCGGCGGCTCGGTGCCGTGGGAGGAGAGAGAGGCGGAAGCCGCTCTAACGATACGGAGCCCAGCTCAACACGCACGGACGATCACCCACCTCTGCGATCTTAGGTTTCTGCCACAGATTCCAACGTGGGCAACTGTACTCGGGCATCACACGTGTGCGCACGCATGTGCACATGCATGTGCACACGTGACCACAGGTGCACGTGTGGGCACGTGTGCGCACAGGTTTGTGATTGGGTGAAAGCACAATGACGGTTACAAGCCACATGTCCCGCTTCTCGTTTCCCAAGGTGGCACCTTCTGTCCTTGTGTTTCCGAGAGGGGTTTTTGGGATCGCGTGTACATCTCGCTCCGATCACGTTATGAACCGGGACAGAAGGTTTGGTTAGTCGCACGAAAATGAGGGAAAAGGCATCAACCCTGACCTCTGGTCTCCAAGCCCAGAAGAGGAGGTGAGAGAGAGACACTGTTGGTATCAAAGGTATCTGAGCCCGGCCAGCACGGCTCCGGGGTTGAGCGCCAACCTATGAACCTGGAGGTCGTGGTTCGAGTCCCAGTCAGGACACCTGCTCGGGTGGTGGGCTCGATCCCCAGCAGGGGGCGTACAGGAGGCAGCCCATCCATGATTCTCTCTCATCATTGATGTTTCTCTCTCTCTCTCTCCCTCTCCCTTCCTCTCTGAAATTAATTTTTTTTTAAATATATATTTTATTGATTTTTTACAGAGAGGAAGAGAGAGGAATAGAGAGTTAGAAACATCGATGAGAGAGAAACATTAATCAGCTGCCTCCTGAACACCTACAACTGGGGATGTGCCCGCAACCAAGGCACATGCCCTTGATGGGAATCGAACCCGGGACCTTTCAGTCCACAGGCCGACGCTCTATCCACTGGGCCACACCGGTTAGGGCTGAAATTAATTTTTAAAAAACTTTTTTTTAAAGGCATCTGAGCTCTGAGTTCACAACCCGCCCTCCTCCCCAATCCCTCTGCATTTCACTCTCCATTCGTGGGGTGGGGCCAGATTAGACAAGACCACAGTCACCCCAACACCAAAGCCAGCAGCTGGCGCCGCCCAAACACGGCAATTCCAGGAAGAGACACACGCCCCAGAGTGGGACCAGGCGGCTCCGGTGGCCGGCTTTCAGTCCTGTGCTGCTAGGACGCTGTGGCCGCCATGGGGACGCCCTCCGCCAGCTGCAGCCCCACCCCCCACCCCATCGTTGGGGTCCTCGGAAAGCCCAAGGCAAACCCTCGGAACCAATCTAGTTTTTGTTTCTGTTTTTTGTTAACCCTCACCTGAGGATATTTTTTCCCACTGCTTTTCAGAGAAAGGGGGAGGGAAGACGAAGGGAGGGGGGAGAGAGAAACATCCGAGAGAGAGAGAGAGAGAGAGAGGAGAGAGAGAGAGAGAGAGAGAGAGAGAGAGAGAGATGGATTGCTGCCTCCTCCACGTGCCCCGACCAAGGCCGGGGATCGAACCTGCAGCCCAGGTATGTGCCCTGGACCGGAAATCAAATCCGCGACCCTTCAGTGCACGGGCTGACGCTCTAACCGCTGAGCCACTGGCCAGAGCTCAATCCAGTTCTTTTTTTTTTTTTTAATATATACTTTTATTGATTTCCGAGAGGAAGGGAGAGGAAGGAGAGAGAGAGAGAGAAACATCGATGATGAGAGAGAACCATCAATCCGCTGCCTATTGCACGCCCCCTGCTGGGGATCAAGCCCACGACCCGGGCTTGTGCCCTGACCTGGAATCCAACTGCGACTTCCTGGTTCATAGGTCGACGCTTTAACCACGGAGCCACACGGCCGGGCCCAATCCAGTTTTTAAAACACGGCCGCTATCCCCCACCTTCAGGGACGAGGTAGGTGTCCGCCCGCCCTTTTATCAGGACCCTTGTCCCTATGGTCACCCAGCCCCGCTGCCGAGCCAGAGCTGGGACATCACCTCCCTCCAGCTCTGCTTTCTCCCTGGCGGACGCGAGGTGACGGTGGCATCCTCACGGGAGAGTGTCGCACGCACGGGACGCGGGTCTCCTCGCAGAGGGCAGGTGCCCTTGTGCCCAGAGGGGGAACTTCATCAGCACACTTCGCTGCAGGTGACCTTCCTGCTGGGTTCTGGCCCTGGGGGTCCCCGGACCCCAGGGATGACCCTCCGTGGGGGGAGGGGAGACGGGACACGGAGCAGCAGGTACACGCACGGGCTTCTTGGAGAATTCCAAGGCTTTCCAAAGGCCAAAAGGCGCCGTGAGCATCTGGTCCCCCAGAACCTCGACTGCGTGCGAGGCGGCAAATGTTAAATCATGCAAAGAGAGCTATTTTTCATAGATCCCAGCACATAAATGTGGCTCAGCACACGTTATCGTAAAATAGGGTTTCTGCTTGCGTCCCTACACATCTGCTGTTGTGTTTACTCGTCTCTAGTTCTGACTTTTAGGAAGAGCAGTAAATCTGCTTTGTAATCCCCTCTCCGGGTGACTGATGACTCCCCTGGAGGACGGCCCGCCTCCTCGAACCCCGTCCGTCCCCTTCGGAGAGGCACAGGGACGGGAGACTGCTCCTCGGTCCTGGGTGCTCTGTGCAAACTAACTATCTAAGGGGCTGGTGCGGCTCGGTTAGCGTGCCCAGCGCGGGGGCTCCCACCACCGTGACAACCAGTGCCCGCAGGGAGAGCCCCGGCGACCCCTGCCACACACTTCGCCTGGTGCCGCGTCCCAGATGCGGAGCCCACGCGGCTTCACGGAGAGTCGGCATCGCCCAGCCGAACGGGAAGCCCGGAAGTAGGAGGAGGAGCAAGAGGAGTGTCCATTCTGGGTCCTGGGAAGAGGGAGGAGCCACCAACACAAGTGCCTGGACAGAGAGGTGTGCGAGCACAGGTGTATGTGCAGAGGTGTGCGTGCAGAGGTGTATGCTCAGAGGTGTGCATGCAGAGGGGTGTGAGCTCAGGTGTGCAAGCTCAGGTGTGTGTGCAGAGGTGTGCGTGCAGAAGAGTGTGCACAGAGGTGTGCATGCAGAGGTGTGTGTGCAGAGGTGTATGCTCGGAGGTGTGCATGCAGAGGGGTGTGAGCACAGGTGTATGCTCAGAGGTGTGCATGCAGAGGGGTGTGAGCACAGGTGTGCAAGCTCAGGTGTGTGTGCAGAGGTGTGCGTGCAGAAGTGTGTGCACAGAGGTGTGCATGCAGAGGTGTGTGTGCAGAGGTGTGTGCTCAGAGGTATGCATGCAGAGGTGTGTGAGCACAGGTGTGCAAGCTCAGGTGTGTGTGCAGAGGTGTGCGTGCAGAAGTGTGTGCACAGAGGTGTGCATGCAGAGGTGTGTGTGCAGAGCTGTATGCTCAGAGGTGTGCATGCAGAGGGTTGTGAGCACAGGTGTGCAAGCTCAGGTATGCAAGCACAGGTGTGTGAGCACAGGTGTGCAAGCTCAGTTGTGCAAGCTCAGGTGTGTGCTCAGAGGTGTGCAAGCAGAGGTGTGTGAGCACAGATGTGCAAACTCAGGTATGCAAGCAGAGGTGTGTGAGCACAGGTGTGCAAGTTCAGTTGTGCAAGCACAGGTGTGCAAGCTCAGTTGTGCAAGCTCAGCTGTGTGTGCAGAGGTGTATGCTCAGAGGTGTGCAAGCAGAGGGGTGTGAGCACAGGCGTGCAAGCGGGTCGGAGAGGCGTGCCGCTGTAACAAACAACCCCGTTTCAGCAGCTCACACGGCCGTGGTCCTCTCTGCTGGGATCTGTGCCTCCCGGACAGGACTCCTCTCTGCCGGTGACTGAACGCTGGCCATCCGGGGCCCCTGCCTCTCGGTCTGCACCGTCCCCTCTTTGCCGCGTGGGGAAAACGGGACCACACCCAGCAAGGAGCCCACGGGCTCCGCCTTTCGCTTGAACTGTGACCGGAAGCACCCCAGGCCAGGGCCACAGGACCACGGGTGTCCCAGCTCAGCCCTCACCTGGCCGCCGGGCCTCCGCCGCGCAGCCTCCCCCTCCATCCGACCCGCGCCGGTGCCGACGTCACGGGTCCCTCTCAGACCACGCCGACCCCTCCCCAGCTCAGCTTCCCTCGCCAGGCTGCGGGCCATCCCGACCGCGTGGCCACGATGCGAAGATAAAATGAATAGAAGCGCTCCTTTGTCACGGAACATCGGGGAGGCAGGGCTGTAGGCGGCGGGGGGGGTGGGGGGGCCGTGTTCCTAGTGTGCTTGTGTGCTTCCCTCCACCCAGCAGCCTGCTGATTCCCTGCAATCACCCGCCTGCCCCGGCTCCCGCCGCCCGGTGCGTTCGGAGACGCTCAGCGTCACCCGCATGGAAACGACGCCCTTTGCCCTCCGACGGCCGCGGGAACCGAGCCCGCGGAGCCGGGAGGTTACTGTCGTCTCCCCAACGTCCTTAAATAATAGCCTAAAACCTGAAGAATTACTTTAATACTCCGATAAAAATAACCCAATTCAAAACATTTTCGGAGGAAAACAGTGTTCTTTGCTCTAGGCTACCGGGTAATGGCTGAGGGGAAGTGGATGGCCTGTCACTTCTGATTAGAGGACTGAGCCTCTGTGAGCCGAAGGAGGGGCACGTCTGGTAATAGGAAGTGCGGCGGATATTAAAGTTAATAAAATAACGCGGAATGCGGTCTACGCCTGAAACTTGACCAAGTGTGGCCCGGCACCCGACATCCATTACCCTGTTCGGGGTGCTCCTGTGGCCCAGCAGCTAATGAGGAGCTTAATTTCTGTTGCCAATGAGGGCGCAGCTAAAAAATACGGTTTTTTCCCAGATCAGACAGATATTTTATCCGGCTCCCGAACACACGGGGCCGAGGAAGGCCGGCACGTGGGGCGCGGACAGGAGGGATCGCCGGATCGCAGACCGCAGTAGGCCTCGGCACCCGTGCCGTCGTTACAAATAAATAGGCGCAAAACACGGCCATCTCGGGGCTTCACCGCAGAAAAGGACGGGGCGCCCCATGTCTCTCCCGTCCTCCTCCCCCTCTCCCCTTGGCCCGGCCCAGCCGGCCTCCCCGGTCACACACAGCCGGGCACACGGCCCCGCACGCCCGCGATGGCATCTTTCATGGAAACCCAGCGCCGACCGTAATGGTTTTTGTTCTTTCGATACATTAACCTCCGACGTGCGCGTTTGCACGATGAAACGCCCAGCCGAGAGGCTCCTGGAATTTTTCCTCCCGTGGAACCGCGGTCCCCACGACGGGGCCCTCTTCGGGGATTTAAACGCAATTCCGCGAGCTAATCTCGGGGAGAGCCCAGAATGGAAGTTCTGCTCTCTCCGTGTTTCCCTTTCAAAATATTTAGAACTTTGACAGATACGACATTATGTTTTCATTAAAACAGCTGATTTCGAACACGCTGGCCTGTGCAGAGCCGCCGTAAACAGTTTATGATGAACTGCCACGCTCTTTAATTAAAACAATAAATCCCGCGCGCGCATTCCCGCAGCCTCGGGTCTGACCTTTGCCTCCCGCTCTCCACCACCCAGCCGCCCGCGCCCCCCATGCCGGGCGGGGAGGGCGTTAGAACATGATCCGAACGGCAGTAAAGATAAAATAAGAGAAAACGTACCATTAGTCTCCGCAGTTATGATTAATTCAGTTCATATTTTACAATCTGGTTATGGACTGAAACGGCGCGCTCTACATCAAGGGTTCGCCGCGCGCGCCGCCCCTAATGTGTAAAAATGCCTGATATTTCAGAAAATGGCACCGAGCTCACTCACCGCAGCCCGCCGCGCGGGACAAGACCCAGGCCGGCGTGAGGGGCCTGTGGTGCGGCCCAGGGGTCACCAGCTCTCCCTCCTGCCACGTCCGGGCGGAAACTGCACGGAACGGCGTCTCACCTGCACCCCCACCGAGAGGGCTCGACAGGCAGACAGACGGACAGCGACGGGGCCCCAGGGGCCAACGGCCGGCCGTGCGGGGAGGAGAGACTTTCTGCAGTGATGGGGGGCGCACAGGCACCTTTGGGATCTGAGGGCTGGTCCCCAGCACCCCCGTCAGACCTGCCGTGGCTTCATCCGAGGCCTCACTCCGGGCCTTGCCCCACGCCTGCTGCTCACACATATGACAATGCACAGGCACACGGGCATGTCCGGAGCGGGCACAGCTAGGCCTGAGGCTGGGCACAGCGGGGGACAGAGAGCTGCACCCCCGCTGTGGGTCGGGGGTGGAGTGGCAGGCAGAGCCACGGGAGGATGGGGGAGGGGGGCCGCACGGCCCTCAGCACAGGACCAGGGTCCACCGGCCCAGGTTGGGAGGAGTGGAGTGACTGTGGGCCACCTCCCAGGGGGAGCGCAAGACCCCACGCAGGAGGTGGCGGGACACGGCCCTCACGTCCAGCATCCGTCCCTGTCACCCCCACGTCCAGCTTCCGTGCCTGTCACCCCCACGTCCAGCTTCCGTCCCTGTCACCCCCACGTTCAGCTTCCGTCCCTGTCACCCCCACGTCCAGCTTCCGTCCCTGTCACCCCCACGTTCAGCTTCCGTCCCTGTCACCCCCACGTTCAGCTTCCGTCCCTGTCACCCCCACGTCCAGCTTCCGTCCCTGTCACCCCCACGTCCAGCATCCGTCTCTGTCACCCCCACGTCCAGCTTCCATCTCTGTCACCCCCACGTCCAGCTTCCATCTCTGTCACCCCCACGTCCAGCTTCCGTCTCTGTCACCCCCACGTCCAGCATCCGTCCCTGTCACCCCCACGTCCAGCATCCGTGCCTGTCACCCCCACGTCCAGCTTCCGTCCCTGTCACCCTCACGTCCAGCTTCCGTCCCTGTCACCCCCACGTCCAGCATCCGTGCCTGTCACCCCCACGTCCAGCTTCCGTCCCTGTCACCCCCACGTCCAGCTTCCATCTCTGTCACCCCCACGTTCAGCTTCCGTCCCTGTCACCCCCACGTCCAGCTTCCGTCCCTGTCACCCCCACGTCCAGCATCCGTCCCTGTCACCCCCACGTCCAGCTTCTGTCCCTGTCACCCCCACGTCCAGCATCCGTCCCTGTCACCCCCACGTCCAGCATCCGTGCCTGTCACCCCACGTTCAGCTTCCGTGCCTGTCACCCCCACGTCCAGCATCCATCCCTGTCACCCCCACGTTCAGCTTCCATCCCTGTCACCCCCACGTCCAGCTTCCGTGCCTGTCACCCCCACGTCCAGCATCCGTGCCTGTCACCCCCACGTCCAGCATCCGTGCCTGTCACCCCACGTTCAGCTTCCGTGCCTGTCACCCCCACGTCCAGCATCCGTCCCTGTCACCCCCACGTTCAGCTTCCATCCCTGTCACCCCCACGTCCAGCTTCCATCTCTGTCACCCCCACGTCCAGCTTCCGTGCCTGTCACCCCCACGTCCAGCATCCGTGCCTGTCACCCCCACGTCCAGCTTCCATCTCTGTCACCCCCACGTCCAGCTTCCGTCCCTGTCACCCCCACGTCCAGCATCCGTCTCTGTCACCCCCACGTCCAGCTTCCATCCCTGTCACCCCCACGTCCAGCATTCGTCCCTGTCACCCCCACGTCCAGCTTTCGTGCCTGTCACCCCCACATCCAGCATTCGTCCCTGTCACCCCCACGTCCAGCTTCCATGCCTGTCACCCCCACATCCAGCATCCATCCCTGTCACCCCCACGTCCAGCATCCATCTCTGTCACCCCCACGTCCAGCTTCCGTCCCTGTCACCCCCACGTCCAGCTTCCATCTCTGTCACCCCCACGTCCAGCTTCCGTCCCTGTCACCCCCACGTCCAGCTTCCATCTCTGTCACCCCCACGTCCAGCTTCCATCTCTGTCACCCCCACGTCCAGCATCCGTCCCTGTCACCCCCACGTCCAGCTTCCGTGCCTGTCACCCCCACGTCCAGCTTCCGTCCCTGTCACCCCCACATCCAGCATCCATCTCTGTCACCCCCACGTCCAGCATCCATCTCTGTCACCCCCACGTCCAGCTTCCATCTCTGTCACCCCCACGTCCAGCTTCCATCTCTGTCACCCCCACGTCCAGCTTCCATCTCTGTCACCCCCACGTCCAGCATCCATGCCTGTCACCCTCACGGCCTCACTCTCCGAACTAACCCTGCAAGTCACAGCCCAAACTGACAACCCTCCACGGGCCCCACCGTTCCCCAGAGCCAATCTCCTACATTTTCCACCCGCTTGTGGGGGGAGGGGGCAGAGACGCTGCCCGGGTCGCCCACGAATCCTGCTCACCCAGGACGGAAGCGGCATCGGTCCTGCCCGCTCGGTCCGTCTGCCTCATCCGATCCTTTCCCTCGCCCGCAGCCCCGCTGTCCGGCTCGCTGTCCGATAACCACGGGGCCCCACGGCCCAGCCTGAGCTCTGGGGACAGTTCGGTGGTGACCGGGAAGGACACCAGCATCCCACAGTCTGTTCCCATCTCGAGGCTCATGGACTCTCCATGCCCTGGCCGGTGTGGCTCAGTGGATAGAGCGTCGGCCTGCAGACTGAAGGGTCCTGGGTTCGATTCTGGTCAAGGGCACGTCCCTCAGTTGCAAGCTCAATCCCCGGCCCTCGTTGGAGCACACGCAGGAGGCGACCAGTCGCTGTCTCTCTCCCGTCGATGTTTCTCTCTCTCTGTCTCTCCCCCTCTCTTCCACTCGCTCTAAAAACCAATGGGAAAATATCCTCCGGGGAGGATTAACACAAAAAACAAACAAAACAGTAACTCTCCAGACGCCACGCGCTCTGCGGTGAAGGCAGGTCCCTGCCGGCTCGGCGCCCGCCCGCCCGCACCCTCCGTCCAGAGCGCGCAGCAACCACGGGTGGTAGCGTTAAAGCGTGGAGACCAGAAAGGGGTGCACGCCGGCCTCGGCAGCACGAACTGGCTCACGGGCACCCGTGCGGATCGGATCCCAGGGCGGCTGTATTTGTAGCCTACGTGGTGGCTGGTGGGCGGACTCACGTTGCCATAGGAACCTCGCGACCGGGGGGCTCCCTGAGTGAAGAGAGGAGCTGGGCTTCTCCTGGGAAGCTTCTGGGGTCGAGTTTCAGAGGAAGAAGCCACGCGATCGAGCCGGGAGGGGCTCCCCATGGTTTGGGGAAGGGGGGGTCCCTGGATTGGCTCGCTGGGGAGAGAAGACAGTGCAGAGGCCGGAGCCCATGGATGGCAGTGCCCACGAGCGATGGTGCCCACGGGAGATGGTGCCCATGGGGGATGGTGCCCACGGGTGATGGTGCCCACGGGTGACGGTGCCCACAGATGACGGTGCCCACGGGTGATGGTGCTCATGGATGATGGTGCCCACGGGTGATGGTGCCCACGGGTGACGGTGCCCACAGATGACGGTGCCCATGGGTGATGGTGCTCATGGATGACGGTGCCCACGGGTGATGGTGCCCACGGATGATGGTGCCCACAGATGACGGTGTCCACGGGTGATGGTGCCCACAGATGACGGTGCCCACGGGTGATGGTGCCCACAGATGATGGTGCCCACGGGTGATGGTGCTCATGGATGACGGTGCCCACGGGTGATGGTGCCCACGGGTGATGGTGCCCACGGGTGATGGTGCCCACAGGTGACAGTGCCCACAGATGACGGTGCCCACGGATGACGGTGCCCACGGATGACGGTGCCCACGGGTGACGGTGCTCATGGATGACGGTGCCCACGGGTGATGGTGCCCATGGGTGACGGTGCCCATGGGTGATGGTGCTCATGGATGACGGTGCCCATGGGTGACAGTGCCCACGGGTGACGGTGCCCACGGGTGATGGTGCCCACGGATGACGGTGCACATGGGTGACGGTGCCCACGGGTGATGGTGCTCATGGATGACGGTGCCCATGGGTGATGGTGCCCACGGGTGACGGTGCCCACGGGTGATGGTGCTCATGGATGACGGTGCCCATGGGTGATGGTGCCCACGGGTGACGGTGCCCACGGGTGATGGTGCCCACGGATGACGGTGCCCACGGATGACGGTGCCCATGGGTGATGGTGCTCATGGATGACAGTGCCCACGGGTGATGGTGCCCACGGATGACGGTGCCCACGGATGACGGTGTCCACGGGTGATGGTGCCCACGGGTGATGGTGCCCACGGGTGATGGTGCCCACAGATGACGGTGCCCACGGGTGATGGTGCTCATGGATGACGGTGCCCACGGGTGACGGTGCCCACGGATGACGGTGCCCACGGGTGACGGTGCTCATGGATGACGGTGCCCACGTGTGATGGTGCCCACAGATGACGGTGCCCACGGATGAGGGTGCCCACGGGTGACAGTGCCCACGGATGACGGTGCCCACAGATGACGTGCCCACGGGTGATGGTGCCCACGGGTGATGGTGCCCACGGATGAGGGTGCCCACGGGTGACGGTGCCCACGGGAGATGGTGCCCACGGGTGACGGTGCCCACGGATGACGGTGCCCACGGGTGATGGTGCCCACGGGTGACGGTGCCCACGGGTGACGGTGCCCACAGATGACGGTGCCCACGGGTGATGGTGCCCACGGGTGATTGTGCCCACGGGTGACAGTGCCCACGGGAGATGGTGCCCACGGGTGACGGTGCCCACGGGTGACGGTGCCCACGGATGAGGGTGCCCACATGTGACGGTGCCCACGGATGAGGGTGCCCACGGGTGACGGTGCCCACGGGTGACGGTGCCCACGGGTGACAGTGCCCAGGGGTGATGGTGCCCTCCCAGAGGAAAGAGCTGAAAAGAGACCCCAGGCCAACCCCGCCCAGCCAGGAGCCTGAAGTGCCAAAGCCACAGCATCACCTTGGGGTGACTCCCAAGCGCCCCCTGAAGGCAGACTGAGAGAGAATCGCTGACCAGCTGCCTCCTGCACGTCCCCTCCTGGGCATGTGCCCCCCTCCCCCGCCCCCCCGCCGGGAATGGAACCGAGACCTCCTGGTTCCTAGGTCGACGCTCCACCACGGAGCCACCGGCCGGGCTGACCCACTTCATCTCTGGCTCTGTTTTGCTCCAGGAGTGAAGGAGGGGATTCTAATGCTCACTCCCCATGGACGTGGAGAAAGACCCCAAGCTCCAGGGCTGGCAAGCTGCCCTTGGCCCGGGGACAGCGCGGGGGGTGGGGTAGGGGGGGTAGGGGGGTGAGATAGCAATGCGGCTGCACCCCCGTTTCTCCAAACTCAGCCGCCGCCGGGCAGGGTCACAGGTCTCTGCTGGCAGGAGAGACGCCGGGTCCCTGGCGGTCGGTCGGGAGGCGCGTCTCCTTAGCGGCATCGTCGGCTCCGTGCAAACCTCCCAAACTTCGCTCCGTGGCGCGTGGGAAGGGTTGGGCGCCCGTCCTCCGGTACGGAGGGAACGGGGCGCAGATGGAGGAGGCTGTGACACCCTGCCGCCGGGCCGGGTCCCCGGGCGGATTTCGGATTTCGTACGCCGTCTGCCAACTGGCGCCTGGGTCCCGGGCCTCTTTGATTCACGTTTTACCGCCGAGCAGGCAGACTTCAGAGGCGAGGAGAGAGAGGGGAGTCTGGTTTAATAGCAGGAGCGAGGTGTGATTCCTTATGACAGGAGGGAAACGCACCGCCTCCTCGTTCTTGTTACAAAATAAGAACCTGCTCCGTGCGTTCCCACCTATTTAAGAATGAAGACAGCGCGTCATTCCCCCAAGTGCTTGTCTCAGCGTTGGGTGAGAAGGACCGTGGCGTGTGTGTGTGCATGTGTGTGTGTGTGTGTTTAAACTAGGTAGGTGTTACACTAGCAAACAAAGATAAGCAGAATTTAAAAACCCCAGTCTTTTAAACAAACACCAAGCAGACAGACCCTCTAAATCGTAGCACCCCTCACAATTTCCCTTTTTCCGTGAGTGGGGGAGGGGGGGAGAGAGAGAGAGAGAGAGAGAGAGAGAGAGAGAGAGAGATCAGTTTCTCTCTCCCTCTCCCTTCCTCTCTGAGATCAATAAATAATATACCTTTTTTTTAATATATTTTATTGATTTTTTACAGAGAGGAAGGAAGAGGGATAGAGAGTTAGAAACATCGATGAGAGAGAAATATCGATCAGCTGCCTCCTGCACACCCCCTACTGGGGATGTGTCCGCAACCAAGGTACATGCCCTTGACCGGAATCGAACCTGGGACCCTTCAGTCCACAGGCCGACGCTCTATCCACTGAGCCACACCGGTTTTGGCAAATAATATACTTTTAAAAAGAAGCACGGGTGGCTCAGGAGCTGGGTCCTGCGGCAGCTGGGACACCCTTGGTTGCCAGTGACAGAAAATTCAACCCGAAAGGCTGGAGGCAAGAGGGTGTGTTGGCTCCCGGTGGCGAGAGCGGTGAGGGCCGGGAGCCCCTGCTCCCCTTGCTGGGGAGCCCTCTCTCCGGGTGGGACCAGGCGAGTCCCAACCAGAGCTCAGCCCTGAAGCCTGGGGCCCAGGCCGCCTGGAGCTGGGTCGTGGGGTGCACCCGAGCCCCTCCTTATGCCAAGGGCAGACGTGCCCCGATTAGCTTAGACCCGGTCACATGCCCCCTCTCCCCCTCCCGGAGCAGGAGGACAAACGCTTCCGGAAGCCGTGGGCTCAGAGAACGGATGTGGGCTTCCCACCCCGAGAAACCGGGAGGCGTGGGCGCCGGGGAGTAAAATGCAACCAGCACCCACTTCCCAGCATCGCCAGACCCAGTCTTCGGTTGGACCCAAAATCTCCAATTCCGCCGAGCCAGGCGCCAAGCCCAGCGCTCCCGCACGGTGTGAAGAACGAACATGGCCACTTACCTGTGCCTTTCAGCGTCCGGACGGCGAAGGCCCTGCACCCCCGGACTCCGAGGGTCCCCAAACCGCCCCCCCCCCTCCTGGAGGTGAGGTCTCATTCACTCCTGTCTGGGGTTTAACAGCTGCCTCCTGCATGCCACGAAGCGGTGACCCGGTGACTAAAAACTCCCTGGTCAAGCCCGCCCGGCCGGCGTGGCTCAGTGGTTGAACGTCGATCTATGAACCAGGAGGTCAGGGTTCAATTCCAGGTCAGGGCACATGCCCAGCTTGCGGGCTTGATCTCCCGTAGGGGGCGTGCAGGAGGCAGCTGATCCATGATTCCCTCTCATCGTTGATGTTTTGATCTCTCCCTTCCTCTCTGAAATCAATACAAATATATTTCTTAAAACACACACACTACACACACAGACTCCCTGGTCACGATTCGGGACGACGACGCAAACAGCAGGACCAAGATGCTGCCTTATATATTTTCTAAAGTTTTAATTAAGATTACAAGTCGGATTAAGTGGTTACTTTCTGTACAGTAGATAAGCGCAGGAAGACACGTATTGCAAGATTTTTTAACGCCACTTAGCTTCGCCTTAGACGCCTGCTTTTATTGGCACTCGTTCAGCTTTCTTTGCTGACACGCCACACACATATGGAGCAATGCCCACGTCATACGTGCACACGTCAACGCGTTACCCCGAGGGAAACACACTCGAGTAGCGACCATTGGGGTCAAGAAAGCTCCGGAAGGCCCCCCCCCCCCATCTGTGGCCATTTGTCCCAGCACCTGAGAGGACAGAGTAAGACACGGTGAATCCAGCCTGTTCCTGGTCCCTTGGTTACTACTGGCAACCGTCTTGCCCCACGCGGACATTTCTGCTGGGTTTCTACCTGGGGGAGAGGCCGCTGGCTCACCTGCTCATCTTCACAGATAAAGGGACGCGTCCTCCGTGGTGACCGAGCCGACGCCCTCTCCCGACGGTAACGCCCCCATCGGTCCAGCTCGGACGCTAACCAGGACCCAACTCGGGCGCGGGAGGCAGCCGGGGCTCAGCGTAGATCCTGGTTCTTCCCTCTAGACGTGTTTTTTATTGATTTTAAAGAGAAAGGGAGAGAGAGAAACATCAATGATGAGAGAGAATCATGGATCAGCTGCCTCCTGAGCACCCCACACGGGGGATCAAGCCTGAGACCCGGGCCTGTGCCCTGACTGGGAATCGAACTCCAACCCTTCCGTCGGCAGGACGACGCTCTGTCCATGGAGCCATACCAGCCAGGGCCCAACACTGCCGTTTTGAAGGGTCTCGGACACTCGGGTGAGTGCGAAGGAGGGACGCAAGCTGCCCCCTCGGGCTCCTTGATCCTGCAGAGAAGCTGGGCGGTCCGGGAGCCCACACCCCCCACCCCGTCCCCTGCCATGAGGCGGCCCTGCTCCTGGGGAGCAAACGGGAGGTGCCTGAACCCTCACCACCGGCGCCATATGCTCCAGTGAGAATGGGAACCGAGCGGGGCGTCTGTCACGGACACGCCGCCTCCCGCGTCAGCCTGGAACTTCTGAAGGTGCCTGCCCGCGGCCTGCAGGTGCGTGCCCAGGTGCCGGCAGCCGGAGCTAACAGCCACGGGGGACAGCGCCTCTGCCCGCACTGTCTCCCCCTCTTCACCGGCATTAATTAATCGGGGCTATAAATACCACTCGTCTAGAGCTAATCCTTCCCTGGCTCAGCCCCACCCCAGAGGGAAATTAGGAAAATGGAAACCCCTTCAAAAGTTGGGCCCATAGGGGAGAACGTACTCGACTCTGTCCCGAGGGGGGGGGGGGGGGACACGGTGATTTAGGCTCCAGCTAGGTAGAAAGCAAGGTCCTTACCCGAAAGCCGGTGACACCGACATGTGACCTAGGAGGCCGGGGGTTCCGGCACCTTCTCCTGGGCGGCGTGACCAGTCGTTTGCGGGGGGAGGGGGGGCAAAGCCAGGGTACAGTCCCAACGGGAAACAGCAAGAGAGTTACTGAACATGGACTTCGTGCTGCATGCCAGAGGTCCCGGGGGTAAGACTGGGTCTCCTGAGGTTCCCCGGGGATTCTGACAGTGGGGAGGGGGTGGGAACCCTGGCCCAGGGGCCTGCACTTCCCGTCCACGGTGGGTGGGTGAGGTTGGCTTCGCTTCCCTATCGTATATTTCTAATGTATATATCTTTAATTGATTTCACAGAGGAAGGGAGAGATAGAAACATCCGTGATGAGAGAGAATCATGGATCGGCTGCCTCCTGCACACCTAGCACTGGGGATCGAGCCGGAGACCAGGGCCTGTGCCCTGACCGGGAATCGAACCGTGACCTCCTGGTTCCTAGGTCGACGCTCCACCACTGAGCCGCACCGGCCGGGCCCTCTGCCCCCTCTTAATCTGGGTGTGAGTGCACATCTGTATGTCCCATGCAGAGACCCACGGCCCCCGCCTGCCGTAGCCAAGCACGGCGCCCTCGGCCCCCCGACGGCACGGGTAGGGTGCAGGGGTAGGTAGGTGAGGAGGAGGCCCTTCTTGCACCTGCTGACGAGGCTGTTTTGTGGAGGCCCTTCTCCCCGGCAACCCCCTCCCTCCCCGGGGCAGCATCAACGCTGGCAAATTACCTCCCAGGCCCCTGACTCTCAGACAGCGCGGGCAGCGCCCAGAGAGGCCGGTTCAATAGACGTTTAATTCATTAATCAATCAGGCCCAATCAACGACGGGCTGATTATCTAGATCTTTTTATCTGCACAGCGCTAGGCGACGGGCTAATTGCTTTTTCTTTCCTTTACGTTTCTGGAGTGACAACCGTGTTCGAGAACTACCCAGACATAGCCTGCGAGGTCAAACGCCTGATAAGTATGAAATATTCCCAGGGTGCCCTTACGAGCGGATTGCTGCGGAAGCAGCGGTCATTATCCTGGAAGTCAATGCCTTAATGTCGCCATAATGCTGAGGCAGAGAATACCCCGGCTCCTGATAGGGGAGCTGAGATCCGAAAAATACGGCTCTGCAAAGAACAAAAAGCCCAAGTCGGGGGGGAAGCCCTACGTCAGCACTCCGCTCCCCACCGAGGACGTCCACGCGCATGCTGACCGGCAGGACAAAGGAATGTGCTGTCGCAGGAGACCCTCCATCACGCCTGTCCTTGAGGGACCCAGCGGGAACCTGAGGCTCTGTGGGTGGAATGCAGGAGAGGCGACGGGGTTCCTGTGTTAAATAAACCCCCCCCCACAGTTGTGGAGATTTCTGGGGAACCCCTCCAACAGCCGCCTGCAGCCCCACGCCGGGCTCCCCAGGCATCTGCATACATTCACCGCAGAGTCATGAATGAGCCCTGGCTGGTTTGGCTCCGTGGATAGAGCGTGGCCTGTGGACGTGAAGGGTCCCGGGGACAATTCGGGTCAAAGGCACAGGCCCGCGTTGTGGGCTTGATCCCCAGTAGGGGGGCGTGCAGGAGGCAGCTGACCCATGATTCTCTCTCATCATGGATGTTTCTATACCTCTCTCCCTCTCCCTTCCTCTCTGACATCAATCAAAATATATTTTAAAAAAACAATAATAGCAGCCCTGACCGGTTTGGCTCAGTGGATAGAGCGTCGGCCTGCGGACTGAAGGGTCCTGGACTGAAGGGTCCCGGGTTCGATTCCAGTCAAGGGCATGTACCTTGGTTGCAGGCACATCCCCAGTAGGGAGTGTGCAGGAGGCAGCTGATCGATGTTCCTCTCTCATCGATGTTTCTAGCTCTCTAACGCTCTCCCTTCCTCTCTGTAAAAAATCAATAAAGTCTATTTAAAAAAATAATAATAATAAAATAAAAATTTTAAAAAGCCTCTTTCCCTCATTGTCTAACGATTTGCCTTTGATTTTTGAAGAGCGAGTTGGGTTGGGTTGGGTTGAGTTGGGTTGGGTTGGGTTGGGTTGGGTTGAGTTGGGTTGGGTTGGGTTGGGTTGAGTTGGGTTGGGTTGGGTTGAGTTGGGTTGGGTTGGGTTGGGTTGGGTTGAGTTGAGTTGGGTTGGGTTGGGTTGAGTTGGGTTGGGTTGGGTTGAGTTGGGTTAGGTTGGGTTGGGTTGGGTTGGGTTGAGTTGAGTTGGGTTGGGTTGGGTTGAGTTGAGTTGGGTTGGGTTGGGTTGGGTTGGGTTGGGTTGAGTTGAGTTGGGTTGGGTTGGGTTGAGTTGGGTTGGGTTGGGTTGAGTTGGGTTAGGTTGGGTTGGGTTGGGTTGGAGCGCTCCCACGTTCGTCTGGAGCGGTGGGCTGGCCACGGCCCAGCCTCCAAGGCTGCCAGGCAGACTCGGTGGCTGTGGAGGCCCCTGATCCTCACAGGCTGAGCCCAGGAGACGCATGAGCCCTGCCTTCGCGGGCTGTCGGGGAGTGGGAACCCGGACGCAGAGCGGATGCCAATGGCAGGGCCCTGGCACCCCCAGCGACGCTGACACGCCAAGACCAACAGCTGCTGCTTCGCCATCTCCCGGTTCTCAACGTGGTCCCCACGCGTTCAGCCACACACTGTGTGTAAGTGATCCGATAAACACACATGTTGACACACACACGTCAGTCACATGTTGACCTTCATGGTCAACCATTCATTTATTTTATTTTCCAGAGAGCAAGGGAGAGAGGGAGAGGGAGAGAGAAACATTAAGGATGAGAGAGAATCATGGACCGGCTGCCTCGTACATGCCCTCTACTGGGGATCCAGCCCGCAACCCAGGCACGTGCCCTACCGGGAATCCAACCATGACCTCCTGCTTCGTAGGTCGACACTCAGCCACTGAGCCACGCAGGCGGGGCTCAACCCCTTTAAAGGGTGCAACACACTCCATAGGATTGGAAAACTGGGGCCTGGCTAAGCAGACTCAATCCCAGTAGGGACCATACAGGAAGCAGCCCATCAATGACATTCCTCTCGCGTGAATGTTCTATCTCTCGATCTCTCTCCCTTCCTCTCTCTCTAAAAATCAATAAAAACATATTTTTTTTAAAAACGAAGAAGAAGAAGAAGAAGTAACACTGGGAAGGGCTGCTCACCCAGAAACTCTCAGGACAGAAGGGAGTGAGTCAAGAGACCTTTGTGGGGAGAAAGGCCACAAAGAGGGGGGACTCAGTGGCCCCGTGTGCTGGCCTGCGGGACTGGGTGAGCTGTCCTTGGTGCTGAACACCCCCCCACCCCACCCCCCCACCCCCAGCACACAACACCTGCTAAGAAGGTGCCCTTCCTCTGGCACTTACCTGCTGGAAAGGGGAGGCCGGCCATTACCACAGACAAGGCAACTCTGCACGTTGGAAACAGCAGAACGGATGGAGGATCCAAGATGGCAGCATAGGTAAACACCTAAACTGCTGCCTCGCACAACAATTTCAAAACTACAACTAAAAGACAAAACGTCTATCACCCAGAACCACGGGAAAGCTGGCTGAGTGGAAGTTCTACAACTAGAAGGAAAGAGAAAAGAGCAGCGAGACGTGCACAAGCACTGAAAAGCTGAGGTACGGAGGCGGGCGTATCGGGCTGGCGGTGGGCGACTGGGAGCGCTGCTTTTTTCAACCCGAAGGGAGATAAGCTCCCGATTACTCCGAACTCCAGTTTCTGGGGAGACGCGGGGGACCCAAACTCCTACGGGGAGAAGCTGGACTGTCGGAGTGATTGAGAGACATTGGTGGGGTCGGAGCAGCCACTAGGGCAGCCTGGGAGGTCAGGGAAGGCCTCTCGGAGGAGGAGGCAAACCTGAGCACCCACAGCGGTCCGCGCAAAGGCCTGGCCATGACTTTCGGGACAGAGTCCCGTGAGGCTCGCGCCCAGGAAGCCAGTCCCAGATACGGTCAGTCAGCCTTGCGAGAAGTGCCTGGATGTGTCCCCACGTCAATAACATGAACGATGTGCTGGTTATCACTCCGGTCTCGGTCTCTGACTAAACCTTTTTAAGGAAACACAGCGTGGAGGCCGATGACTGGTGTGCAACCTTGGAATCTATTTCTCCAGCTTCCTATGGCTTGCATGTCGCAATCCATCACATAATATGAAAAAAAAAAAATCGCAAAAATATAGATCAAAATTTTTGTTGTTAATCCTCACCAAAGGATTTTTTTTTTTTTTAGAGAGAGAGAGAGAGTGGGAGAGGGAGAGACAGAAAGAGAAACCGGTGTGAGAGAGACACATCGATTGGTTGCCTCTCACATGCACCTCAACCAAGGCTGAGGATTGAGCCTGTCACCAAGGTACATGCCCTTGACCGTAATCAAACCCAGGACCCATCAGTCCACAGGCCGACGCTCTAGCCACTGAGGCAAACTGGCTAGGGCGAGATTGAAATACTTTTAGTGTCTTGCATCTTAATTATACAGAAACTAGAGGCCCATTGCACGAAGATTCATGCAAAAATAGGCCTTCCTTCCCCTGGCTGCCGGCACCGGTTTTCCTCCGGCATCCAGGATCCAGGCCTATGCTCTGGCCGCCACCTCCCCACCACTCCTGTAGTTCCCTCCACCCCCACCCCCACCCCATAGCAGGCATCCGCCCCGCCCGGCCGCTCTGTGCCTATGTATGCAAATTAACCTTCCATCTTTGTTGGGTTGATTTGCACACTCACTCCTGATTGGCTGGTGGCGTCGCAGAGGTGCGGTCGATTTGCATATTTCTCTTTTATTAGTGTAGATACTATGATCATCTCATAGCAATTGACAAGACCAAAAAGCACAGTAAACACGGACTGTGCCTGATGTAGCAACTGTACCCCACCTACTACCCTGCCTTTCACACAGCTGTTTCAATACCTGGAAGGTCCCTGGTAATGAATATGCTATTAAGCAGGGGTGTGTGGTTTTTTTTTTTTTAATTTGCATGTTCCCCTTATACTGATTCAGCAATAAATTTTTCTGATTTCCTTCATAAATAAGTTTCATTACGCCTCATTATTTAACACAACACGTTCTCCTTCCCCAAACCGACACCATATATTTGATGACCTTCCTATATAAAGTCATAAATTTAAGAAAAGGGTTACACAATCTGCAGGAAAATAAGTAATCAGACAATGCAGACGGGCCATAGTCAAAAGTCTGCAAAGAGACTATTTCACCACGCGGAGAACGCAGGCAGAATTTCGCTTGACCCCAGCATGAGATAAATCCCAGCTTTGGCACCACCCACTCCTTCATTGTGTTGTCTTAAGCGTGCGTTTTAAGACATACTGAGTAACCAGTAAAAACTGTACACAATGCAAATGGCATGGCAGCGATGCTTTATGGACTTAATGCTCCGATAATAAAATTATAACCATCAGTATTATGCTGATTTATGGCGATTTTTACTTTCTGTTTGGAATGGGCTTGGGGAGCCCCGGAATTGAATGCAACGTTGCTGCCCCCTCAAGGTCACTCCTGAGCATGAGCAGCTCGCTTGGGCCTAACGCGTGGACGCCAGCGAGTCGCTGCGGGCATTATGGGGGACGATGTCACATTGGGGTCACGTCGCAGCAAACCTACACTTTTATGCTCAACGAAACAATGGGTTGTATATGCAATTTGCAGTAAAAAACATACTCCAGCGATGCCCTAGCTCAGTGGTCGGCAAACTCATGAGTCAACGGAGCCAAACACCAACAGGACAACGATTGAAATTTCTTTGGAGAGCCAAACTTTTTAAACTTAAACTTCTTCGAACGCCACTTCTTCAAAATAGACTCGCCCAGGCCGTGGTATTTTGTGGAAGAGCCACACTCAAGGGGCCAAAAAGCCTGCATGTGGCTCGCGAGCCGTGGTTTGCCGACCACGGCCCTAGCTGGTTTGGCTCAGTGAATGGAGCATCGGTCTGCGGACGGAAGGGTCCCAGGTTCGATTCCAGTCAAGGCCACAGGCCCAAAAAAATAATAATAATAATAATAATTAATAAATAAATAATAAAAAAATACAAGAAAGTTACAGGCCCAGGTGGTGGGCTTGATCCCCAGTAGGAGCCATGCAGGAGGCAGCCAGTCGATGATTCCCTCTCATCATGGATGTTCTGTCTCTCTCTCTCTCTCTCCCTCTCCCCTCCTCTCTGAAATCTACAAAAGCACTTAAAAAATAAAAATAAAGCCGTGCTCCGCGATGCTCGAGGGCGTCCTGAGTTGCAGGTCCGCGGCAGGAAGGTGCTGGCATCACCGTCCGGGGAAGAGGCGTCCGTTCGTCCGTGAGGGGCCATCCGTGCAGAGTGGAGGCTGACAGGGTTCTATGCAGGCTCCGCGGCGTCTGCAGGCAACGTAGCCCTGGGCTTGTCTTTCCTGGAGCGCCCTCGGCGTGTCCCTCTCCCTCTTCAGCCTCTCCCAGTGGGTGACCTCTCTGAGCCTGACTCTCCTCCAAAGGGATTTATCAAACGCCCCTTCTTGCCCCCCCCCCCCAGTGCACGGCGGGGCAGAGGGGGGGGCGGGCAGTGCCAGGAGCCGGCGTGCTCGGGGATGGGTGTTGTACCTCACAGACTGTCAGGGATCCACTTCGATCTCACGGGTTTGGCAGGCGGTGCTGCGCATCGGAAGCCAGAGGAGGGTGAGTGTGTTTTTCAAGATGCAACACGCCGATAGCCGCTGCCCAGCAGCCCTGTTTCTAAAACTTGGGTTTTCGGACAGATACACACCCGGGCACAGAGCCGTCCGTCCAAGGAGACGTGTTACAGCCCATCGCTGGGGACAGACCCAAGGTCCATCAGCGAGGGCGTAGGAGAAACATCACAGCACGTCTGTCGCATGCTCTGCCCACCACACGCGGAGTTTGTAAGATCGCGAGCCCCGTGGGGAGAGGGGGCGTGGGTGGGGAACAGCGCGCGGGCTGTGCTCCGTGCATGTGTGTGCACACGACCTCGCTGTGAGAAACACAACAGCCAGCAATGCCCGCTTTGCGCTGGCCGGTTCAGCTCGGCCTGTGGACGGAAGGGTCCCGGGTTCGATTCCGGTCGAGGGCACGTACCTGGACTGTTGGCTCCATCCCTGGTCAGGGCTCATGTGGGAGGCAACCCATCGATGTGTCTCTCTCACGGGATTTTTTCTCTCTCTGTCTCTCCCCCTCCCTCCCACTAGCTCTAAAAAAAAAAAAAAAAAAATCAATGGAAAAGTATCCTCGGGTGAGGATGAACAAAAACATATTTTTAAAACTGCTTTAGCTGAAACCGGTTTGGCTCAGTGGATAGAGCGTCGGCCTGCGGACTGAAGGGTCCCGGGTTCGATTCCGGTCAAGGGCATGTACCTTGGTTGCGGGCACATCCCCAGTGGAAGGTGTGCAGGAGGCGGCTGATCGATGTTTCTCTCTCATCGATGTTTCTAACTCTCTATCCCTCCCTTCCTCTCTGTAAAAAATCAATAAAATATATTTTTAAAAAAAAAAAAAACTGCTTTAGATTGCAATTCAAAGAGAAAGTGAAATTATGAAGAAAAGACCAAGGAGACGCCAGAGGAGGAGGCAGGAAGGCCAGCAGGGGGCCGAGACTGCGGGCGCACAGCCTCCCCTCCTCCTCCCCCGAAGCGGCCAGCACCTGTTGTCTCCCCGGCTCTCCTTGCATTCCCACTCACGCCTCTTCCAGTCCTCCATTCTCCTCTCAATTTCGTCCCTGCCTGGGGATCCCCTCTCCCTCGTCCCCAGCGGGAGGAGGAGCAGAGCCTGCCCTGTTCCTGCTGCCTCCTGCGGCCTGACCGGCCAGGTACACGCTGTGTGTGCTCTGGGCCATCCGCCCTCCCCTGGGGCTCGGGCTCGGCGGAGAGCTCTGGTACCTAGCGGCCCCCCTAAGCACATCATGAACAGGGAAGCCGCCATCCCGTCGACATCACTTAGCAGGGGTGGGCAAACTTTTTGACTCGAGGGCCACCATGGGTTCTTAAACTGGACCGGAGGGCCGGAACAAAAGCATGGATGGAGTGTTTGTGTGAACTAATATAAATTCAAAGGAAAGGAGCGGAGGGGAGAGCAAGAGAACCCTCCGCTCTTTCAGCTCCGCGGGCCGGATAGAACAGCCGAAAGGGCCGGATCCGGCCCGCGGGCCGTAGTTTGCCCACGGCTGACTTAGTGACTCAAATCCCGCCAAACGGCATCAAATCCTCTTCTCGGGCAGGATAAGCCCACTTCCGGTCTGAGCCCACACCGCCTGGCCACTCTCTGTTTTTCTTTTTCTTTTTTTAATTTTTATTGATTTCCGAGAGGAAGGGAGAGGGAGAGATAGGAACATCCATGATGAGAGAGAATCGTGGATCGGCTGCCTCCTGCACGCCCCCCACTGGGGATCGAGCCTGCAACCCGGGCCTGTGCCCTGACCGGGAATCGAACCGTGCGTGACCTCCGGGTTCGTAGGTCAATGCTCAACCACGGAGCCACGCCGGCCGGGCTTGGGAGCCTGCCACTGAGGGTTTTTGCCTCCAGATCCCCCTCCCACCTTCTTGGCACTGCCTGCGGCCACTGAAACGTACCCCCACTCACCAGGGGTGCAAACTGGGTTTTGAGACGGCGCTCTAGAAACCCCAGAAGTCCTGGGGACACAGGTGTGTCGTGAGCTGAGAAACAGGGGCGGATCTGAGGTGCCGGTTGCATCCTGAGGACCTGAGGCCATAATGGATAAGCTGTGGCGAGGGTGGCTGCAGAGCCAGGTCCCCCCCCTCACCCTCCCCCGAGAGCAGATGGGCTCCTGCAGGCAGAGCCGGAAAGCCGGGGGCTGGCACTCTCCAGAGGGAGCACTGGCCCCACTGGCGTGGCTCAGCAGTTGAGCGACACCTAGGAACCAGGAGGTCACAGTTCGATTCCCGTCAGGGCACAGGCCCGGGTTGCAGGCTCGACCCCAGTAGGGGGCGTGCAGGAGGCAGCCGATCCATGATTCTCTCTCATCATGGATGTTTCTATCTCTCTCTCCTCTTCCTTCCTCTCTGAAATCAGTAAAAATATTTTTTAAAAAAACACAGAAGGAGGGCCTGGGTGAGGCCTGCCCTGATGCCGCGGCGGCCGGGCGATGGTGGGATACGGGTCTCCCTGCTGGCCACGCCCCAGCGTCGCACAAAAGTGGGTTGGACGGTGTTCATGACTATGACTGTGGACGTGGCGGGGTTTCGAAGGTTTTCATTCGGCATTTAGGAGATTTACAGGAGTCTCCACGCCGTGAGGGCGAGGGGTGAGCTGTGTCTCAGCTGGCTCCACGCCGACCGCTTGGAGGGAACCGCTCATTCCTGGGACGGGGAGTCACAGGGTCTGGAAGCCGGCTGACGCCCTGATGTTGGGCGTGGCGGCCAACCACCCGGCCCGATTCAGAGACGTCACCATGGCTGCGGCTGCGCCCAGTCGGTTATTAGAGGAGATGTATTGACAGATACGCTTGAGGAGCAGAGCCATTCATTGGAATCACCAGACAAGATACTCTGTTCACCCGGGAACTGGATGCCACAGCGCCCTCACCACCTGAAAACCCCATTTGCTCCTGGGTTCCTGGAGAGGGGAAAGGAGGAGAGGGGAGAGCAGGGGAGGGGAGGGGAGAGGAGAGGTGGAGAAGGGAGGGGAGGGGAGGGGAGGGGGAGGGGAGGGGAGGGGAGAGGTGGAGAAGGGAGAGGAAAGGAGAGAAGGGGAGGGGAAGGGAGGGGAGGGGAGGGGAGGGGAGGGGAGAGGAGAAGTGAAGAAGGGAGGAAAGGGGAGGGGAGGGGAAGGGAGGGGAGGGGAGGGGAAAGGAGGAGAGGGGAGAGAAGGGAAGGGGAGGGGAGAGGAGAGAAGGGGAGGGGAAGGGGGCAGGGAGGGGAGAGGAGAGAAGGGGAGGGGAGAGGAGAGGAGAGGAGAGGAGAGGAGGGGAGAGAAGGGGAGGGGAGGGGAGAGGAGAGGAGAGAAGGGGAGGGGAGAGGAGAGGAGAGAAGGGGAGGGGACAGGAGGGGAGAGAAGGGGAGGGGAAAGGAGAGAAGGGGAGGGGAGGAAAAGGGAGGGGAGGGGAGGGGAGGGGAGAGGGGAGGAGAGAAGGGGAGGGGAGAGGAGAGGAGAGAAGGGGAGGGGACAGGAGGGGAGAGAAGGGGAGGGGAAGGGGGCAGGGAGGGGAGGGGAAAGGAAGAGAAGGGGAGGAGACAGGAGCGGAGAGAAGGGGACAGGAGGGGAGAGAAGGGGAGGAGACAGGAGCGGAGAGAAGGGGACAGGAGGGGACAGAAGGGGAAAGGAGAGAAGGGGAGGGGAGGGGAAGGGGGCAGGGAGGGGAGGGGAGGGGAGAGGGGAGGGTGCAGCCCAAGCCACGTGGTGGGAGCCCGCCGCCCACACCGCCTGGCAGCGTGCAGGGCAGTGAGCGGCCCTTGCCCACCAAAGCCCCTCTCTGCCCGGCCGGCGTGGCTCCGTGGCTGAGCCGTGGCCTATGAACCAGGAGGTCACGGTTCGATTCCCGGGCAGGGCACACGGGCCGGATCCCCAGTGGGGGGCGTGCAGGAGGCAGCAGATCCATGACCCTCTCCCATCATTGATGTTTCTCTCTCACGCTCTCCCTTCCGCTCAGAAATCAATAAAAATATTTTTTTTAAAAGAAAGACACTCCCCGGAAGGTCACGTCCTAACCCGTGCCCTGCTTGGGGCTCCGGTGTGGGGGGCTCTGAGCTGGAGGCCTCGCGGGGTCTGGGGGCGGGGGGGGGGGGGGGGCCTCTCGCTGCCTGCCTGCCCGGGGCTGCCCCTCGGGAAGCAGGAAGTGGCACTCCCCCGGCCAGCGGCAGACGCCAGGGCGCCTGCGGTCTATCACCCGGGAGGAGCTGTCACAATAACACGCACCACCTTTAGGTCACGGGGTTACCCCTCGGCCGGCCCTCACGGTCTGACGAGCAGTTACTTCTGTCTCATCGCCGGTTCCTTCTTCCCTTCATTTCCTCCCTCCCCGCCTCCCATCCTTAGAGGCCGCGCGTTCAGGAGGCAGCGGCTGCGGGAAGACGTTAACACATCCTATCATCATCTCGCCGTCGCCTTCCAAGGCAGGTGGTATTACCTGTCAACAGGCTTTTGGACACGGCAGAGAGCTGCCACCCACCTCGGCGAGGGGCTGGCACGCACCGTGGCCCCAGGAGGCAGCCCTTGGGAGACGCGGTCTCCTTCCCTTTCCCCGGTGGAGGAGACACTGAGTACCCGCCTGAAATTTGCGGAGCGCTCGGTCCCCAGCCTGCCTGCGCGGGGGGAAGAGAGACAGCCTTGGCTGTGGCACATGCCAACCCAAGGAGGCCCCCATGTCCTCCCACAGCCCCTCTGCACCCCCACTCCTGGCCTGCGGGTGCCTTTCCTGGAGCCCAGCCGTCAATCAACATGAATTCAGGGACGCTATTGCCTCCGGATCCAGGGGCTGGGGCTGGGGCTGGGACTGGGTCGCCGGCCTGGGCAGTCTTTCCTGGGTGTGCGTGCTGCGCCTCACCGCACATCCCAGGTGAGCCACTAGGTGTCACCATCACAGACTGTGGTCCTTGCTCCCAGGTCCTGGGTACCAGACAGTGAGCATCCCAGGGACTAAGGGAGCACGAAGGGAACTCCGTCCCCACCTGGACGGCAGAGCTGCTGGAGATGCTATGAGAGTATGAGCACCCACGGGCCTCTGCCACACGCTTCGGCCACTCAGACCCAGAGCAGCTGAGCTGAACGTTAAGCAAGACCCAGGCCAGCCCTGGCCGGTGTGGCTCAGTGAATAGAGCGTCGGCCTGGGGACTGAAGGGTCCCGGGTTCGATTCCAGGCAAGGGCATGTGCCTTGGTTGCGGGCACATCCCCAGTGGGAGGTGTGCAGGAGGCAGCTGATGGATGTTTCTCTCTCTCATCGATGTTTCTAACTCTCTATCCCTCTCCCTTCCTCTCTGTAAAATATCAATAAAATATATTTAAAAAAAAAAAAAAAAAAGACCCACGCCAGCTAGAGCCAGTGAAACTACGTCTGAATGTCTAAAATGTTTACCGTCGCCCGGCCAGTGTGTGGCTCAGTGGTTGAGTGTCGACCTATGAACCAGGAGGTCAAGGCTCGATTCCCGGTCAAGGGCACATGCACCAGGTTGTGGCCTCGATCCCCAAGAGGGGGCGTGCAGGAGGCAGCCGATCCGTGATTCTCTCTCATCATGGATGCTTCTCTCTCTCTCCACCGCCCTTCCTCTCTGACATCAATAAAAATATATTTAAAATGTTTACCGTGATCTTCCAGACAGCTCTCCCGGTCGGCGCCCTGCTCTGCCTCCAGCCCTTCCTCGTCGTCCTCGGTTACATTGGGGTGTGTCTTGGCACACCCGGGTCTGCAATAAGAAATGAACTAACACGGGTGCCTCATAGCACGTGGCATTGCAGACGTCGGCGTGCTGCGGCAATCATGTAGGCTTTTTAGCGGAGAATGAGTGACAGACGGATAATTTGTGATGATGCTTGAGACCTGAACTATAATGATCAAGTATTTCTAGGTATATATCCAGGACGCAACGTGCAAAGGACCCAGAGCTCATGTTAACGTGTTACTGACAGCCGTATAGAGAATAACACATCGTGTCTTTTCATCTTACATCCCCTCTGACTTACAGCAAGCCACCTTTTCACTCCTTAACAAAATCTAGCCTTGTCTTATTCTTTTTTTTTTATTTTATTTTATTTTTTTATTAAGGTATTATATGTGTACATATCTTACCATTGCCCCCCCACCCCACTCCCATACATGCCCTCACCCCCCAATGTTTTGCATCCGTTGGTTACTCTTATATGCATGCACATAAGTCCTTCAGTTGATCTCTTATTTCCCCCACCTCTCCCTAACCTTACCGCTGTAATTAGACAGTCTGTTTGATGCTTTACTGCCTCTGTATCTATCTTTTTGTTCATCAGTTTATACTGTTTTTCATTATCCCCAAATGAGTGAGATCATGTGGTATTTTTCTTTCATTGACTGGCTTATTTCACTTAGCATAATGTTCTCTAATTCCATCCAGGTGCCTACAAATGGTAGTAATTCCTTCTTTTTTATGGCAGCATAGTATTCCATTGTGTAGATGTACCATAGTTTTCTGATCCAGTCATCTGCTTAGCCTTGTCTTATTCTTAATGGTGACACCCCATTTTGAACCCAGAGGACTCCTATAATTAAACTCCCCATTTCCATATACCACACATCTGAGGCTCAGAAATAGGATGGATTGAAATCTTGTTTTACAGGCGGAAGAACACTGTCAGAAACACGGAGGAAGTCAGAGGACGTGTCTGTTCATCTTCTCAGCCCGCAATACCACATCCTCTTTCTCCCCTTCTTGCCTTCCTGCCTGCTCTCACTCTTCCACGATCTATGCTTTCTGGAGGCACTCTATTCAAAGTATATATATATTTTTTAAGGTCATGGTAAAAATTACAACAAAAAAAGAAATACAGGCTAACTTGTCTCCTCCGATTTTCTGTGCCGGGCCAGAGGCTTCCATGATTCATCCCCTCAAAAGAAATCTAACCTCATCTTATCACACCAGAGGCAAGGTGTCCTTCCCGAGTATCGTCCCTGGGAACCAGTCGGTGTCAAGTTCCGCCTGCCTCGGCGTCTCATTCATCTTACCTCCTGCGTGGCCCTTTGGGGTTCACAAAAGGTAAACAGCACTCCGGTTTGGGTTGTCAAGGTAACACCGTGTATTATTATCAGACTCCTCTTGTATTTATTTTTTAATTTTTTTTTATTGATTTCAGAGAGGAAGGGAGAGGGAGAGAGGTAGAAACATCAATGACAGAGAATCATGGATCGGCTGCCTCCTGCACGCCCCCCACTGGGGATCGAGCCCACAACCCCGGGCACGTGCCCTGACTGGGAATCAAACTGTGACCTCCTAGTTCATAGGTCGACGCTCAACCCCTGAGCCACGCCAGCTGGACTATACCGGCTTTTTAAAGTTACCTAGTTTTTTTTCTGTTAGACTCTGCATCGGATACCATCTCTGTTTCAGGAGGGAAGGTGCTGATCTTCCATTAACCTTCCTGTCTGCCGGGAATGGTTTCTTCCCATCGGTTCTGCCTCCTCCAGTGGCTTCAGTGAGCAGGGGGCAGGGGCGTGTCAGCCAGCGGCGGCTGTCACACTGCGTGGCAAACAGCTCTAAAACCTCAGGACTCCCTCCCCCTGCAGAGCCTTGGTGTCACGCTGAAACGCAGGGTGACAGGGTGGCCACCGTTTCAAACACTACCGGCCACCTAGCCAGCGGGAAACGAGTGCTCTGGACGAAACTGCACTGGCCACTAACTGCTCCAGGATGGACGTGGCACCCCTCACATCCGCCCGCTGTTCATAGCCAGCACGGGCCACAGGCCACACCTCCGAGCCAGGAGGGGCCAGGAGTCCTGTCTAGCCTGGGGCTGGACGTGGAGGCTGGAAATAGCTGGTGGACGCGGGGACTCCACCTACGCATTTGCCTTCCTTCCCTTGTTTTAGAATTTCCTTCTCGTCCCTAGATTGTGGTTTCTCCGCTATGTTTCTACACTCCCCCACCAGCAAATAAATCTCTGGTTTCGGTTCTGCCCACATTCAGATTTGAGGACATTACTACGGAAAAGCCCCTCTTTGGAGTGTTACTAAGTAGAATTGTTCGTGTTGGCAGCAAAAGGGACGGGAAGGAACTTGCCCACACGGACTGTTTGATCTCATGGTCTCCCTTTTAGGTATTTCTGGTTTGCCTCCATTTTTTTTTTCCTTCCATTCTTCCACACTACTCTCCTGCTCAGTCTCTTTTATTGAAAATATATAGACATACACATAGATATAGATCTCCAACCCTTCATTTTTCCCTTTTCTTATTTAGTTCAATTGGCAAAACATTCTTTAAAAAATAAGATTTCTAGCCCTAACCGGTTTGGCTCAGTGGATAAAGCGTCGGCCTGCGAACTGAAGGGTCCCGGGTTCGATTCCGGTCAAGGGCATGTGCCTTGGTTGCGGGCACATCCCCAGTAGGAGGTGTGCAGGAGGCAGCTGATCGGTGTTCCTCTCTCTCTCATCAATGTTTCTAACTCTCTCTCCCACTCCCTTACTCTCTGTAAAAAAAATCAATAAAATATATTTTAAAAAAATAAATAAGATTTCTAGCTGCTGGCTTGCCACGCCCCACATCAGGTGAACGTGTATAGAGATGCCTATCTCGGGAACTACCCACTGTCCCAACAGCGACTCTCAGTCCTGTGGGCGCTTCCTGCCCCCGTGAGCCCAGCCTGCCGCACAGACCCCAGTGCACCTGCCAGTCCCCAGAGGGATCTGTGAGCAAACCTTCCGTGTTACTGTCTTCCCACTGCGGGAAGCCCCCCTGCTGGTCCAGCCCCAGCACCCAGCGGGGTCCTTCTCCAGGCACCCACGCCGTCCAGCATCCAGGGTGACGCTAGGTGCAGCGCTGTTCTCACTGCGTGTGGGAGCCGGGCTGCTCACGTCCCTGGCGTGTCTGTCAGGAGCCAGATCCCAACGGCCCCACGGACAGGGCCCTCCGCGGACGGAGAGACTGCGTGAGCGGGTGGAGATGCCAGGTCTGGCCCGCAGCCCCTAGGACCAGCTCTTCCCCGGGACACCCTCAATCCCTCCACAGAGGTGCCCGCACAGCCCTGCCCATCTCCCCGCACCGCTGACGCTGAGCCGGGCACCCAGCGGGACCTCTCTCTGCGTGATCAGCCACTCAAGGGGCAGCCCAACCAGAAGCTGCACCAAATTCAGAGGCTGCACCAAATCCAGAAGCTGCACCAAATCCAGAAACTGCACCAAATCCAGAGGCTGCAGCGAGGCCCTGGCGCACGGACGCTGCAACGTGAGCAGACGCAGGTGACACGCGCGGACTCCGCCCCGACGCCCCCGAGAGCAGCGCAGGGGCCTCGGGAGCCCACCCCGCGCCCGCGCCTCCCCACGCCCGCCCCGCCCTCGAGAGCCTGTGGGCGGGGTCTGCGCGTCGCCCCGCCCTCCCCGCGCCCGCCCAGCTCGCCCTCGCAAGGCTGCTGTGGGCGTGGCCTGCGGATCGCCCCGCCCCTTCGCCGCGGCCCTCTGTCACCTGACCGCCCGCGTCTCACGTGACCGGCTCTGCGCCGCCATCTTGGATCTCCGGTGAGGAGCGGAAAAGCGGGGGAAAGAAGGCGCTGAGCTGGGAACGCGGCGGGAGAGGACGAGGGCGAGGGCACAGGGGCGCCCGGCCGGCCCCCAGAGGCCCGCGGAGCAGCAGCCGCCGCCCAATCGCAGGTACTGCGTCCCGAGGCCGCCCCTCGCCGCTGCGGGCGCCGCCGCCGGCCATGTGCGCGCCTCCCCGCGGGCCTCGCCGCCGCCCCCTGCGGTCCCCGTGCGCCCGCGACGAGGCCCGCGGCTGCCCCGCACCGCGCCCCCGCCGCCGGCCCGTCAGCGCTGCAGGTGCAGAAACAGCCCGCGCAGCAGCCCGGCCGCCCCCTTGTCCCAGCCTCGCCGGCCGTGAGGAGAGCTCCCGCCCGTGAGACGGGGGCGCCCGGGGAGCGGCTCGTGCGGCTGAGTGACAGGCCCGCCAGGCTGCCTCCGCGCCGGAAGCCGCCTCGGCGCCGGCCGGGCTGCGCTCTGGCCTCAGCCCGCATCTCTGCTCCAGGCGGCCTCGGGGCTGTCGCCTCCCGCGCACTTTCTCTGTGCTTCTCCGCGGGGCCCCGCGCGTGCGCCACGGATGGCAGAGGGACCCCGGCCCCCCCCCCCTTTCCTTTCCCGGGGAACCCCGTTAGCGTTCACTTCCCGGGGAGAGCAAACACCTTCTGCCCCGGCAGTGACCTCCTCCGCCGAAAGGTTGCATCCAGGTGAAACGAATAAGCGCCCTTTGAACTTTCAGGTTCTTCCTTAGAGAGTGAAACCACCGGGCGCGGGGACACGTGGGAGCGGCGCTGGCCCTGCGCTCCCGGGGAGGTGGGTCCGTGGGTCCGGACACGGCGGCGTCCCGCCTCGTGATGCTGCCCGCCCCTCAGCCCGCCTTGCTCGTGGGAGTGTTTGACGTTTGCAGAATCACTGTTATTCGATTGTTTTCAGTTAAGATTTTTTTTAAAAAAGAAAAACTCACACACAACAACAGTATGCAGATCATCGTTCCTTATTCATGGGAAAGTGGTACCAGCAAAACCAATAGTATCTCGAGTCAATTAGGTAAATTCGGAGCTAAAGCATAAAATACATTAAAATGATGGGAGACATTCCCAGAGGTATTTTGTGATAACTTACACAACGTCCTAAACTCGCCTTATTGGATACATTATGTAAATGTGCATCCCATCGTTGGGTTCTTTTTGCCATAAGAATATTGAGAAATGTCTTACCGCCCCCCCCCCCCCCAAAAAAAATCATTACTTTGTTTCTCCAAGTTAAGAGAAATGTTGGATGCCACCTGCTTTCCTTCTTGGCCACAGCTGGATTCTGAAGATTGAGGATCCGAGGATCTGTTGGTTTCAGGAACGGATTTGAAAGACACTGTGCCACTTAACAGCCACGTGACCTTTAAGTCACTGACCGGGGCACTACTGTTTCCGTATGGGCAACATCCTAGACCCTGACCCCCCCTCCCCCAAGATCACACACACGCGCCGAAACCGGTTTGGCTCAGTGGATAGAGCGTCGGCCTGCGGACTGAAGGGTCCCGGGTTCGATTCCGGTCAAGGGCATGGACCTTGGTTGCAGGCACATCCCCAGTAGGAGGTGTGCAGGAGGCGGCTGATCGATGTCTCTCTCTCATCGATGTTTCTAGCTCTCTATCTCTCTCCCTTCCTCTCTGTAAAATTTCAATAAAATATATTTAAAAAAAAAAAAAATCACACACATGCTGACCCGGTTGACACAAACTAGCCGTGAGAGGCCGTTTCTTTTCAGTATCACTACTTACAAACTTTGTTCTCACTGAAAAATAAAAGGAAGTTGGTGTATTGAGAAAGGATAGATTTGGAATCATATAGCCTTGGATTCCAATTCTTAAACCATTAGTTACTTTATATCTGTGAGTCTCAGATTCCTCATCTGCAGAAAAAGAGATTAATAGTACCAGGGGCAGGATAGAAAAGGTCAACGGCGGGGGGGGGGGGGGGTGGAAGGAGAGACATATGTAATTCTTTTTTTTTTTTTTAATACATATTTTATTGATTTTTCACAGAGAGGAAGGGAGAGGGATAGAGAGTTAGAAACATCGATGAGAGAGAAACATCGATCAGCTGCCTCCTGCACACCTCCCACTGAGGATGTGCCCGCAACCCAGGCACATGCCCTTGACCGGAATCGAACCTGGGACCCTCAGTCTGCAGGCCGACGCTCTATCCACTGAGCCAAACCGGTTTCGGCAACATAAGTAATTCTTTCAACAATAAAGATTTAAAAAGGGGGAAGAAAAAAAAGGTTAACATTACCAGGAATTACATGAGTGATATACAGAATCTGCACAGACACTGTCAAGGGCAAGGAACCCACCCCCCAATTCATCTTCACGGTCTCCTGGGACATGCTTGGCACATTACAGGTGCTCAGTAAATGTTAAATCTGAATATTGATTGACGTTAGTTGGACCTGATGTTTTCATTGTAGCTGCCAAACTAGAATATTACCTCAGGCTGGATGCCAGCTAAGGAATTTTATACTGGAAATTCATATACCTGTGATATTTATACTCAGTTTTTTTCTCGGTAGCAATAATTACATTGAGCTAAGGAGATTTTAATGCAAATAAGTTATAGCTGACTAGTAGGGTAAATCTAAATGCGGAGCAGTTTGGGGTAATTTTTTACAGATAGTTTGTAATTCAGGGACAGGAAAGCTCATCCAGCCCCCTGCTTTTGTTTTATACCTAAGGAATCTAAAACCCACAGAAACAGCCCTGGTCGGGGGCTCAGCTGGTTGGAGCACCCTCCCATACCCCAAGAAGGTTTTGGGTTCAATCCCCAGTCAGGGCACATACGGAAGGCATCTCTCTCTCTCTCCCACCCTCTCTCTCTCCTCTCCCCCCCCCCTTTAAAATCAATAAAAAACATATCCTTGGGAGAGAATAAAAATAAAATAAAACCCACAGAAACTGACTTGCCTAAGGTCACACAGCTAACAGGTTATGTTTCGTATTTTAGAATTACAGTAATCTGGAAGAATGGGGAATTGGCCATTACTTCTATAGCACAATTTTTTTCTAATTGGAAAAGAGCAAATTCTTAGTCTGAAAGAAAAGGTTCTTTATAACATTGAACTGTCTCCGTACATACACAGGAAAGCTAATAGCCTTTCTCCAGTCCCATCGAGGCCCACGTGAGTTGTTCAGCTTGATTTTACTTTGATTACCATACTGACTGCTGTACCTGAAAGGTACTAATTAGATACATAAATAAACCAAATAGAAAATTACAAGGAAACAGCTAATTTGGCTCTTTTGTTTGAAAAAGATGTTAATTATAAGCTTTTGCCTGTGGAATCGTGTTGTCTGGGAAAGATTTGAGACTTAGTGGGAAAGGTGGTAGAACTATTCTGGTCTGTTTGTTGTTGTTAATCCTCACCCAAGGATATTTTTTTCATTCATTTCTAGAGCGTGAAAGGAAGAAAAGGAGGGAGAGGGAGAGAAACCTTGATTTGTAGCCTCCTGCACTCACGCCTGCTGGGGCTGGGGAACCTGCAACCCGTGCCCTTGACTGGGAATCAGACCCGAGAGCCTTCGGTCCACAGGCTGCTGCTCTGACCACTGAGGAAACCCGGCCAGGGCTATTTACTTATTTGTGACAATTTGATATACTTGGTCTCATGTTATGTCTGAAGGCTGCAAACAGGAAACCCCTTTGGCTGAGACCTCTAGTCTTTCCTCCTCCCAGTAGGTCTTCCGAGTCAACCATGTTGGTCTTTTCACCAGCCCCTGGGTAACATGCTTATTCTCACTCCTGAAAATGTGATGTTACGGCTGCTGTCATTGTCAGTGTCACCCTTGTGTCAACAGAGTCCCAAGAAAGCGAATGGCACCCTCAACGTTGGATAATTGAAGGAGGATGTATTTACAAAGGTGCTCATAGTCCAGGTGAGGGGCTTGGGCAGGCAAACCCCGGGGATAGCACGGTGATGTGGAGCAGGTCAGGAGCAGGGAGAGGGGCCAGAACCAGGAGTGTCCTGAAGAGCAGCCTGCCTGGAGGGACACAGCCAGCCCGTTCAAGGCCACCTGGGGGGAGGAGGCCAGGGAAATGAGGATCTTGATGTTACTCTGCTGCCTCCTGACCTCCTGGCATGGCTCCCCGTTGACATACCCCAGCAACCAGAGGACAGGGTCCTGGTGATGTGCTGCCTCCTGGGACAGCCTGGAGGGCCGACGGTGGCATCGTTTGGAATTCAGTGTCGTCTTACCTCTTCACGGAGCCTTTGCCTACCTCTCCAGACCTAAAGAGCGCTTCGTTCTCTGTTAGGGTTTAGTCATTGGCTGTTGCTGACGATTTTACCTGGTGTACTGTCGCATTGTCTAAAAGCTGTTAATTCTTTTAAATTTCTAACCAGGTTTGTCTTATTCTCTCAACTCAGTTTTAAACTGTGAATTTAAATTTTTTTCATTCTTCCTGGTACTTTGCTTGGTGCCTTGCACATATGAATGTTTTCTATGACTTTTTATATTAAAAATTTAAGCATTACACAAGTAGAATAGTATAATGAGCCCCTGCTTGCTCATCTCTCCAGTTACAAAACCTGCCAGTCTTTAACCCTCTCTCTCCCACCAGCCTCCCATCAGGGTAACGTTTTCCGTAGCTGCTTTCACACTGATCTCTTGGAGACCAGGCATAGTATGCGGATTAGCACAGTCCATGTTGCTATTAAGCCACTAGGATTGTCTTTGTTGTCCTTATTTTCATCTCTTACTATTCAAATAAATTTTACTTCACTTGACATGCAGTCCCATATACTTATGCACATTGGTGGCCTAAGTCAGTGGTCGGCAAACTCATTAGTCACCAGAGCCAAATATCAACAGTACAATGATAGAAATTTCTTTTGAGAGCCAAATTTTTTAAACTTAAACTTCTTCTAACGCCACTTCTTCAAAATAGACTCGCCCAGGCCGTGGTATTTTGTGGAAGAGCCACACTCAAGGGGCCAAAGAACCGCATGTGGCTCTTGAGCCGCAGTTTGCCAACCACAGGCCTAAGTGAACTCTGTGAAAGTTTAGAGTTGGCCTTAAGGTCAACTTAACTCTCTCTGTAGACTTTATTAAGAGCTGTTATCTAATCTGATTAGCAGAGACTTTGTTCCACTGAGACTTAACTTTTGCATTGATTTTTGCAAGTGTCCCCAAACTGGTTTTTCAGGTATTTCTCAGTGTATTTGATGTTATCCTGTCTGTTTTAGAGATGCCATTTCTGTACTTATCCCCAACATGTGCAGCCTCTGCAGTGAGACACGTAAATGCCCAGGGAGATGGGGCACCTGCCACAGGTTTCCCTGAGCACACGGCTTTCCACGTGAGTCTCTTGTCAGATTGTTTTGTAATGTGTTTTGCTTGTGGTGAGATAACTCCTCCTCCTCTTCATTGCACAGGGAGCAGTTGGCATGGTCTGCCCCGCTCCTGTCATGTCAAGGAGTGAAGAGGGACAGCCTGTGGGTGTGCAAAGCTAGCCTCCAGGTTATCAGTCAGCTTGCTGAGGTCACATTTCCTGGGAAGGAGGCCTTAGGTCTGCAGTAGAGCCCCACGTCTGTGCAAGACATTGAATGCTGCAGGTTTCCTATCCTTAGTTTGTATTTAACTGAACGGAAGAAATAAAGCCTGAGAGCGGCCCAGGAGGGGAATTGGTCGTCATGTGCGGAGCCACAGCTCCCTTGACCTAAACGTGTGGAATTCACAGGCAGCAAAGTGACTTAGAAAGTCACACAGGGTTTTTCTAGAGAAACAGATTGTTCTCTCAATCACTGGTCCCTCTTAGTGACGGAGGTTGAGTGTAAAGACTTAAGACACTTGTTCTTTCTGCCTGAGGAAGACCTTTGTAAGGGAGTACAGATGGTCCTCGGACAGGATTTTTCTACTTCATGATGGTGCAAAAGCTGTATGTTCGGTAGACACCATACTTGGAGTTTTGATCTTTCCCTGGGCTGGTAATATGTGTATGAAAGATACTCTGATTCTGGACAGTGGCAGCCCCCGCCAGTCACGGTCCTGAAGGTCAGCAACCCAGACCCCACAGTACAGCATGGAGTGTGATTTTTTACTAGTAAGTCAACGAGCATCTGTCGTCTTTTGGGAGGTAATACCCTCAGGTTGTTCAGGGAGAGAGTGGCTACAGGGCCACAGCCCGGATTGCTGGGTGGTCATCCCTGTTGTCACGGCTGGAGCGCATCCCGGTTGTGAGTGTGGTCAGTCGGGAAGGGGGTGGGGGCGAAGGGCACCAGAGAACCCCGGGGTAAAAGGTTTGCACTTCTGCGTGATGTGGGCCCAGACGGAAAGTTAGTGTGCCTGAGAGCAGGAAGTACGGAGCACCCTGACTGCTGTGAGTGGGTAGGGGAGACGGTGCTGAGCCATCTGAGCACTGTGGGGTCTGGCGGGAGTTTGGGTACAGTCCTAGCAGGGGCCACGATTCAACTCCTGAAGTAAGAGTTCAGAGCCTGTGGCGGGGGTATGGTCTTTGGTCTACAGCTAGGGCCACTAAAACTTTTGCTGGAGTTTATTGAATGTTGTGAGATTCCAAAATGCACCTGAAATCTGGAAGAACAAAACTTGTTGCTGGAAAAAAAGAAAAGCCTAAACCTGAAAAATGAGATCCAAGTCAACAAATAATCTCACTTTAAGCCAAAGGGAGTTTGAAAGGAACGTAGGTACTGTCAGGGAACGGTGTTTAAGATTGGGCTGAAAGGGATTGTATTTTCTATTGAGTGACTTCCTTGGCCAGACGCATCTCTTTCTAAGGACCCGTGCGTATGTGGACAACTAGGATGTCAATTGCTTCCGTCTTCGATGGCCCTTTCCTTTCAGGGGAAAAAAATAACATGTATGGGTGATAGCTGACCACTAATATGAGCTCTGGAAAACCCACAGCGTCGTTTGTGGTTTATCTTCAGGAAGATGAAGGAAGTAAAAGGAGGAACTGGACTATTGCTTTTCTTTAGTTTCGTTGCATAGTACTTCTCAGAGTTCACTGTGTCCTTCCTGGTCAGTTAATTATGTATTTTCACAAGTCCAAAGGCTTGCAGAGAAGAAAAACTACAATTATATTTGGTGTAAGAAGTTGCATCAGTCATGTATCGGCTCTAGGGATGGTATTTCATAGTAAGTTAAGGCGGTTCTGCCCTGGGAATGGCTGTGTTCATTCAACCGGTTGTGACCTGGCGTCTCTCTGTGGTCTGCCCCCCCTTTCTAGGTATGGAAGTGAGCAGCAGCGTCGCCATGTTGGTGCCAGACCTTGGGGAACAGGAAGCTATACTGACGGCTGACACTGTCATCACTTCTTCACTGGAAATCGATGGACAGAGTTCAGCTAAAACAGACCCGTTAATCCATGTTATCCAGAAGTTGAGCAAGATAGTGGAACATGAAAAGTCACAAAAATGTCTTTTGATTGGGAAGAAGCGCTCACGTCCAAGTGCCGGGACGAGCTCTCCTGAAGCCCAGGAGCTCGGTGAGACTCCAGCGAAAGGAGCGCCGCCCCCTGTGGCTGACATCAGAAGGGCCGAGCCGTCACAAATCCCTTCCAGCCCGGACCCGCCCGCCCGGAACGACGGGAAGGCTATGTCCTACCAGTGCAGCCTCTGCAAGTTCCTGTCCTCGTCTTTCTCTGTGCTCAAGGACCACATCCAGCAGCACGGCCAGCAGAACGAAGTGATACTGATGTGCTCCGAGTGCCACGTTACCTCCAGAAGCCAAGAGGAGCTCGAAGCCCACGTGGTGAATGACCACGAAAACTATGCCAACAGCCCCGTTCAACCCAAAGCCGAACCGTGCGTGAGCCCCTCCCACTCCGTGTGTCTGAGACCCACAGAGCGGAACCGCGAAGGCACCCCCGACCTCCCCGTTCGCGTGCGTGGTCCACAGACGCACGTCGTCCCCGCCGCGTCTGAGAAGGACGGGGGGCGGAGGAAGTGGTACGCCTACGAACAGTACGGCATGTACCGGTGCTTGTTCTGTAGCTACACGTGCGGGCAGCAGCGAATGTTGAAGACACACGCTTGGAAGCATGCCGGGGAGGTGGACTGCTCCTACCCGATATTTGAAAACGAGAACGAGCCCCTGGGCTTGCTGGGCTCCTCGGTGGCGGCTGCGCCCGGCGGAGTGGACGCCGTGGTCATCGCCATCGGAGAGAACGAGCTGAGCATCCACAATGGGCCGGCGGTACAGGTACAGATTTGCAGCTCAGAGCCTCCGTCCTCGGCGTCGGCCCTGCCGGGTGCGGAGCGGGACACGGGTCTCCGCGGGTCGGTGGCCCTGGGGCCTGACGAGGAGGACGTGTTGGAGGTGATCTCCGATGCGGAGGAGAGTCTGGTGGCCGAGAGCCTCCTCTCGTCGGCACAGAAGATCATCAGCAGCAGCCCCAACAAGAAAGGCCACGTGAACGTGATCGTGGAGCGTCTGCCCAGCGCCGAGGGGACCGTGTCCCAGAAGCCTTTCCTCATGAACGCTGCGCTAGAGGAGGGGAGCCTCCCGGCCCCTCCAGGGCCCCCGACAGGCTGTGAGGGGAGAGAGGAGGCCTATCGTGCCGATCAGTGTACCGTCGATATCGGGGGGCTGATCATAGGCTGGAGCAACACAGAGAAGAAGGAGAGCGAGCTGATCCATCAGGGACTGGCCCCTGATGAGAACGCCCCCCCGGGCCGAAGGAGGACGAATTCCGAGTCCCTTAGGCTGCACTCGCTGGCGGCAGAAGCCCTGGTCACAATGCCCATCAGAGCCGCCGAGCTCACGAGAGCCAACCTTGGGCACTACGGGAACGTCAACCTCTTAGACCCAGACACCGGGCAGCGGCAGGTGGATAGCACCTTGGCAGCCTATTCTAAAATGATGTCACCCCTTAAAAACTCTTCAAACGGATTAACGAGTTTTAACCAGAGCAGCTGCCCCTTGGTGGCACTCCCGGAGGGCAGGCAGGAACTGTCGGACGGGCAGGTGAAGACGGGCATCAGCGTGTCCTTGCTCACTGTCATTGAGAAGCTGCGGGAAAGGACGGACCAGAACGCCTCGGACGAGGACATCCTGAAGGAGCTGCAGGACAACGCCCAGTGCCAGCCCAGCGGCGAGGCCGGCCTGTCGGGCGGCGGCGTGGTGGAGTACATCCCCAACGCCGAGCGGCCCTATCGCTGCCGCCTCTGCCACTACGCGAGCGGGAACAAGGGCTACATCAAGCAGCATTTGCGGGTCCACCGGCAGAGGCAGCCCTACCAGTGTCCCATCTGTGAGCACGTGGCCGATAGCAGCAAGGAGCTGGAGAGCCACATGATCCACCACTGCAAGGCCCGGCTGTACCAGTGCAAGCGCTGCGCCGAGGCCTTCCATTATAAGGTACGCGGCCCCACGTGCTCTCGGGAGCCCAGACTCGGAGCAGGGACAGGCGTGGTGGGTACAGTCCACCCACATTTGGTCGATCGGGAAACAGACCCAAGAAGGTTTGGTAGTTGGCCCAGACGATGGGGACTGAAATCTGGGTCATCGGGACTTCTGGAGTAGGGCTCTCCCTGGCCGCCTCTGGCCTTAGGTAGTGTCTTAGTGTCTCTTCAGCATGTGTGGCTTGTACAGTGCAAGGGGATGTGCAGCGGGGACAGCATGCACACACACAGATGCGCAGATGTAACCCACATCAGCAGCACACGGCCCCGAAGTGCACGTCGTCCCCTCCACGGCTGCAGAGCCAGCCCAGTGACTCGTCTCATTGCAGAAGGAGGAAGGGGCTGGATGAGACAGTGCCGTGGACACAGAGCCATGTGGTAGCTGTATGGGCACTTTAAGGAACTTTCAAGGTCACCTTGACTGTGTGACTTTCACCTTATGTGCGACCTCGAAGCCAACAACCAGCATGAAACGCTGTTTTTGTAAAGGAAATTTGCATTCTTTGGATCAGTGACTTAGGCCTTTTTTTCTACCCTAAAGGGCCCACTGGGAAACAGGGACGTGGACGTTCTCTCAGGCGACCCAGGGGTGGCTGGTAGTGAGATGGTTCAGGAAGGAAAGGCCTTTGAGGGAGATTCCGCTCCACTCAGATTGCCCTCCTGGAATCGGGAATGGCCTTGGCCACTGGACGGGGGGAATTCGGTGGGGGCAGGGCCAGTCCCAGGGGTGCCTGCAGCGACTATGCTCCTGATTCCTGGGATACAGCTGCAGGAGGCCAGCAGTGGCTGGTGGGATTTCTTTCTGTGAAAGCGCTGGTTCTGGGAGCCCTCCGGCCCTCTCCCTGGGCCTGTCCCTGGGGTGAGTGTGCACACACCACTCCAGGACCCAGGACGGAACCTGGAGAGCACTGCCTTCCTGATGCTTCCCCGGGGCCGTTCTTCCCATAAACGGCCAAAGGCTCAGAGAATGATGGGGCACGCTTGCTTTGGAGCCTTGGTGGTGTGTTCGAGGTTCCAGGCCAAGGAAGCACGGCTCCTGTAACTGCAGTGAGTTCATTAGGAATTGCTGTTCGTTTCTCTCGTGTCCAGAGTCAGCTGAGGAGCCATGAGAGAGAGCAGCACAGCCTTCCAGATCCCCTGTCAGTCGCGGCTTCTGCTGAGCCCCGGATCCCCAGGGACACTGCTGAGGCGAAGTGTGCCCAGGAAGGTAGGTGTGCGTCCCAGGTGAGGAGCGCCTGAGCGGTCTGTCAGGTGGGGGTTTTCAGGACTAAAGCTGCATCTGTCCTCCTCTGTTTTGCACTGTGGGTTCTGGTCTCCTCCTGGGGACACGCTGAGTCCTGATCGAAGTGCTGTAAGTCCTCAGCTTCACCTTGTAGGGAGATCTGACACTGACATTTCTGCTGTCCTGTAAGAGCCAAAGGCGGCATGAACCTTAGGTGCCAGGCCCGCAAGCCAGGGAAGCCGCAGCGAAGCAGCAGCCTGCCCCTCCCCCAGCCCAGCTGACCCGAGGAAACAGCTCACAGATGGCAGCCCCCCCCTCCCCCGACTCTAACTGAGGCCCCTGCTGTGATCTTACCGTAACCAAGGTTGCTGCCAGATGTCATCTGCACTCCCTTTAAAACACGGCACCAGATCTCTTTATGTGCGAGTCAGGCACCGCTCAGTCAAGGCTCGGCTGATAGGAATATTAGCATCCAAAGATGTCACTCGCGCCCCATGGAAAGGCGGGAGCCACATCGGGAGAATCTGGGCTAACGCGTGCTGAGCTGCGCTTCCCTGCGTCAGCTCACTTAAATTGATAAACTCCCAAGTGCCTTGAGTATGGTGCACCGTGTTTATGGGAAATAAAACATATTGGGGTGACTTTCCTTTTTAGATTTCGTAAGAATTAAAGTTAGAAACGATTGCAGAGTGAAATGTTTTCCTGTAATGTTCATCACATTATACCCCAGCACGCATAACCGGCGCGGGAATGTTTCTGAGAGAACTGCGCTGACACCCGCATCCCCTGTCAAGCAGCTGTCGCCCTGCAAACGTCTCCCAGGCAAAAGGAGTTTATGACAGCATCTGCCTCTGCAGAGATGGCTGAGCTAAACAGTTTGCTTCCTTCCTGCAGCATAGCCGAGTGCTCCTCTCCCTCTACACATTCTGCTCCACATCCCTGTGAAGGAGCCTGAGAACATTCGACAGCTTTGGGCCGTGAATCCCGAATGGCGGGATAAAGTCAGTCCTGCTCAGTGGCACCACCGCCTGCGGTGAGCCCAGGGCTGGAACATGTCCTTTCAAGCAGTCACCTAACTGTCCAAATGGGCCGTTAACAAGTTAAAACTCACCATTTTAATGGAAAGATTAACATGTGAGCTCAAAATTAAAGTAGCCAGTTCATTATTATATGGCGAGCTGTCCAACGTTAGTGTCTCTGCCACATTCCACCTTGTAGCCGCCTGGGGTCGAGTGTGGATTTCACATGCAGGCCATGCCTTCCCCACCCAGCCCACTCGCCCGACTTTGTCATCAGAGAGTGACAGTTGAGGTGACGGACGACCTCCTGGGCGCTTTATTCATTCAGCGTTGAGCTTTCAAAATCTGGTCGTCAGACCAAAGAACAAGTGCCCAGCTCACAGAGAAGGGAAAGATGAGTCATTGGCATTCACTGAAGCTTTAACCGCTTCGTGATCGCATTCAAAAAGAGGGAGGCGTGTGCCCTGTGGTCCGTCTCTGCCCGTTAGGACGGCACGGGCACCTCAGGGCACGTTTCAGCTCAGAGGCACAGGGCCGTGGTACTTGGGACGTGTGTTCTGCCCAAGTCAGGACCATCCTGGGCCGGCCCTGGTGCCGGGAGCACAGTAAAGGCGGCAGCGCCGTTGAGGAGCCCAGTGACCAAGACAGATGGTGCTCCACCAGAGCCGGGGGCAGAGCACCTCCATGTGTGCTTCCTTGTGAGATCTAAGTAAGCCGTTCTTCGTTGCAAACCTGCAATTTGCCAAGCCCTGGGGAGTCGCTGTAAACACAGCAGGCAGGTTCCTGCCCGCAGGGAGTTAGCAGCTAGGACACGTCAGAGAAGGAACCTACAGCTGCGGCAGAGGAAGAACACGGTGCCCCTGGCGTGCTGACCGCACTGGAGTCCTCCGGTCGCTCCGTCTTGTAGATAAGAAAGCCAGGTCCCCCAGAGGGGAAATGATTTGCCTGTGATCACACGGTGCTGGCAGCAAAGATGAAGCCCAAGGTCTTGAGTTGAAACCCAGTACCTTCCCCCTGGAAACAGCTGCTCAGGGCAGCACAGCCTCCCGTCCTGTGTGCAGGCCGCTCTCGTGGTGGTTTTGTTCGTGGCCTGTCTGCGATGCTGCTCACACGGAGTTAGGACCCGGCCTCCCAGGCTTTATTTTTCAGGGGTTTTTAAACTATATTTGGAGCAGTGCCCTTCATAAGAAGTCCAAATTGTTAACCTACCAATTAGGAGTAACACTTAGATTATAATTATGATTAGTGTGTCTCTTTAATGTAATAGACTTATGCCAGGATATTAGGACATTTTGTTCTGTCTGGCAAAAGTAGGTACTAGCAAAAGAAAATACCCATTTTACAAAGCTTTAAATTAAGGATTTTCTTTGTTTTGTTAAAATTTAGTGTGGATTTGCTTTTGTGCCTGCATTTCACCTCCCTGTGTTGTGGTGTGTTGTCTCTGAGCTCCCCCCGCTCTGCCTCTTCGGTGGCTGCGCTTGCTTTGTTCTGAGTATAGAGCCGTCGGACTGGGGGTGGTGTGGCCTCGGTGCTCACACAGTAGACAAGGCTTGGGCGTCTTCAGGAGCAGTTTCCATTGCTCACGTCACTCGGCGTGTCCAGGCTTCCGGGCTCAGCATCCCAGCCCTGTTGCACGGTGGCCTGTGGATTCAGAGTTGCATATTCACGTTGGCTATAACCTTTGTCCTCGGACCGGCCAGGGTGCTGGATGTCACCAGCGGCACAGTGTTACCTGGCGTGTAATAGCAGACAGTTGCTTTTCCCTGGTTGTTGCATTGACAGCTGACAGTCATAAACAGAGGAAACCCACAGACTGAAAAAGCACTAAGCTGTTTGTATTCCGTTTGTCACAGATACTTTGTAGCCACACTTCAGATTATTGGATTCTGATACTAAATTACAGCTTGTTGGCAAATGGTTGTTTCCCTAAGACAATGTACCCATGTTGATTAGACTAATACCTTTCACATTAACTGTATCTCTGGCTAATTCCGCTGCTAGTAGTCAGCGGGCACTGGCATCAAGTCCATCCTTTTAGAATTTGGGGCAAGGTTATGTAGAGACCAACCCAGTGTATCTATGTCTCCCAGTCAGGTGACGTTCACTTTACATCTGCTGGTGATCCAGGTCCAGGTGACCTGTGAGCCGTTTTCTGACTTGTTAACTTGGTCTTGAGAGAGCCTGGCTGGAGGTATTAGTGCTGTTGGTATAAATGCTCATTGACGATGGGTGTGAGTGCTGCCATTTGAACCTAATGAAAGCCTGTCACTAAAACTCTGAAATGCCTTGTCCAGAGAATAAGTCTTCAACCCAGAAACAGTACAGATGCGACGTGTGCGATTACACAAGTACAACATACGTCGGTGTCAGAAACCACAGACGGACCCACAACTCGGACAAGCCGTACAGGTGAGTGTGGTGGCCTGGTACTAATGCTTGTGCTCCAGCACTCCATAAAGAAAAAAGAGTGAGTTATTAAACACTCACGCTCTCGTTTGAACACAGACAGACGCTAAGCAGCGTTCACAGGTGCTGTTAGCTGGTTAAGACTGAGTTCTAAGCTGGAGTCCCGGCCCGCAGCCTTGTGACTGGCTGGAGTGAGGGACGGTGCCTGTGGCTGTCAGTCCCGGGTTCCAGTCATATAGCAATGGATCGTCATAGCAATGTTCAGTCATTTGGGCCCTGAGTATTCCAGCAAAAGAGTCTTAGCGCTTAAAAGCAGTAAAATTCCCTGTGGAAGATCCTGTTTTTGGAAATTAACCCATCATGTGTAGAAGAAGATCGTTTTACTGCTTGGTTTTCCATAGAGGCTAATTCTAGTCGTTCTCAGGAAATAGCAGCATTCAGTGGATGGAGATACGCTGGCAGATAGAAGTCATGACTCCTAAGTAAACGGGCCTCTTGGGCATAAACCGCAGCTTTCATTGTCCGCTTGTCCTGCTGGCGCCGGAGGACCCGGTTCCCAGCCCAGCGAGGCCGGCAGGACAGGGAGTGCCGGGCCTGGCTCGCACTCGCACCCGAGGACACTTGTTTCTGTGCCAGCTCTCCCCTGGGGTCCCGGGTGCTGCACGGGGAGTGTGGGCAGGTCTGTGTGACTCTCAGTGAAACCTGACAGAACATGCCTTACAAGGCCCTGCTTTCATCCTGCGGGGGGCTCCCTCCACAGACATGGTTCCCTCCCGCCGCAGGTGCTCTCTGTGCGGGTACGTGTGCAGCCACCCGCCTTCCCTGAAGTCGCACATGTGGAAGCACGCCAGCGACCGCAACTACAACTACGAGCAGGTGAACAAGGCCATCAATGACGCCATCTCCCAGAGCAGCAGGTACGGACCCCACGCGGCCTGCGCCGTCACGTGTAAGTTCAAGCCCTGCCTTCTCACCCACTCACGGTTCGGTGCTTTGTTTGGCTTTAAGGGTTCTCGGGAAGTCCCCTGGAAAGACTCCGTTAAACAGCAGTGAAGAAGGAGCTGACCCCCCCTCTGGGGGTGTGGACACTGTGGTGTCGTCCTCGGAGGCGACTCCCCAGGCTCCCACCGAGCGCGAGAAACTGAGCCCCACAAGTAACTCCTCGTGTCGCTTAGACAAGAACCCCGGGGCGGCCCCCCCGGGCATGGAGTACTGCGTCTTACTCTTCTGCTGCTGCATCTGTGGCTTCGAATCCACCAGCAAAGAAAACCTGTTGGACCACATGAAGGAGCACGAGGGTGAGATTGTCAACATCATCCTGAACAAGGAGCCCGGCGCAGCTCTCAACACGAGCTAGACGCCGCGGGCCTGCGTCTCACCTCCTCAGACGCCCGCAGACACAGGAGGGGGACTGACAGGTGTGACTTTGGAACCAAATGTGTAATGTAATCAAAGGAATTCCAAATGGATGAGCAGCAATAATATTTAAGTATTCTGAGTCGGGGGAAATGGGTTGGGGAGGAAGCAAAGAAGTGACCCTGTATCAACCCTCCGTTACCTCCTATTAGCGTTGAGTGTATTTATTACTAGAAGCTATTACGTGTAGAATCCAAACAGAAGAGCCAGGAAGGGTTTTTCAGGAACTGTCCTAAAACTATTGCTGTAAAAGAGACACAGTCTCAAGCAGGACGTGGTTTTCTTCCTTTGCAGCGAGACAGCGGCTCTGCAGGGAGGGCTTCCCCGTGTTCTACCTGAGTCTTCCCCAACGGAGAGGAAGTGTCAGAGACTCGGTCTCAGACACGTTGCTTTACTCCTTCAAAAAAAGGAAAGAAAGGAGACCTCTGAATCTACACCTAGATTGTAAATAGGCATTTAAGGAGTAAATGTCTTAAATTTACAGGGTTTCCTGTGGACACCAGACTCAGTCAGACCTTGGGGTTCCTAACACTGTCTCAGCCCAGGGCAGGTGCTCCCCAGAGGTTCCGTTCGGGACCTGACAGGTCACCACGGGGTCTCGGCAATTACACAGCCATCTGCCCCTCTTCTGAACCAGTCCGAGTGTTTAGCTGGACGAGTCTATTAAAACAACAAAGTATACAGATTTGCACTTGATCATCAGACCTTGGAAGTAGTTTGAGCTCTCTTTTTTTTTAATAGTTTGATCTCTTAAATGAAAATCATTTGGGGGGAAGAAGGGTGAGATCCAGAATCTGTTAAAATGTGGGCTCTGAGGTTTTACTTCCCTGGAGTTCATTGATTTAGTTACACTTAGCATAAGAGATGTAAACACGTCGTTAAAATATGAAAATTCGGGTTGTTTATGAAGCTTTGAATAACAAATAACATTTGGCAAGTCTGCAGGGTTTCTCCTTTCTAGGAAATTCCTCCGTCGGCTTTTGCTTTGGAGCGCGCCATCAGATAGATGTGACTTCTCATTTTTTACATGTTTTGTATTAATGCGTTCTCCAGAGTCAGAGGAGGGTGCTTTGTTTTTGCATTGGTAGTTTGGTCATTTACTTACGCCTTGTTTTGTTGAAGGAAACTGTGCCCACAGTCGGAGGCGGGCCGTGCGGGCCCCCTCCTGGTGCTCTTCCTGAACGGCTCCTGCCCTGGCGCCGATCAGCCGGAAATGGGGAAGACAGGTTTTGAAGTGATGCTCTAGGGACACATTCTAGGAAAGAATGCTCTTCCCCAAGCCAGGTGTAACCCGGACGAGTTCCCGTTTGTAAGGCGGCATTAGGGACTGTTTAAGTGGGGCCAGGCATCATTTCCTCTTCATGACGACTTAAACACACAGAATGGATCGTAACTGTGCGGCATTTTAGTTTAGGTGGCTCTAAGTTACTTATGAAAGTTACTCCATTCCGGATATGTGGATTGTACAAAGATAAAACAAGTTTATATCTCGTAAATTATATTCCCCAAGTCCACTGCCTGTGGATTTATGTTCATTTCCTCCTGTTTTCAGAATTAAAACAATTTCATTTCAAATTCAAATAAAATACTTTAAATAGTTCCATTATTATCACTTATATTGTTACCACTCAGTCCACTCCTCCATTGCTTGTAGCTATGACCCGGTATTTCTTTACAAAAATCTCTGATTCTGAAAATTAACAACCTTCGAAGATTTTTGTTTTATAAATTTTCCTTGGCTTTAATTTTATGTAATCATTTGGAAAATACGAATAACCAAAAAAATCCCAACTATTTCAACAGTGAATTTTTAAATTATCTTTCTTCATTTTCTTAAACCACTTCCATTGATTGTTACTTAAATTTTTCATTTGGAATCATGGATTTAAAGTATCCCTAGCTCATGGGATAAAAACTAGCCCAGAAGTTCAAAGTCTTTTAATATTCATCTGGCCTAGACAATCCTCAAAAGCTCTCTCCTGGCCTCTAGGGGGAACCACAAACCCAAGGCATTCTCCTTACCGGTTTGTGGCCAGCCTTAAATCTCTCTCCCAAAGACAACTGAGTATTTCTAAAGACTAAACATGCAGTGGTAATTGAGGAAGAGATAGGTATTAAAGTAACCAGCAGGAGTCCCCTTTCTAGGAATAACATTTTATTTACTGGCTCAGACCGGTTGCCATACAAAACCTTGTGTTCTCCACTCTGAACACTTGATAATTCTAAGAGCTGATAGTGAAAACAGTTTTTCAAATAAACTTACTGGATAAGGCAGAGGTGGGGAGGGGAAGGCGATGCATGTGCCCATGATAAGGAACACTTTTCAGGGCTCCCGTTTCCTCTCTCTCTCTAATAATTCAGAACACACTGGCCAGGCTCCAAAGTGCCAACACTCCGGTGATCGGGAGGCACCACGTGGTAGTGACACTGTACAGCCGTCGCCCAGGTCTTTCATCCTGTCCGAGGTGGCTGTTGGTGGCCGGGTGTTACTTCCCTTTCCTCACAGAGCAGGGGCGGGCATCCATGTTTACATTGTATCTCCTGCAGTGTATGAGGCTTGGCAAAGAGGAGCAGACTCCCCTGGTGAGACTCGGTATATTTTCAGTTTTCATAGTCACTTATTTAACCTTTTTTTATTGTACAGCAAGGTGCTCTAAGTCATATTCTATAAAATATATTTAATAGGAACTTGAGTTTGCTATTCAAGGACATGAAGACATGTATTTTTTTAATAAATGAGTATTGTGTAACACTATAGCATTGCTTCTGTAGCCAAAGTCTGAACATTTCTGGAACACTGACATGGGAAGACTACAGTTCATCCTGACAATGTGTAAAATGGGATGGTTTGCATTTTGTGAAATTATCCTGCACAGCGAGCTGCATGCCTTAATGCCCGAAACTCCAGGGTTGTGTTCACGGCAGAACAGCTTGCCCGCTCACCAGTGAGGCAGAGCTGCCGTGTGTCAGCTGCCTTCGGGAATACTGTACAATGGTAGAATAATTTATTTTGCTTTATAGGAATTTGTCATGTATTGACTTTAATATTGTATTTTGGTAATAAACTTTTTGTTAAAAAAAAAAACTTGACTCGAGGCTTTATTAGCAAAAGGTTGTATCTGTACTTACCTTGGAAATACTGATCTGATCGCTTAGAAAGTTAGGTTTAGATAAAGAACTTCCCAAGGAGTCAGCGAAGGCTTAGGATCGCCCCCTGGTAACTCGTCCAACTAATGCTGACCAGCACCACGCGATTGTGAAAACTCGGCCAGTTTGGAAGCCTTTTCCTCGCTACACGTTCCTTCTGTCTTCCTGGTCACATCCTCACATGCTTTACATTCTTTTTTTTTTTTTTTTTAAATATATTTTATTGATTTTCCACAGAGAGGAAGGGAGAGGGATAGAGAGCCAGAAACATCAATGAGAGAGAAACATCGATCAGCTGCCTCCTGCACCCCCCCCCACTGGGGACGTGCCCACAACCAAGGCACATGCCCCTGACCGGAATCGAACCCGGGACCCTTCAGTCCACAGGCCGACACTCCATCCACTGAGCCAAACCAGCCAGGGCATGCTTTACATTCTTATGCAAAGTTCCAGACTAGCTCTGTGCGTGGCAGTTACGTTCCTGATGGAAGGCGAAAGACGACGTCTGTGCCACCCCGGCCATCGTGCGGTCCACACCAGATGTCTGCTCACGTTGGACTTGCTGCGTTGGGACGTGAAGCGAACGTCATGCTGTCACTGGTCTGGTTGTCCATTTGCGCCCGAGAATCCTGGGCCGCCGCCTCCTAACACACTGTGGACCAGTAGTTTTATTGCTGGCTTTAACCAGGGGCCAGGTAAGTTTCTATTGAACAAGTACAAAGACCGCTTTACATAAATGTTAAAGGCACGCTTTGAAATTAAATACCCGTTGCATTTTGAGTAGCCCATGGTTATTTATCACATGTTCTTACAAGCTAATACCTTTTTATTAAAGTATGATACTATTGTTTTTACAAACACTGCAATACGAAGCGAGGATTCTCGTGATCCGTCTGCAATGTGTTAACATGTCTGCGGCCAAACGATCCCTCACAATAGCTGTGATCCCTCATCCTGCCTCCCTAGGGGCCACAGCTACGTCCCCTCTCTTTCCAGAACCAGACTCCACTCCGCACCAAGCTCCAGCTTCACTGTAGAAAGCCCAGCATGGGAGGGTGCAGTGTGGGAGCCATCCTGCCACGTGGCCATTGAGCACAGATGCCACGGGTACAAACCGTACGTGTGCAAGACACCGGTTTCAAAGACTCCGTACAAAAAAATGGGCGGTATCTCAATAGTTTTTTTTATATCAGTTATATGTTGAAATGACATTTTGGATTAAAGGTCATTAAAAATTGACTTCACCTGTTTTTATCTTTTTAATGTGACGACTAGAAAGTTTTTACACCTGGCTCACGTTGAGCCGCTCGTGGACACCTGTACGGAAGACTGATTACAAGACAGCCCTGTGTCAAACCTCGCCCTCCTCCACTTGTGTAGGTAACATTTCATTGGAACGCAGCCACGCCCCCGGGCTTACGTGTTGCCTGTGGCTATTCTCAAGTGCGGGCGGCAGCCTGGAGGACTTGTGACCGATGGTACAGCCCACAAGGCCCACATTAGTCCCGTAGGAAAAGTATGCTCTGTGCTTTAAAGCTCCCAGAGAGGAAGGCTGTTTTTTTTTAAATATGTTTTTATTGATTCCCGAGAGGAAGGGAGAGGGGAGAGCTAGAAACATGAATCATTCATCAGCTGCCTCCTGCACGGCCCCTACTGGGGATCAAGCCCGCAACCCAGGCCTGTGCCCTTGACCGGAATCGAACCCAGGACCCTTCAGTCCCACTTCAGGACTAAAATATTCCTTCTCGGTATTTTTATAAAGTGCTCCTGGTCTCCTAGAGGCCTCATCCATAACTCATAGCTCACTGCATCGTCACGCTGCTATGGAAAACCAAACAACTTGTTTAAAATAACCACACAATTAAATACTAAGTAATGCGCCCTGGCCGGTTCGGCTGGGTGGATAGAGCATCAGCCTTCGGACCCAAGGGTCCCAGTTCGATTCCGGACCTGGGTTGCAGGCTCCCGCCCAGCCCGGGCCCTGCTCGGGGCACCTGCAGGAGGCAACCTGTCTCTGTTCCCTCTCTCTCCCACTCTCTCAGAATCAATGGAGAAATATCCTCGGGTGAGGATTAAAAATAATAACACAGATAATGCTGCGAACAGTAGCGTTTTGTGTTCCTCACGACCACCGCGCCAAGTCCCTGCCCCGCCGGCGCAGCGCTGCGCGCACAACCGAAACGTGGTCCCGCCGGGGTGATGACCGGAAGTGTACTGCTCTCTTTCCGGCGGCACCGCTTGCGTGACAACCGACCGGAAATTCACCGCTTTTTTCCGGCCCAGCGCAACACGGGCAGGGGTGGGGCCACGCTGACGGACGGCTCCGGGAACCTATGAGCGCGGCCGCAGCGGCCTGGGCCTGCCTGGCCTCCCTGGCGCGCCCCTTCCCGGGCTGCTGTCGCCTGAGGCCCCATTTCCTAGGCGGCGCGCGCCGTCCCCCGGCCCTCGGCGTCCCGCCCGCCAGCCCTGCCCGCCCGGAGCGGCGCGAGGACGGCTGAGCGCAGGTCTGTGCTCCAGGCCGGCCGGGCTGGTCCGCAGGGACCGACGCCGCTCCGTCCCTGCCGCGAGCGTACGGGCCTCCGGGGACGGGAACTGGCGTCGCGGCCCACGGCCGTCACCGCGGGGCGTAGCGTGTGTCCCGCTGTCGTGGCGCCCCGGAGGGTGGCCGCGTGGGGCTCCGGCAGTCTCCGCGCCTGCATGAGGGGACCTCCCAGCTCGTCCCGCGTGCGCTGGGGTCGCGTGGTTCTGTGTGAACGAACGAGCGAATGAATGAATGAATGAATGAATGAATGTTGAGCGAATGGACGCATGAGCGTGTGAATGAATGAATGAATGGACGGAGGAGTGAGCGAGTGCATGAATGTGTGAACGAACGAATGAATGAGCGAGTGGACGGTGAGTGAATGGATGGGCGAAGGAGGGAGGGAGGGAGTGGACAGAGGAATGAGTGGATGTGTGAACAAACGCACGAGGGACGAGGGAGCGAAGGCCGGAAGGGGTGAGCGGGCGGATGGTGTCACGTGGGCGGGGTCTTTTTCCATGGAGCCGGTGGTTTCCTCCAGGGACTCCTAACCCACCCGAAGCTCCACGCGCCCCCGCTCACCCCGGGGCAGGTGACCAGTGGAGGGTCCACTTCCCGAGGCCCCAGGGGCAGCGCTCAGGGGTGGTAGGGAGGCGGCCACTGAAATCCGCACGGGACACACCCGCCTGCCCTTGGGGTCTCCCCGCCAGGCTCGCTGCTGCTGGGCCCCTGGGGGCAGGCAGCTGTGGGGTGCGGTGCAGGTCGGTGGCCGCCGGGGAAGCCACCCGGGCGGGGCTGCCAGGACTCAGCGGCCTCCTGCTGGTTCTCGTGTGGGGTTCCGTGTGGGGTTCCGTGTGGGGTTCCGGGAGCTTTGCTGGAGGAGGAGATGTGAAGAGGGGACGGGAAAGCGCCCAGGAAGGTCACCTAAGCCGGGGGTGGGGGGACCAACCGTTCTGGCTGCGGCGCCATTCACTCCGCTCCTCGCAGGTGCTTGTGCAGGAACCCGAAGAGCCATGCGTGGGCGCCTTTGACACCATGATGTCCATCAGGCAGAGGAAAGGAGTCACAGCCACAGACGCGGCGGGGGACGGCGCAGCCCAGCAGGAGGACGTGGCGCTGGAACCCAGACTGTCCTCCGGTGGGTCATGCACACGGCCTTGGGGGTCGCTTGCTCTCTGCGCCTCTGTCACTCCCACAAGATAACACCCTGCGACCTCCCTTGTCGTGACACCCCGACATTTCAGTTTGATGAATAAGTTAGCATCCCTGAGGGCGCAATTCTTTTTTTTTTTTTTTACATGTTTGTATTGATTTCAGAGAGGAAGAAAGATAGAACCATCAATGATGAGAATCACTGATCGGCTGCCTCCTGCCTGCCCCCCACTGGGGATGGAGCCTGCAACCCAGGCATCTGCCCTTGACCGGAATCGAACCCCGGACAGACCCTTCAGTCCGCAGGCCGACGCGCTATCCACTGAGCCAAACCGGCCAGGGCGGTCTGTGCAATTCTTTACCGACCTAGTTCTTTATCGGTTTGATTTTTCCAGAAGGTTGTACCAGTAGGAGATTCTGGAAGATTCTGTCATTTACAGTCGGTGGAGCCGTTGCCCTTTGTGCTGGACTCCTGACGTCTGTCTACCTGGCCACCTTACATGAAAATGACTTATGGTTTTCCAACATAAAGGTATGGGGTTTCTGTGAGCCTTGCATGAGGTTCTCCGTCAGTGGGTCCCACAAAGAATCCAGTCCCTTAAACATTTTGGTGATGGAGTAAAAAGACTTGGTGTTTTTTGGTAAAATAAGATCAGAATCTTTTTTTTTTTAAATAAATCTTTATTGTTCAGATTATTACAGATGTTCCTCTTTCTCCCCACCCCCCCACATAGCTCCCCTCCACCTGATTCCCCACACCATGCCCTTACCCCCCACCACTGTCCTCATCCATAGGTGTAAGATTTTTGTCCAATCTCTTCCCGCACCCCTCATGTCCCCTTCCCCCCAAGAATGGTCAGTCCGCTCCCTTTCTATGCCTCTGATTCTATTATATTCACCAGTCCATTCTGTTCCTCAGATTTTTTATTCACTTGATTTTTAGATTCACTTGTTGGTAGGTATGTATTTGTTGTCACTTTGTTGTTCATAATTTTTATCTTTACCTTTTTCTTCTTCCTCTTCTTAAAGAATACCTTTCAGCATTTCATGTAATACTGGTTTGGCGGTGATGAACTCCTTTAGCTTTTTCTTATCTGTGAAGCTCTTTATCTGCCCTTCAATTCTGAATGATAGCTTTGCTGGGTAGAGTAATCTTGGTTGTAGGTTCTTGCTGTTCGTCACTTTGAATATTTCTTGCCACTCCCGTCTGGCCTGCATAGTTTCTGTTGAGAAATCAGCTGACAGTCGTATGGGTGCTCTCTTGTAGGTAACTAACCGTTTTTCTCTTGTTGCTTTTAATATTCTCTTTGTCTTTTGCTCTTGCATTTTAATTATGATGTGTCTTGGTGTGGTCCTCTTTGGATTCCTTTTGTTTGGGGTTCTCAGCACTTCCTGGACTTGTAAGTCTATTTCTTTCACCAGGTGGAAGAAGTTTTCTGTCATTATTTCTTCAAATAGGTTTTCAGTATCTTGTTCTCTCTCTTCTTCTGGCACCCCCATAATTCGGATGTTGGTACGCTTGAAGTTGTCCCAGAGGCTCCTTACACTATCTTCATATTTTTTTATTCTTTTTTCTTTTTGTTTTTCTGGTTGGGTGTTTTTTGCTTCCTCATATTTCAAATCTTTGGTTTGATTCTTGGGGTCCTCTAGGCTACTGTTGGATTTCTGTATATTATTCTTTTTTTCAGACAGTGTATGCTTAATTTCTGACTGGTCCTTTTCCATTTTTTTGGCATTCTCATTAAGATCCTTGAAGGTCTCACTAAGTTCCTCGGAGGTCTCACTAAGTTTCTCGGCGGTTTCTAGAAGATTCTTGAGTAACCTTATAACTGTGGTTTTGAACTCTATATCCAGTAGTTTGCTTTCCTCCATTTCTTTCATTTGTGACCTGTTTCTTTGTCTCTGCATTTTGGCTGCTTCCCTGAGTTGATAGAGTGGCTTTGTGTGCTAGGTGTCCTATAGGGCCCAGTGGCTCAGCCTCCCCAGTTACCTGAGGTGGACACTCTTGGTGCACCCCTTTGTGGGCTGAGTGCACAGTCTTGTTGTAGTTAAGCCTTGATTGCTGTTGGTACACTGGGAGGAATTGACCTCCAGGCCAACTGGCTGTGAGGATCAGCTGTGTCTACGATGGGAGAACTTCTGTGCTGGAGACACCCTTATGGGGCAGGACTTGCTTCCGTCGGGCTTTGGTGCTCACTGAGTCTACCTCTTGAGTGTGTCACTTATGGATGTGAGGAGTTGAAATCTGGTGTCGTCTCACACTGACCACTAGGTACACTGGCTCCTGGATCTTCAAGGAGGTGCAGGTCAGCTCCTGTCTGAGGCCACCCAGCAGGAGCTACAGGGAGATCTGCAGATTTCTCCTCTTTGCTTGGGGTTTGTACGTTTTGGAGCTGACCCAGCTGCAAATTTGTTAGGTTAGGCTGCGAAAGGGCAGGCCATTCATATGCAAAAGCCGCTGTGCACAGCTCCCGTGGGTTTGTAAATTGGGCGGGGCGGGGTCTCAGGGAATCACTAGGGCGTGGCAACCAGCGATGGCTGCCAGTCAGCCCTCTCTGCGTCTCTTCCGCGTCCCAGCGTCCCGCACCCCAGCGCAGTAAACAATGATTCCTGTGCGCGCCTCTGCGAGAAAGCCACCCTCACTTTCCAACCCGATGGCAGACAGTCCCGCTTCTCCCCGTAGGAGTCTGGGTCCCCAGAGTCTCGCTGGAAACTGGAGTTCAGAGCAGTCCGGAGCTTGTCCACGTGCGCCTTGGTACCTCTGTTTTTCCCCGGCTCTGCACGTCCTACCCGGTCTCAATGCGCTTTTCTCTTTCCTTCTCGTTGTAGAACTTCCACTCCGCCAGCTTTCCCGTGGTTCTCGGCGATAGTCGTTTTGTGTTTTAGTTGTAGTTTTGGTGTGGTTGGGAGAGGCAGCACGTACAGGTGTGTTTACCTTATGCCGCCATCTCGGTTTCCCAGAATCTTTACAATCCAGTGGATTTCCTAACTTATTCCAGTGAAGCAGCAGTTACTCTGACCAGCGCTTTTCTTTCTGTTAATCCTCACCCGAGGATATTTTTCCATTGATTTTAGACAGAGTGGAAGGAAGAGAAAGGGAAAGAAAGAGAAACATCGATGTGAGAGAAACACATGGATTGGTTGCCTCCTGCATGTGCCCTGACCACGGCCCCAGGCCAGGGAGGAGTCTATAACTGAGGTACGTGCCCTTGACTGGAATCGAACCCGGGACCCTTCAGTCCACAGACCGACACTCTGTCCACTGAGCCAAACAGACTAGGGCCCACTTTTCAAACTCCAGTGAACTTGGTGCCGTGGGTCATGAGGAACGCGTTCCTTCGGGTGCTGAGGTGCGGGATCCGCTATGAAACTTAATTGTATGTGTGTGTACAAATGAGGTCACAGTATAAAATTTTTTCTTCTGTTGGTAGTGTTAAAAAAGAAAGAAAGAAAGAAATTCGAAAGGCAGTGCTCTGAGCCATGGAGTCCCCACCCAGTGGTCGCAGTGTGTCCACGTCTAACTGGATATGCATGTGGCCGGGAGCCGGCCATGACTCCCGGGGAAGGAGCCATAATTCTCATCCCACTCTCAGGAAGGTCTGTGGTGTTTTACACACCAGTTTCCTGTTGTCCCTCCTTCCTCTCTCTTTGTAAGCATTTCTAGTGTTGTTGTTTTTTTTAATAGATATATTTTTATTGATTTCAGAAAGGAAGGGAGAAGGAGAGATAGAAACATCATGATGAGAATCACTGATCAGCTGCCTCCTGCACGCCCCCTACTGGGGATCGAGCCTGCAACCCAGGCATGTGCCCTGACCGGGAATCAAACCGTGACCTCCTGGTTCATAGGTCAATGTTCAACCACCGAGCCACACCAGCCGGCTCTAGTGTTTTTTAATTTGGCATTGTTTTCAGAACAAGTATATTACGCAAGGAAAGTTACGTATTGACAGTGTTTTTGAACCAAATATACCTTTTTCTTTTTTAACCCAAAGGTCAAGACTTGTGACCTTACTTACCACCGTGGTGTCTCATGACTGGCTGCTTACAAAGGTAAAATTCAACCTTCAAGGGCCAAGAATTTCTCGTCTGTGAGAATATTCAAAAGAAACAAGGTGGGACCTAAAGATAGTTCCCATAGAGCTTTTACCAAAATATCCTGAGCTTTGGTTCCCTTGTAGTAAAGGCAAATTAATTACCTGACTGATTTCTCACAGGCTGGCGGCACAGCAAGCATCATTATACCTTTATACAAATTATTATGACCCTTACCCTTTAGTGACAATTGCTAGTTTTTCTTGTCAAGAAGAATTTCACTCACCTATGTCTCTCTGAAACGGAATGTTTACAAACAGCTTCCCTGGAATTAAGCAGTTTAATGTTTACTGATTAGCCCAGTATTTTGAATAAAGACTCAAATAACCCCTGTGTGGGCACACAGCCGAGATCAGGTGCTGGTTAATGAAGAGTAAGGAGGGTGCAGAAGGGTCCCATAACTTAGCTTTACACTGTCAGGTCACCAGTCGGTCAGCAGGTGTTTGTAGGAGGGAGAGAGCGAGGGAGGGAGGGGGGAGGAGAGAGGGGGGAGGGAGGGAGGAGAGGCCGTCAGACACAGCGTCCAGTGCGGGGGCTGGTTTGGCGCTTCAGGCAAAAGGCCCTCATTCCCTCAGACTAATGCCTGTCTTTCCTTGAAGTCATTTTCTTTTCTTTAAAGTGCATTCTTCCTTCTCCTTGGAAAAGAAACCCCTTGACAACAAGGGCTACATTCTTTTTTTTTTTTTTTTTTAAACATATTTTATTGATTTTTTACAGAGAGGAAGGGAGAGGGATAGAGAGCTAGAAACATCGATGGGAGAGAAACATCGATCAGCTGCCTCCTGCACACCACCTACTGGGGATGTGCCCGCAACCAAGGTACATGCCCTTGACCGGAATCGAACCTGGGACCTTTCAGTCCGCAGGCCGACGCTCTATCCACTGAGCCAAACTGGTGAGGGCAAGGGCTACCTTCTTCCACCTTTTTGTTTCCCCAGCAAGGAAAAGTTCAGTGATGAGGAAAAGCAGTTCCCCCTGGGCTGAAAGCACTCGAGACACTCGATTCTTTTAGTCTTTTTTCCTCATGCCAGCATTTCCCACTGTTACGTACTTATCTGACATCACAGAATTTGAATGTCTTCGCATTGAATACTCCTACAAAGCAAGGAGTCTTGAGAATTGGTAGGGTTAGTCCACAGCGTGGCAGCCACAGTGAGACCAGGACTGGTCGCCTCAGGGTCAGCCGGTGGGAGTGCAAGTCCCTTCGACAGGCGTCCAAGCGCCTCTACACTTGGCACCTCTCGGGCCACAGCTCCAGTCACCCCAAGGGCGAGAGGCGTGCCTTCTGACAGATGGATATGGACCTGCCAGGCAGTGACCGTGTCTGTGCCGGGAATATGTTTGCTGAGGGCTCGCTTCCCAGCGCGGGACGGGCGGGGAACAGCTAGCTGTCTTCCTGCGAGCTACTGTTTGCCGGTGAGATGATTTGTTGACCTAATTCGGAAACAGATTACAGTCACAAGGTTCACCTTCCTGTGGCTTCCCCACGACCTGCAGCCTCGTCATTCGGGCGACAGTTTTTAGAAGCAAAAGTGATTCACGTGAGATTTTAAAAACCGAATGAGGTGTTGCTTCCTTTGCACATCTGGTGTCGTTTGTCTGAAAGGACTTGGTACCCTCCGTGTTGCCCAGGAGGCGGATCGCTCGTTCTGAGCAGCCGTGTGTGTGTTTTTCTTGATGCTCTCCTTTTAGCGCTTCTGTTAAATTACTCCATTCACGACTACAGAACCGTGTGAGCTGTACAGTTCCTTAAAGATACCATTCCTTTGTCTTTCCACTTCTCTCTGTCGTTATCTGTACAGAAGATGTCTGCCATCTCTCGGCACCGCTTTCCCTGTGGAACCTACGCCAGTAAAATAGGAGGTATTTGCTCGTTTAGAGGTAACGCTATTGCTGTGCATCGTCCTTGGCACCACCCACCCTCCCAGCCAAGCATGAATTGCTGTAACACTGGGAACGTGTTTGAATGGGGGAAGCAGATGTTGTCTTAGCAGGAAGCAGATGTAAAACTTGCAAATGTCTGTCTGATAAAGTATAGCATTTGGTCCTATACAGCTGGTGCCAAGATCAACCAATTCATCATGTTTGCATGCATTTTTCCTGATTACGACCCTCTGTTCCTCACCCATTCCGGGTGTATTAAGGTGGGGGGGGGGGGACACAAAAGCTTTCTCCTGTGAGTACTTCGAGCAATGCCTTTCTTTCCCCGTCTTGATGAAATCAGTCTTTTTCTCTCGGCCGGCGTGGCTCAGTGGTTGAGCACGGGCCTATGAACCAGGAGGTCACGGTTCAATTCCCGGCCGGGGCACATGCCCCCGTTGTGAACTGTATCCACTGTGTGGGCCGTGCAAGAGGATCAGTGCGTCTCTCTCATCACTGATGTTTCTATCTCTCTCTCCCTTTCCCTTCCTCTCTGAAATCAATAAAAATACATGTGTTTTTTTTTAAAAAAAAAAAAAAAACAACAAAAGTCATTTCCTCTCAGAAACCGTGTTGGGGAAGAAGCCCCCCCAGGAGTGTGACTGATGGGGCTCTGCAGGCTGATTTGGGGTGTCGGTGTGACGTCAATATGTTCCATGGAAGGCGGCCTTTCTTTGAACGCTTTAAGGCAGCCGGAGGGAAGAAAAGGGGGGTCGTTAAACCGAGTGTGGCAGTTTTGCATGGAGGAAAGCTGACGTTGACTCAGTTCACGTCAATGCCCAGCCTCTGCGGGTCCTTGACCAAGTAGGAGTCTGAACATCGTAGAGGGGAGCGATACCAGTTTACTTTATTGTCATCAAAGGCAACGGGGCCGCCGTTTGCCGAGGTCAGACAGGCTGCCGGCGGGACTGCGGAGACGCTGTCTGCCCCGCTGTGGAGGGCACACCGCGGGGAGCCACGTCATTCTATACTGTCCTTCCCGCGCAGCAGGTGTGCTAGTGAGATTAAATTTCAGAGCCTGACTGGGCCTTCCTTTTTAATACGTTTTTGTTGATTAGAGAGAGAGGAAGGATAGAGAGATAGAAACATCGATGAGAGAGAAATAACATCTGTTGGCTGCCTCCTGCACCCCCCACACTGGGAACCGAGCCCACAGCCTGGGCATATGCCCTGACTGGGAATTGAACCAGTGACCTCCTGGTTCATGGGTCAACGCTCAACCACTGAGCCATACCGGCCGGGCTAGGCCTTTGTAATATTTTATTTTTCCAGAATAATTTTTTTTTCCCATGAAAGGAAGCTCATTATATCCGATTTGCTACCCTACCCCTCCTCCCGTTTTTTAAAAGAGTTAACAATGATAGAACATAATAGTTTGTTTTTCAAGATCAATAATTAGATGTTTATACTCTTACACAATTGAATATTTTTTCAATGCGCTATTCATGAATTGATCTATAATACCTTTTTTTTAAGAATAAGAAAGATATTTAAGGAAATAAATAGCATGAGCGGTTCCTTTAATGAAATATTTATTAGTATTTGAAAAATAGTTGGCGGTAAGGGAACTACAGAGGGGGTAGAAGAGGGTTATCGGCGAGGAAGTCGGATGTGTGGTGTTTGCCGTCTCCCCAGTGGAGCCAGGGATGTGGACCCACTGTGACAGGAGACGCAGATCTCAGGGCCTGGTTTTGAACGCTGGTGTAAAGGAATCTATAATGACACAGATTGTAACCATTTCTTCACTCAGAATGCTTCACGTATACATACACGAAATACAGGATCGAGGAGGAGGAGTGGGATTATTCCAGAAGTCTTCCTATCCTCAATACCCGTTTCCGGCATGTTCTGTGTTAATGTCTTAAATTTTTTTATAAAAGCATCTTACAACCAAATTGGCTAATAGCTATTGCTTTAAATTTCCGTTCTTCTAAAAATGGACTGTGTGTGTGAAAGCCCTTTAAATATCTTGTATCTGTTTTCCTGCATGAACACTTTCCATTTGTCAAAGTAAAATTCACATGAAAAAGGTCTGTCGCGTTTCACTACGACTTCCTCACACTCGTACAATAAAAGGAAAACTATTCACCTCGTGTAACATCGTCAGCTTTTAGGCAAGTGTCTAATGCAATTACAGTTCTTTTCATTTGGGGGATTTTTTTACGCTGTTTGGGTTTTGTTTCTCACTAATATTACCTAAGAATGGTGGGGGGGATCTTTTTGTTTGTTTTAATTTGTGTGAAATACAAGAAAAAACGTTGCCTCTGAAACATCAACTAAATGGAACTGGTTGTCTCTGTTTTTAAAAACGCTTTTACAGAAAATGTTACACACCCTTTTTTAAGAAAGCAGAGAGAATCGTATAATAGACCCCTAAAATACACACCCAGCCTCAGCCGTTATCAGCCGTCGTCGTTTCCGTTTGCCCAGATTTCCCGAAACTGTGTCTCCGAGTTGGTTTCCCTTCTACGTCGTCATTCTGTGCCCTGTCTCGATAGTGACACTAGAGACTTAACCACACGGGGTTGTGGGAACCCCCGTGACAATCCGCCTTCGTTTCAGGAGGTGGAGCGGGAGATCTCCTTCCGGACGGAGTGCGGGCTGTACTACTCCTACTACAAGCAGATGCTGCAGGCGCCCAGCCTCGCACACGGTAAGGCTCCCGCCCCGCGGGCCCCACGTTCTTCCTCCCGCCACGTCGGCCAGAAAGCACGTCTGCGCGAAGGCCCGTGCCATGCTCCACAGAACGCGTGTTGTTTTTCTTTGACCCTTGGTCGTCCTTGCTTGTTAAACAACACGAAAATGTTTTGTTCTAGAAGTTGTATAACACTTCATGTGCCCCCCCTTCCCCGCCTCTCCGAGCCACCCCGTCCCGTAACTCACGGTTGTGAGTTCTCGGTCTTGCCACTGACTTCTCTCACCATCCTTTGGGAAGAGGTCTTTGCAGGCGAAAGGGCTGTTGTCTGAATGGGGGGATTTTGATAAACCAAGTGATTTACAGCCGTGCCCAGTGCCCCATTCATTCCTTTATTCTTGAAATGGCCATTCCCCCCATTTTCCCTGTTTCTGAGTGTTCACGGCCCCCGCTCTTCACCTTTGCTCCAGCGAACGGAAGCCGGGAGGCCCCCCTCTCTTAGGCGCTGGTGCGCTTCACCCAACACGTGGCACAGCTGTCCTGTCCTGGACCAGCCGTGGGCAAACTACGGCCCGCGGGCCGGATCCGGCCCGTTCGGCTGTTCTATCCGGCCCGCGGAGCCGAAAGAGCGGAGGGTTCTCTTGCTCTCCCCTCCGCTCCTTTACTTTGAATTTATATTAGTTCACACAAACACTCCATCCATGCTTTTGTTCCGGCCCTCCGGTCCAGTTTAAGAACCCATTGTGGCCCTCGAGTCAGAAAGTTTGCCCACCCCTGTGTCCCGGACTCTTGGGTTCAGATATGTTTTTGGCCAGAACTCTTCATAGGTGATGTTCTGTGCTCCTCTGTCACAATGAGAGGCATGCGACTTCGCTTATCTTTCTTTTTTGCGCCATAAAAATTAGTCAGTTCCTGTGCAGAAAGGCAGTTTTGCCCCTACTGAGGTTAATTACCGATCAGCCCAAACGTAGTGGTTTCAGCGGCTGTTGGAAGGTGCGTTGCCTATACCTGGATTTCAGTCGCGTTGCAGAGCGCCATTCCGACTCTGCCCTCCCTCCCGATCGGTTAGCTGGAACTCTGTTCTGTAAGACCCTTTTTCTCACCAGCTGTTCGGGGGCCTCGAGGTACAGTCGGTACAGGAGAGGCAGGCTAAGGTGAGCGTGAGTCAGGGCGCTCAGGGCTCAGCGTGGGCATTAAAGTGGGTGTCTACCTGCTTCTGGGTGGGGCTTCGTGGGGAGCAAGCAGCTCCCTCGCTGTGATCGATTGGAAGTCAGCCCTGGACACAAGCGTTTGTCCTTCCCGCCCCTGCAGGACACACAAGGAATGGGGGGAGGGGTGGGGGGTGGCAGTGGCATGTCTCGCCGCCAGTGGGTGACCCTGCCTCCTGTCTGATGACCCGGGCTCAGGCCACGGGCTGGGACTGGACAGAGGGTGGAGTTTTGGGGGGGGTGGGGGACGCATGGCCTTGGGCCAGACACGAGCTCCTCCCTGCAAAAGAGAAGAAAAAGACAGTGTCTTTAAGCAGAAGCATCGTCAGTCAGTCCCCACAACCAAGAACCATCAAGTCCAACGTGTCAGAAGTCAGTGGTGAGGTGAGAAGCCGCTGCAGAGGTGACGGGACCACCTTTTTAAGTATCGCTGGGCCCGGCTCGCCCGCCCTTTGTTCCGGTGGTTCTTCCAGAGCACTGCACGCAGGTGACGAGGTGGCGAGAGCTCTGCAGCGGCTCCGTGTCTCCCAGATCTAACAGTCCCCGGGAGCCACAGGAAGCCCACGCACGGCAGTCGTTTGCTGCGTCTCTGCCCGTTTCTTCTAATCTAGGTTTCTTCCCATTTTTCCTTGTGATTTTTGTGGGAAACGCTGATTGATCTATCGGATAGAGTGTCCCACTCTCTGGGTTTTGCTGGAGCCCCTGGCGCCCGCCGTTCCGTGTTTCTGTGGTCTGAGTGGCCCATCAGGTGGTGGTGGGTCTGGCGCTGGCTGGGGCCAGGTTCTGGTTCGGTCAGGATGCCTCCCGGAGGGTGTCGTCCGCTCCACAGCAGGCACGTTCTGTGGCCCTTTCTAAAGAATCTGTGAGTCGTTTTGAATAAATGAATTATTTTAATTGTAATTCTTTTTCCTGATTTTTCAACTATCAACCTTAGGTTTTCGTGGCTTAATGTATGATAACAAAACAGAATCTATGCGGACCATTAACCTCCTTCAACGAATGAACATTTACCAGGAGGTCTTCCTCAGTGCTTTATACCGAGTTCTGCCCGTACAGGTATGTGGTGGTGTGCAGCGTTGCGTTGTTAAGAGCAGGTGAACGTCAGAATCTGCCGTTCCGGGTTAAAGTTTGACGTATGTTATTCTGATCTTCAGCCGGCTTGGTGGAGAAACAGCGGTATCCTAGACACCGTCATGAATACTTGGCGTTTGCTTTTTACTCACGTCTTACAAGCTCTGTGGTACATGTGCTGCTTCCTGGCTTACGATGTGTGTGTGCCGTCTGGAAGCGATGGACATTTTCAGGGGGACACGTGTGATCGCTCCTCGCTTCCCTTTGAAATAAAAGGCATTGGAAAGTCGCCAAATCACAGCGACCCCTTTTCACGTGAACAGGTCAACCCGGGCCAAACGGGGCGTGCGCCCGTCTGAAGAGTGAGGCCCCCTTCTCGAGGGGCTGCGGGCCGTGGAGCGGGATCAGCACCACCTCCTGAGGGGTTCCTGCCGTCGCGCTGTTTCAGCGCGAGGAGGGGGCCCGGGCTTCCCTGACGAGTAACGTGCATCGCTCCCTTTTGCAGAAGTACCTCGAGCCCGTCTACTTCTACATCTACACCTTGTTCGGGCTCCAGGCGGTCTACGTCGCGGCCCTGTACACCACCAGCTGGCTCCTGAGCGGCACCTGGCTGTCGGGGCTCCTGGCGGCTTTCTGGTACGTCACCAACAGGTGAGTTGGCGTCGCTGCCGCCCTCTCCCTTTCCGCAGAGTAAGCAAAGGGGCGGCCGCTCGCTTCCCAGCTCCGAGGAAGCTGGTCTGCACGTCTGTCCGTGAGGGAGCACCTGCCCGGCGCTTGGCCCGAGTTCCAGGGGGGCTGTGCGGCCAGTGTCTCCGGCCACCCCCCCCCCCCACCTCAGAGACGAGTGATTCCTCACCAGCGCCCTCCACGCGGGTGCAGCTCACGGCTGGCGGAGCGGCAGGCCCTGCGCATGTGGGGAACGCTACGTCATGTAACTTTCTGTTCTAAATACGGAGCAGAACGAAATCGCTTTTTTACGAAACATATTCAGGATAGAAAAACTGCCTGACCTGCAACACCAGTCCTGGGGAGGAAACGTACACACTCGGGCACAGGGTCTGACGTCGATCTCACGTCAGAATCCCAGACAAACTGCTTTCTCCCGTAACCTCACTGAGGCGTTCCCGTAGGCCGAGCACTTTGCAGAATGCTTTCCGTGTATTCCCTGACGAGCCTTATGGAGGAGAGACTGTTATCACCCCATCCCAGGGATGCGGACCTTGAAGCTCCGGGGCTCACTTACAGTGTTAGGGCGTCTGTGCACCCGTGAGAATAAGTATAAGTATATGTCAAGGCATGTGCATATCTGTGTCAGCACACACGCTGCGAAGTCTTGGTCGGAATTCTAACGGGTGCGACCACTGTGCCAGGCTGCCTCTTAGCATTTGGATCTCACCTGTTATTCCTGCTAAGAGTGGATGGAAGTCAAACGTGTTCGTTTTCAGAGTAAATGAAGGTATTTGTTGAAAGCCTACAGTGTGTACAGATAGTTCTTGGAACCAGTGGACAAAGATGAAACCTGACCTCTACCTGCCCTCTAGGGGTCACCTTCTAGGGAAGCCAGGGGCTCGTAAAAATGGTGACAAGTTCAGAACGTGTAAAGCGTGAAGAGCACAGGGGAGCACACACGGGTGAAGTGGGAGGCAGAGGGGCAGTCACAGGAGCACCAGATGTCCGCCCAGATCACCCTTGGCTGGCTGCATACGTGTGGACGGGCACCTGGACATCCTCCCTGCCGAGTTTACGTTGCGGGGATGGTGGGGCGGGGACAGATTACTGAGAACCAGTAACCAGAGTCTGGTGTCCTTCATGTGACATAGCCGCCAGTGTAGGACCGCGCAGGTGACCACGCGCAGGTGACCACGCACAGGTGAGGACTGTGCTCTCTGTGTGTGCAGGACAGACACCACCCGGGTGGAGTTCACCATCCCGCTGCGGGAGAACTGGGCGCTGCCCTTCTTTGCGGTCCAGGTCGCGGCCATCACGTATTTCCTAAGGCCAAACCTGCGGCCTGTGTCCGAGGTGAGTCCCATAATCCTTCCTGTGTTTCTAACCTCCAGCGTTATCCAAGCTCAGAAGTGGTGACGTACGGGGGAGGCCGGGGGGGAGGTCAATGGGGGGAAGAAAAAAAAAAAGGAGACATATGTACTACTATTTGTAATACTTCAAACAATAAAAATAGATAGATAGATAGATAGATAGATAGATAGATAGATAGATAGATAGAAGTGGTGACATGCGGGTGCCCCAGAGCCTGTGCGGGGTCCTTGGTTCATGACCGGTTTCTGAGTTAATGCTTTCTTCTGAGCCTTCTCCTTTGCAAAGAAAAGGGTTTGGTTTTGTTGTTGTTTGGCGTGGCTCCGTGGTTGAACGTCAACCCGTGAACCAGGAGGTCACGGTTCAATTCCTCGTCGGGGCACAGGCCCGGGTTGCGGGCTCCATTTCCAGCAGGGGGCGTGCAGGAGGCAGCCGGTCCATGATTCACTCTCATCATGGATGCTTCTCTCCCTCTCCCTTCCTCTCTGAAATCAATAAGAATGTATTTTTTTAAAATGTGTTCTCCGTAACCCGGCCTTAAGCAGTTGCAGCAAACCCACAGACAATTTCCACCAAACAGTGGGAACCCTCAAGCCTCTGCCCTCGCGATGCAGCTGGGCGCGTGGTCACCGCCGTGCTGATGTGGGGCCCGCGCAGCACGTGGTTGCCTCCAGCGCTCGGGTGTTCGGAGCCGCCGTCCCTGTCCTCTGCTGGCTCACCGAGGTCCTGCCGCTCTCGAAACCCGCCTGCAAGGCTCTCGACTCCTCACGACACGTGAATTACGGAGGTTTTCTTTCCACAGCGGCTGACCCTGCTCACCATCTTCATGTCGACGTTTGTGTTCAGTCTGACCTGGCAGTTTAATCAGTTTACGATGCTGGTGCAGGCGCTGGGGCTGTTCGCCCTGGACTCCCTGGACATGCTGCCGGCCGCCAAGGTGAGCGCGCGGCGGGGACGGGGAGGCGGCGCGCGTGCTGTGCCTGTCGCAGACGCGCGCGCGTGTATAACGTGGCGGAAACGTGCTGTTCGAGCTGGTGGTTAACACAGCCTTGTGTGCCCATCTTAACGCTTGTTCTGCTTAGTGTACGTTAAATGGCGGATTTATTTGGTGCGCACATGTCTAGATCAGTGGTCCTTTACAGAGAAGATTTACATTTCAGTTTATAAGACAGCTCTCAAAATGTGTGGCTGTGTTCCGACTCTCCCCCCGCCCCTCCCCCCCCCCCAAGGAAATCAAAGGGTTTGTAGCAACTTCCCTGTGGTCCCTTATCAAATCCTCACGGCGACATTTAACCAGCCTGGGGCGTGAGCCCTGTTGACCGGCCACACGGACTTCCCTCTGAAATAAGGAATTTCAACCCTGTTTGTTCCCCATGTGTGTTGAGGGCCTGACTTTTCATTAAATGCTGACGAGGATCTGTTTCCTTTGAGGTCGGAACACGAAACGGGGGGAAATGTGACTTGCTGCTGAATAAGAACATTTTCATAAACCAGTGAACCTGGGATGGTCTAATTGAAAGAGAAGAGGAAAAGTACCAGCTCTTAATTTTTTTCTTTGAGGCATTTCTGTGTGGCTCCCGTGGGTGGAGTGCTGCTGCTTGTAGTTTTCATTCCGTCCAGCGTGTCCCTGGCCAGAGCCGCTCATGTGCATTCCCCTGCGCCAGTCGCCTCAGCTGGCACCTGTGCCCGCCCCCGCGGCCCTGTCTGCCAGGAGCCGGTCCCCACGCCAGGGCCGCCGACCTCCTGGGTGCCACGCCTGCAGTCCGGTCCCTGGGGAAGTGGGCGCGTGCGCGCGGATGAAAGGGAACAACGGGCGATATGGGTGGGGGGTTGGGACGGAACGGAATGTGATAAAATACGGGTGGTCGGTCGGCTGTCAGCAGTAAGTTGAAAGAACTTAGAAGAAAGCCGAAGGCTACAGATTGCCTGTGTCCAGAATGCAGTTAAAGCATCGTTTGCTTCCCCTGCCTCATAGTATCCAGTGTGTTGCCTCTTTCATGTTACAAAACTCCAAACGTTACAAAACTTCCAAAACAGAAGTGTGTGTGATTCAGTTTCCTTTTAGCTTGTGCTCCAGTGGGTGTTCCCTGCGCGTCCGTAACCCGAGATGGGGCGCTGGTCTCCCGATAAGCCGCCTCACCTCAGCTCTCCCTCCGGCAGGCGACGTGGCTGTACTGCATCCAGGTCGCAGCTCTGCTCCTGGTCTGTGCCCTGCAGTTCTTCAATTCCATGATCCTTGGATCCTTGCTTATCAGTTTTAACCTCTCAGTGTTAATGGCAAGAAAGCTTCAGGTAGGAATTCTCTTCTTTTTTTTTCTTTTTTTTTTCTTTTTTTTTTTTCGGTCTGTAAATTCTTTGGTTCGTGGGACCTTTCATGCAGCGTTCAAAGGAAAACTTACGACCCAATTCCCAGTAAAAAGTGGGAGGGGCATCATTGGGTTTTTGGAAATTCGTGGTTAGCATGGGCGAGAGCGGCCACGGACAAGCCGTCACAGAGATGGTTAGAACAGGCTGTCCGTTGACTCAAAAGCATTCGTTCTCTTTCCTGCTTTCAACCTTAATTGTAAGTAACGTCACGCATGCCTGAACCCCAGATGCCGTTACATTTGGTCATCTGCGAAGTTACCTGAGGTTGTAAGGAAACCAGTAGGTTACGTTTTCCAAATATTCCCCCTGTGTGTTGCGTGACCCGATGTTTTAAATCCTCCTGTAACCGTAAGTGTTTATGAAGTTATATTAAAATTTAAGAATTAAAACTCAACTCTTTTAATTTCTAGAAAAATCTGAAAACTGGAAACTTCCTTCATAGGCTTGGGAAGCTACTGTTACATTTACTTGTGGTTTTATGTTTGACGCTTTTTCTCAACAACGTGATTAAGGTAGGTTGATGAAGTGGCATATGTAATTTAGCGTTTCTAAAGAGTTAACAGTTTTACTTTAAACAGGCTCAGTTGGGGGGGGTGTATTTTTTTATATTTATTTATTAAGTTGATTGGGGTGACATTGTTCAACATGAGCATACAGGTTTCAGGTGTGGGTTTCTATGTTCCAAGATCTGAACAGGCTTAGTTTTAACTTGTTTCAGTAACGGGATTATTTTCTTGGTTTTAGTCCTCGCTTTCTATTCACTCTAACATGTTCTACCTTGAACTCACCTTTTGAGTTATTAAACTTTTTACAAACTGGACTGTAAAAGCCTTAAGCAAGTATTTCTCTCAATTTAAAAAATTCTATTTGTGGCCCTTGGAGGCTGCAGATTATCGGGTTATTGGTTTTCTGATCTAAAAGATTATACTCAGCCCTAGCCACTTTGGCTCAGTGGATAGAGCATCGGCCTGCGGACTGAAGGGTTCCGGGTTCGATTCCGGCCAAGGGCACATGCCCAGGTTGCGGGCTCCATCCCCGGTAGGCGGCGTGCAGGAGGCAGCCGATCCATGATTCTCTCTCATCATTGATGTTTCTATCTCTCTCCCTCTCCTTGCCCCTCTGAAATCAATAAAGAAATAGGTTTCCAAAAACATAAAAGATCATACTCAGTGGGCTTCTAAAGCCAAAGAAGTCCACCTTTTACCTGCTTTACGTATTAAACTTGCGCCTAAGATTCCGTCTGACACCATGATTCCGCCATAAAAGAGGAAGGGACAGCCTCGGGGTCCCTGCTTAGCAGTCTTGGACCCTGAGGACGTGGTGGCCACCGCTGGTTCTGTGCGGCCCCGAGCCTGTGCCTGGAAGGCCCCGGAAGCCGCACGCAGGGCACCGACAGTTCCCGGCCTCTCCCTCCCACAGAAAACGCTGAACCTCAAGTCAGACGAGCACATATTTAAATTTCTGAAGGCAAAGTTTGGATTTGGAGCAACAAGGTACGGCTACATTTGAAATCTCTTTTTTTTTCTTTAAACAATACAATGTGTGTTTATTTTCATATTAAATCAGCGAGGACTTTAAAAGTTAAGTCGTCATTGTGCCTTCAGCTGTTCACGTCTGGCTCGTTCTGAGGGAGAGGCGGAAGCTTCCTGACGCTGGGTTTAACCCCAGGTTTCCGTTCGTCCGCAGAGACTTCGACGCGAACCTGTACCTGTGTGAGGAAGCGTTCGGCCCGCTGCCCTGGGACACCTTCGGGCGGCTCTCGGACACCCTGCTGCTCCACGCCTACGTGCTCGTCCTGGGCGTCACGGCGACCACGGCGCTGGCCGTCGCCCTCCGTCACCTCAGGTGCGTGGGCTTCAGACGCCAGGCTGGGCCGTGAGGCTCGGTGTCGAGGGAAGCAGACAGGACAGGCGGCACCGGTCGGCCTCACGGCCCCAGGGCGGGTGGGGGACTCGATGGACGGCAAGATGACTTAGAAAGGCGTGTGGCCCTGACTCACGGAAACCACCTGAGAAGCAGGTGCCGTGAACAGAAAACAGGGCGAGCGGTGCAGACGCATGAGGCGCGTGGCTAACCGTGGCCGCGTCGCTCCAGTGGGCGCGGCTGGTAGAGGGGCACTGTCCTCGGTTCAGCAGGCACCGAAGCCCACGTTCGTGGCACGTCTTTACTTCTGCTGATTTGTGAAAACTTTAAAGATACTGGTAACTCATAAAACAGCTTTCAAGGTCTTAGTTTCCACATTTCAAAAGGATTTTTTTGTTTTGTTTGCTATTCTCTTATCATTTAAGGATTGAAGTACTTTTTTAACTTAAAATTAAAGTCGTTACATTTTAGTTTTTCTGCTTATTATTACACTTTTAGCCTCATAAACAAATTCAAATGACCGGTGGCGATTCATGTTATCTTAGGGAAATAATACATTTCTAGATACGTGAGAGGGTAGTGTGTTGTCTCTACAAGAGATTTGACCTCGTTAAAATCCTGTACCAGCTCTCATGTGTCTGTGTGCTGTTTTGTCCAGCGACTCCCCGGCCCAGGGTCACCCGGGAAGGTGCGCGGTCCGCCTGGGTCCCGACACCGCCTACCACCTAACACACACCGTCGTGTTCGGAGCCCTGGCGCTGAGCACCATGAGGTATTCCCGTCTCACCTCTGGCTTATCCTTTCATCCAGCCCTCCTCACCCGGCCTCGGGCAGCAATATCACGGGAGCTGTCCCTGCCTTCCTAATTGGCCCTGGTTCCCACAAAGCGTCCTCGTCTGCCGTCCCCTCCGAGGGCAGAACCGCAGTTGCAGCCGGTTTCCCGGGTCAGAGCGTCGCTGGGTCGACTCCTGCGTCGGCTCTCGGGCCGGGCGGTTATCGGCCCCCTGGCCGGCGTTTCTGCGCGGTCGGGTGGGGCCTGACCGCACGGCTGTCCGGGGCTGATCTCTGCCCGCTGTCCCCGCAGAATGAAGTACCTGTGGACGCCACACGTGTGTGTGTTTGCAGCTTCTGGCCTGTGCAGCCCTGAAGTGTGGGGGTCGCTTCTGAAGGTCGCCCGCCTTCACACCCCAGCAAGGGTCAGTGCCCGCCTCCGCCCCCCCCCCCCATGTCACGGCTTCCAGTGTCTCCTCCTGCCAGCTCTGTTGTATGTAGGAGTTGCCCAGACATCCGCCCGATAAAACGGATACTGAAATGTGAAGCTAAAAGTAGAAAACTGACACATTGTGATTTTATGAGAATTTTTTAAAATTTTATTTTGTAATCACTTCTTTTTCCCCCAGCCATCAGTTAGATATGCTCATTCTACCGAGTTTAGAAATCCTGAAAAGCACAGAAATAAAACTTAAAAGTCACCAACCACCCTACTGCCCAGAGCTGCCACTGGCGTGACTGTAACGTGTTACCTGGCGGTGGTGGCCGTGGGCAGCGGCGACCAGCCGCCTCCGGGTGCGCTTCCGAGTGTCCTGCCCTCCGGCCTCCCTAGGGGGCAGCGTGGGCAGCGACCCCAGCTCTGACCTTGGCTCGGGGCTGTGCATGTTGGACACTCTGTCAAATGCTCCCTTACATCGTATTTCTGTTATTTTTTAAAAAAAGTCATACGTTTTCAAAGCAAAACTGTGAGCCACACGTGTTCCAAACACGTGTCACGGAATACTGTCTCCACAGGTGTGTGTGCTGCGGCACGCGGTCCCCGCGCTGATGCTGCTCTGTCTGGGCTGTAAGGTAGGACCGCGGTGCCTCCTCCCTGTCCCTGACGTGGCGCCGAACGGCCGCTGTGACGCGGTGACTTGGTGGGCTACCGGCAGAGGGGCCGGCGGGGTTAGGACCCCCTCCCGGCCTTGGGGAGCTGGCTTAGGGAGGAGGACTGATCCATGTCCAAATAGCCAGGTAGACACGACCACAGTCTCATCATTCTGATCAGCTTCGGGTTTGACTCTGTTCAGATGATGCGAATCCTGCGTGTAGACGTGTTTCCAGACCTGTTTTGAGGTGAATGAAGGAGGAGCATTGTTCCCCCGTGACCTGCTCTCTAGGAGTGCGGTGGCCCTCGCCACGGGTGTTAGAGGCTCCCGTCCCGTGAGGACGGCCGGGCACACGCAGGTCAGGGCAGCCCAGGCGCGGCGCCCCCCACGCAGGTTTGGGGGAGACGATCCCTGTTGGCGGTGGACTCGCCGACGAAATGGCACAGCCTGGCTTCAGGTCGGAGCCTTCCGTTGAGAGAGGACCCTGAGGCTTTGTCACCTCCGATAGTTAGAGGCGGGGACTGTCGCCTGCGGGTGGCCCAGCCCAGCAGGGGGCGGCAGCGAGCAGTTCCCCCCCCCCCCCCCCCCCCCCCCCGTCAGCTCCTGCCCTGCAGCCCCTGCTCTCCTGTCCCGTCCCCGCCGCAGGGACCGCTGGGGTGAGGGAGACTGTGGTTGTTGCTTTTCGTTGCAGTTCTGGCCGGGAGTGATGGACGAGCTGTCGGAGTTGAGGGAGTTCTACGACCCCGACACCGTGGAGCTGATGCACTGGATTAAGTAAGAGGCCCTTCCCGTCACTCAGGGGTCACCTGCGCCTGGGTCCCGCCCGCCTCTCCCGGGGATCCCGCCGCTGTCTCCTCCCTTAGAAGCTCCAGGCGTTAAGTGGGTGCGAGCCTTTGCTGGAAAGTGAGTGACGGGCGGGGCCCGCGGTGCAGGGCGCCTGCTGGCAGGCAGCTCGGGGTGCACTGGGGCGCCGGGCTGTGGTCCCGGCATCAGTGGGAGTAAAGGCGCAGCCCCGGGGATGGGTCACGGCTGCTCTCGGCGCAGGTCCCAGCCCCGGTCAAACCCCGAGGATGCCCGCCCGCTCCTCTGCAGAGCGTGGGGGTTAACGATTCAGGCGGACCCCCATCCGTCACCTGAGCTGTGGGAAACCCGCGCTGGGGCTGAGACGCTCGCCTTTCAGCTCCAACACCCCGCGGACGGCCGTGTTCGCGGGCAGCATGCAGCTGCTGGCCGGGGTCAAGCTGTGCACGGGCAGGACGCTCACCAACCACCCGCACTACGAAGACAGCGGCCTGCGGGCGCGCACCCGGGCGGTGAGGGCCCCGCGCTTCCCCTGCGCTGGGCTGGGGGCGGGCGGCTGGGCGGCGGGGCGGAAATGCTCCGGGAGCCGCCTGGCCTGTGTGGGACCCGGGACCTGGGAAGGGGCAGGGACGAGGTGGGGGCGTGTCCAGGGCTCAGGTCCCGCCCCGTGGGAGGTGAGGGCCTGGCCTGGCCTGAACAGGACTTGCCCCGTCCCCATCACGGGTTCATCGCCCCGCAGGTGTACCAGGTCTACGCGCGGAGGCCCCCCGAGGAGGTGCACGCGCTGCTGCGCGCCCTGGGCACCGACTTCGTGATCCTGGAGGACAGCATCTGCTTCGAGCGCAGGCACCGGCGTGGCTGCCGGCTGCGGGACCTGCTGGACGTGGCCAATGGACACGTGAGCGCGGGCGTGGGTTGGCTCTGGGGCCCTGAGAGGGGCCAGCGCCCTGCATTTGTGTGGATGGCCCCGGCCCTGAGCCGGCATGGTCTCCAGGCGTCCGCCCACAGGGCACCGGCCTGCAGCTGGCTGGTCAGGAGCCTCTGCCCACAGGTCACGTGGAAGGTTTTGCTGTTAAAATCAAAACCTCAGCCTTTCTGAAGCCTCTGCTCCAGCATCAGTGGGCTGGCCCCGCGTGGCTGTGGCAGCCGCGCCGTCTCCCTGCTCTCCCGGGCCCTGTCCGCGGGGCCCAGGTGCACTCTGGGAAAGACTCCACTGCACAAAGTTCAAGACTCAGAGACCTAAGAGCTGGTCTCTAGAGAAGTTCAGGTGCCCAGCACGGGATCCAGAACTGTGGCCCCCAGCTGTGGTTGGCCCAGAGCCCTCCCCCCCCTCCACCGACCCAGGGTGTGACTCAATTCACCGCCACACCGCCCGCTCCCGCACCCTAAAGGCCTCAGGGAAGCTGGGGAAAAGGATGTGAACCTCGGCTTTCTGCCCGAGCGGAGTACCTCCTCGCCTCCTCGAATGCAGGGGGCGAGGCCCCGGCGTGAGTTCTCTGCGTGGCGTTTCCACGCGGCCACGGAATGAGCTGAGGTTTGCTGGGTCCTAGCGAGTCCTGGTCACATTTGTAAGAAAAACAGTGTGGTCCCCTCAGAACAAGATCAAGCTCAGCTTTACCGCTAAGGGTGCCCTGTACCCCACACCCACACCCTGCGCCTTCTCAGCCTGGGCCCCCCCAACCCCCACCCCCCACCCCGGGGCTGGGATTCCCCCTGCCATTGGGACCACGTCCCTTACGTTCACTGAAGAAACCCAGCTCCTGTCCCTACCGTCTTGTTTCTTACAAGTTTGATTTTTTTTTTTTACCGAATTATGCTTGGTTTTGTTTTGGCTTCAGATGATGGATGGCCCGGGAGAGAACGAGGCGGGTCTGCAGCCCGCGGGCCACCCCCGCTTCTGCGAGGAGATACGGAGGGGCCTGCCGGCCTACTCGGCCCTCTTCACCCGCGTGTTTCAGAACAAGACCTTCCACGTCTACAGGCTCCAGAAGGAAGTCGCGGGGCCTCCCGCTCCGTCTCCGTCGGGGCAAACGCGATAGCTGGCGCGTCGTGGTGATGGCGGCTGGAGCCTCAGCGCTGTGACCGCAGCAGGCCCTGCGCTCTGCGATGTTTACACTACTGTCCCCGCCGTTGGAGTATCTTCTGCCAGCTTCTTCGTTGTCTCGTCTCCGTCCTTTCCTGGGACGTTCTCCAGCCTAAATGGTCTCCGCTTCCCAGGAGGGACGCAGGACTCCGTGGCCGGGAAACAGCACGTGTCCATCGGTGGCCCGAACAGCCGCGTGTCCTGTGGGAAATCCGTGGCCCGTCCAGGGTTTGAAACCCTCTGAGCTTCCAGCTGACTTCCGGCCGCGGTGGCTGAAATGCATCGAGGGTGCGTAACTCAATCATGTAACACTGTCTCACTAGTGAAGGCCCCCGGGGGCTTTTTAAAGGCTCTTTATTGTCCTGTTTCACCTAAACGTTTTATAATATTTTCAAATTACCATGCTTTTACTATTTCCAAAACAATCATGTTAGGTCCTTGTAACCAGAACTTTTTGCTGTGCTCCGTCTGAAATGTAACGTGTAACACGTGTCTTGTACTGTGGGGTGCATGTGTGTGCGTGGGCGCATATATGTGCATGTGTTAGTGCCGGACATAGAAACGTTTCCGGTTCCACGTTGTAAGTCTTTAAAGGGGCAGGAATGTGTGTGTGGCCGTGTGTGTGTCCCTGTCCAGTGTCCTCATTTTAAACCTACTGACACCACTTAACCTACCCTGCAAGAAAGATAACTTTTCCTTATTTCTTACTTGTTTAAATTTACTGGGTTTGCAAGATTTTATAAACGTTTTGTTTTTAGCCTTTGTATTTTTTACAGCCTAGAACCTTGCACAGTCTGAATATTTTTAAATATTGTATCTTAACTGAGTCACTAATACAGTATTTTCGGCAGAGGGCGCTTTCCTACCAAGTCTGACTGGTCTCCAGTGTCACTGTGAGGGGCCCGGGGGCGGATCACTTCCTCCCTCCAAGTACCCAAGTGCCTCTAAGTCCCACTCACCCCTGAACAGCGAGGGCTCTGCGTCTGCTCGCAAGGTTTCGGTCACTGCTTTCATAATTAATTTCTAATAACGGGGCATGTAAAGCTGTTGGTAAAAGCATTTTGTACGCTTAATTAAACCAAGATGGCCAATGAAATGAACGTTCTCCCCGTTCCTGCCGTTGGGAGTGATTCCCACGTCCCCTTGCGGTTAGAGTGAAGTCAGTCTCCACAGGCATCGCCGCGTGTGTGTGTGTGTGTGTGTGTGTGTGTGTGTGTGTGACTTCCCGTGATGTTCTACTCGTCCACTCCTCCTGAGCAGCTTCCAGAGGAATGTCACGTTGGCCTCCGGCTGCTCAGCTCTTATCAAAACCTGTTGAAGTAGAAATGGACGGTATCTGGGCTTCTTGGATCATGCGACTGGCACGCCTGAATCACGCCTTTCCTGTGCCCCCGGAGGAGAGCCTCTGCAGTCGGGATGATGCGTGATAACACTTGGGGAGAGCTGAGGGCGCGAGCACACGCAGGGCACAGCCTGATGGGCTGCGGGTTCATTTTTTTTTTAATATATTTTGATTGATTTCAGAGAAAGGGAGGGAGAGAGATATCAAAGATGAGAGAGGATCACGGTTCGGCTGCCCCCTGCACGCCCCACACGGGGGATCGAGCCTGCAACCCAGGCATGTGCCCTGACGGAATCGGACTGTGACCTCCTGGTTCCTAGGTCAACGCTGAACCACGGAGCCACCTGGCTGCAGGCTCCATTTTAAATCCTCCTGCTCAGACACAACCCCGTTCACCTCAGATGTCCCTGTGCGGTAGCTGCGGCCTTTCTCTCGGATTCGGAGTCTCGGGAGCATGTGCGCAGGGTCCAGGCCTGTCCCCTCCGTGTGGGTGGCCTTGGGGTCTCTCCAGAGGCTGGTGCCGCACAGGCGGTGTTCAGGCTTCGGAGAGAAACATGGGCGCCGAAACCCTGCAGACAGAGTCCCCGCGTGCGTACACGCGTGTGCACACACACACGCACACGCACACGCACACACAGTGACACTCCCCCTTCCCAGTGACCAGGTCCCGCCGAGATGGAAATGAATGCTCTCACGGAGCACCGGAGGGAGGGGGGCGAGGGCAGCATGACGGACGGCCCAGAGCAGGTGCCTGGCCTCTGGCCTGAGCCCCCACCACACCTCGGGGGCAGCTATGATGTGGGACGGCCTCAGGTGGCGGCTGCTCCAGAGACAGGATGACACGCATCTGCTTCAGAGCAGCAGCAGCCGGGGCCTCTGGTGCAGGAAGTGCTCTGACCCCATTTAGTGACTCCACCATCTCTGCCCAGCACCCAGTGCTGCTTCCCCTTCCCCCTCTCCCCCCCCCCCCCCGCTCTCCCCTCCCAGGAAGTCCTGTGCTTGTGAGTCCAGCCTTCCCCTGAACCCGGGAAAATGGGGTAAAACCAACAGTTGCTTCTGCAAAGTGAGCAGGAATGACTTGATCTGATAAAGGCTGACTTGCTCCTGAAAACTGCTTTTAAGTTGGGTGTGGTTGAAATTATCACCTATTGGGAAAACAAAATTCACGGAACTGTCAGAGCTTCGATTGCTTCATAGATTCATAGATTGTTCATAGATTGTTCCCCTTTGTAAACATCTAGACTGGCCAGGCGGTACTAGACTGTACCCCGCCCTCGGCGGCAGGGTTTGTGCTCCAAGGGAGCTACCGGCAGGACCCCGTGCAGGGAGTCGCAGACGAAGCACAGTGTGTGTGCAGGGTCAGGGCCCCTGCCGGGACCCTTCCTTCTCCAAACGCCAGCCACGGTCCCGGGGGCTGGGGAGGCTCCATGAGGACTGAAAGATTCCAGTCACTTCATCCTGGCCGGCTGCTGTCCCCTGGACGATGGGGTCCTTGACCCTCTGACCTCCCCCAGGGGCAGGTGAGCGACGGACAAGCGCAGAGTGGAGGAGATACTACGTCATTCCACACGAGCCTTGTCTGAGCTACAGCGACTTGAGCTCATCTTTGGCTAAAGCAGGGGTGGGCAAACTTTTTGACTCGAGGGCCACCATGGGTTCTTAAACTGGACCGGAGGGCCGGAACAAAAGCATGGATGGAGTGTTTGTGTGAACTAATATAAACTCAAAGTAAAGGAGCGGAGGGGAGAGCAAGAGAACCGGATAGAATAGCCGGATCCGGCCTGCGGGCCGTAGTTTGCCCACGGCTGGTAAAGCCTACTTGACCGGACATAATATTCCGTTTTCTGAACCTCGGGATCAGTAGGAAGATGGTGAAATGCTCTCAGCACGTGCGTCTGGGTTACTGCTGTCACAGCACTTCCTGGATGACTGGCAGTTTTCTGGCCTAGAAGAGGGTGCCGCGCTGTTGTGGAGAAACGTTCCCGGGAGGGGTCGGCTGACGTGGCGGCTGGCTGGTCAGCTGACGTGGCAGCTGACGATGTCCCGTGTGTCTCGCGTCCTGTGGTGAGAGCTCACCAGGAGGTTTTAGAGCTGGCTTGCGTGGAGCGCACATAGGAAATAAGGCCCTTGCGCTTCAGACACGGCGTGTCGCTCCTGTGACGGTCAGAACCCAAGGAGCCGCTGCTTGTCTGTCCCACGGGCGCCTCGCGGTCGCGCCGTTCCGGTCCCTAAGGAGGGCGCGTGCTGTCTGGGCCCTGGGCTCGCTTCTGCTTCCTGGGTAGGTCCTGGGCCCTTAGCGATTCGGGAGGTGGGGCTGCACACATTTGGTCACGCGTGTGCTTGTTCAAAGCCCACGTGGGCACTGCAAGCGGAAATGCTTGGAAAGACTGTATCCCTCCCCTTCAAGGACACGCAGTGGGCCCGGGTGCTCTGTGCTGACCCTGCACGCAGCTGGCCACACGCGTTAGCTGCTGAGGGCCCTCTTCATACGGAGGAGGGTCTGTAGCGAGGACATGACAATGATGTGGGTCGGTGGGACCTGGGATGGGAGTGAGCCGCGTGTGACAGGATTTGACCGGGGACGCCGAGAGGTTTCTGAGACCCCTAAACCGTTCAGCTCATTTCATACGCGGGAGGCTGCTTTACAGGGTTGCTTTGTTCCGATGCAAGTAATCGCACTCCAGTGGAATGTGAAATCAATGTAGTGAGTCCCAACCAATGTCATTAAAGAGAAAGGGAAAGGGAAAGGGGGCGGGGGGGTGGCCACGCAGGGATCTCCAAGCTGTAGGGGTTTTACGAGTTCATTTGGCCCCAACCGACGATGACGACAGTAGCCAGGAAGCAGGACCTGACGCTGGGGGCAGCGACGGTTGGCAGGTGCCTGTACACGCTTGGAATCTAAGGAAAATGACAAGGAGGGCGGAGGGGAGGCCAGGATCAGATTACAGGAGAAGAGGCGGTGGAAGGTGTGTGCTCACCTGTCCTGGACGCACAGAAACGGGGCGGGGCTTGTGCAAAGCAAAGATAAACCCCAACCCTTCGCTGAAGAAGCAGCCATGTGCCTGGGGCGTGGCCACCCTGCTCAGGGAGGGGTTTATGATCCAACCCCCCTGAGAGGAGTTACTTTCCAAAGCACTTGTTTCCATGGAAGGATGGACCGGTGGCCAGCCTTGGCCTCGCACAGTGTGGCCTCAGACCCGACCTTCTCTTGGTGAAATGGGGGGCCCTTGGGATGGGGCGACACGGTGACCGTGGGATGTGAGCTGAGGCCAAATTTCCCCACAAAGGGAAGGCGGTCGGTCCATGGCCTTCCTGGTGACAAGCACTCTGGATCGCCCCCCTGCTGTGAACGAGGACGGCCCAAGCGTGGCCTCTGTGTCACGTCCCGTGTTTTGCCTCTCGGGTGATAATTACATAAGCCACGAAGAGTGTTAGCCGTGATCTTGTGCATCTACTGTAATCGTGGGCAAAAGAAACACAACACACACGTGCAACTATTGTTCTGACCAATGTCATCAGCCGACGGGCAGAGACACACGCCTGGCTTCTGAGTTCAGCGTCGCTCTGTAGGTGCACAGAGCATCTGGGAAGGCACAGGGGCATTTCTTTAAATTGTCCTCAAAGCCACACCCTGGAAACACGCTTTGCCAAAAGGCAGGAGTGTTGTCAGCCTGACCTTCAGCCCAGGTGTCAGGGGGTGGGTTTGATTATGTAAATCCAGCCAAGCACCAGGAATGAATACGACTGGACCCAAGAATGCAAATAATCTCCTTTGTCTTGACTTTTAGTAAGACTTCCTGGTATGTGGGGTATAAAATAAACACGCTGTGTGGGTTCTGGGTCCCTGTCTCTCCATCAGAGGACAGTGGTCCCACCCGGTCCCAGCTTCCCCTACTGTATCTGTGTCTGTCTCTCTCTTTCATTTTCTCAATCCCCCGTCGCCCCCACTCAGGATCCGGATCGCCTTCTATCCATGCTGGACGCGGAAAAGGGACCCCCCTCTACACACAGCCTCCTTGTGCCTCGGGAGAGCGGTCTGCCTCCGATGGCGGCGCGGCGTCCTCCCGGCGTCTCTCACCTCTGCAGGCGGGTAAGGTCCGTGCGCAGTGAGGTACCTGACGAGCCGATCCAGCGAGGTCGGCAGCGCCTTTTATTTGATGTCCTGTCCCCTAAACAGTCTCCAGGTGGCAGTCGATGAGGTTAAGCCTCTGGCTCCCGGGAGCAGTTGCCTACTCGGCGTCATCTTGTTGTGACTCCATCAAACCTTCTCAGAGAGTCTCCTTTCAACAACGTCCGCTCCTAAGTCCCTTCCTCCCGAGTCCAGTCAATGCACTGAGGGGCCTGGAGAAACCCAAAGACCGAAAAATGGGGTTTGCCAGGGAGCTGGGAGGAACCCAGCCGTCGTCTGGGGCAAATAGGTGACACAGGACTGGCCACGAGCTGATGTAAACTAGTTTGGCCTGGCCGTGGGGCTCAACGGTTGCAGTAAGGTGTACAATTCCATGACAGCAGAAAACACCAATTTCCCAATGTGTTGCCAGCAATGCCCGTGGTGGCCACCAGGGGGAGCTCGGGCTCGTGCCGCTCTGCAGCTTCGACCACAAAAGGTTCTTTGTCCACGGGCCCCCTCGGACTTGCAAACAAGCTCTCAGGCGTGGCCCGCCCCCCCCCCCCCTCCACCGGCCCAGGCGAGGGAGTGGTCCCCTGTCCCAGGCAGGGCCCATCCTTGGTGATGCCACCTCGCTGTCCTCCTCATGAGCTTTAGGACAACCCCCCCCCAAAAAAAAAATAATAATAATAATAATAATGTCCTATGTTCGTTCGCTCACCCAGCACTGGCTCCGGGCCAGCCTGGCACTGACCATCAGGACGCTCCCCCGATAGGCACGGAGTGCTGACCGCACGCCGGGCGCCGCTGGTATTGGGCCACGGAAAGTACACGGGGGCTGAGGGGGTGTGGGCACTGGGCAGGCAGACGGGTGGGGGCCAGGGGAGGCGGGACATGATGGGGGGAATTATTTACGACAGACAGATGACGAGAAAACAGGCATTCGTTCCTTCAGATATTTTCTGAGCATCGACTGTGTGCCAGGCATGGTCCCGGGCTGCAGGGACACAGCCAGGAGCAAACAAAACAAACACCTCTATCTTTCTTGTCTTCACAGAGATTTCGTTCTGAAAAAAAAAAAAAAAAAAAAAAAACAACAACAAAAAACAGAACGAGCCAAAACCGGTTTGGCTCGGTGGATAGAGCGTCAGCCTGCGGACTGAAAGGCCCCAGGTTCGATTCCGGTCAAGGGCACGTAACTTGGTTGCGGGCACATCCCCAGTAGGGGGTGTGCAGGAGGCAGCTGATGGATGTTTCTCTCTCATCGATGTTTCTAACTCTCTATCTCTCTCCCTTCCTCTCTGTAAAAAATCAATAAAATATATATAAAAACAACAACAACAAAAAACAGAACGAATTCTCTGGAAGATTTCGCTGGGAGGGAGCATCCATGGTGAACATAAGAGCCAGCAGGGGCCTGGTAGCTCTTTCCTCTCGGGAGAGGAACAGAAAACGGAGAGAACGCACAAAACAGAGAGAATCAGGAGAAATGGGTTAGGGTCAGGGTCAGGGGTTAAGGGTCAAGGCTGAAAGGTCAAGGATCTCTCCATTCTCTCTGTTTTCTGCGTTCTCTTGTTTCTCTCCTGATTCTCTCTGTCCTCTGGGTGCTCTCTGTTCCGCTCACCTGGCAAACACTTATTGAGCACCTACTGCGCGCTGGGCCCTGAGGGCGGCACCGTGAACAGGGTGGAGCTGCACCATCGCCTCACCTGCCAGCAGGCAGGATACAGCAGCTGCCGAGTGCGGGCTGTGCAGAAAGGCCGGCCGCGGCGGCTCCGGACCGTGATGTGACAGCCAGGACCCCCTCCCCAGTGAAGGGCTGCCAGTGAAGACGGCCACCTGTTGCCAGGCAACAGGAGCACGTTCCGGAGGAGAGCTGGTCTCCCGGAGCCTTCTCCAGACCCCCTCCCGGGAAGGGCTCGGGCATGGCCTCCGTGGCAGGTCCCCCTTCCGGGGCGCCTCCCAACCGCTGAGGTCCGGCCAGCTGGTCAGAGGTGAGGAGGGGGTGTGGGGCGCGGTAGGCCTGGCTTCAGGGCCTCAGTGGGGCTCCCTCCTCATTAAGCCTCGGTCCCCACCCCACGCCGCAGATGGACTCGCAACCCCACAGTCTTGGGGGCCAACAGAGCCCAGCCTCGCGCCCGGCCAGTCCCCACCCTTCTGGAGATTCCCCAGAAAGGGCAGCGCCTCCTGGGGAGCAGGCGGCAAAACTGGGTCACGGATGAAAGGGACGGAGAGAGCTCAGGGAGCCCACCGGCGGGAGGACGCTTCCCCAGAATACCATCAAACGCCCGGATGAGTCAGGGAGAGGAAACCGGGCCGTCCGTCAGCTGGAGACACGGCCCCTGTGGACCGTCCGCCTCCCTGGCCCACGTCAGGGTCTCGTGCTCCCGCCCCGTGCCCTCGCCTCCTGGCCTTCACGCCTGGTCTAATTCGGCCCCTGGTCCTTACGTGAGGGGTGAGGGCGGTGCCCAGCGACGTGAACAGACGAAAGTAAAGGGCACTGGGGCTGGTACTCGGATACAAAGGTCTCCAGGATTAGGTCAGTGGGTCTCCCTCTCTCTCTCATCCCTCGCCCTCTGGGCCCTGGGGTGCTAGGGGCAGGGAAGCCAGAGGGAAGAGTGGGCCCTGCACAATGTGCTCACAGGGCCTAGAACCCTCTTCTTTTTTTTTCTTTTTTTTTAAATATATTTTATTGATTTTTTAAAGAGAGGAAGGGAGAGGGATAGAGAGTTAGAAACATCCATGAGAGAGGAACATCGATCAGCTGCCTCCTGCACACCTCCTACTGGGGACGTGCCCGCAACCAAGGTACATGCCCTTGACTGGAATCGAACCTGGGACCTTTCAGTCCGCAGGCCGATGCTCTATCCACTGAGCCACACCAGTTACGGCTAGAACCCTTTTCTTAAAGGGCCTGGAACCCTTTTCTTGCAGCCCAGAAAGCCACTAAATATTTCTGCCTTTCTGGGCCACATGGTCCCTGGGACAGGCCTCAGCTGTGTTCCTGGAGAGGGAAATCAGACACAGTTCTATCTGCATGGACAGGACGACACGCTCCCACTTTTTCCTCCGCGGGTTCTCTCTGTTGGTGCCATCTGGAGCTGCTGAAGTTTTATTGCAAAAAAAAAAAAAAACTTTATTTACCAAACAGGCAGCCTGCAGATTTGGCCCCGGGGCCTGCCGCTCCCTGGCCCCTGCTGTAGGTGTGAAATGTCAGTGTGTTCAGCTGCCGTAACAGACGCCCCCTTCTCCTCTCCGCTCTGGGGGGCCGGAAGTCCGGGACGAAGGTGCCAGCAGATGGGGTGTCTGGCGAGAGCCCTCGGCTGTCTGTCGTGTGTCCTCAGACAGGAACCCCATTCGTGAGGGCCCCACCTCCTGACGCCATCACATTGGGAGTCAGGGTTCCAGCATGCGAGCCTTGGGGTGACAACATTCCGTCTGTGGGAGGAGGAAGGCCATCTCAAGTTGTCAACAACAACAACAAAAAACAACAGAGAAACAGGCTGCCAGACAGAAGCAGCCTGACCTCGCTGCCCACACGTTCACGGAGCCGCTAACTCGGTGCCTGGCACAGTCCTGGGCCCGGGGACCTGGCTCTGAGACGTGACCGGAGGGTCCCCCAGGCTGGCCATGTGACCAGCCGTGTGTGGTAAGGGCTCGGGGTTGGAGACAACTTATAAAAAATGAATTCGAAGAGATGTGCCTGGGAAAAAGCTGGGGGACAAAAATAGACTGTTCGCGGTTTATGTCTGGATCTTTATTTTCACTTGCTTATCTCCATTCTTTAATTTTTCAGCAGGGAACATGTGTTATTGTTTCCTGGAAAATGGCAACAAAATATATGAAGTGTGGGGAACTCATTTCCTGCGTCTGGGCGCTTGGCCCTCCCCGCCACCACCCCCCCCGCCGGGTCCCTGGGCCCTTGTGGGCTGGGTGGTGAGGAGGGTCATGCAGCCCCACAGCCTGGCTGCCTCCCCCAGACCCTCAGGAAGACCAGGGCTACACGGAGGCCATCGTTTTCCTCTGCGGCTTCTCCGTGAGTGCTTTCTGGAGCCGCCGTGCCCCGAAGCAGAGGCCCAAGGTCACCGTGTGGGACCTGTCACTGTGAGGCTGTGGCCGGAGACCCCAGTGGGCCCATCCGACTCTTTGGCGAAAATGTTCCCTGTTACTTCCTGGGGTGCGAGCAGCGATGTCTAGAAGCTGAACTGGGGCAGCCCTGGGCAAGTCAGCAAAGCCTGCCTTTTTTAAAAAAATATATATGTATTTTATTGATTTTTTTACAGAGAGGAAGGGAGAGGGATAGAGAGTTAGAAACATTGATCAGTTGCCTCCTGCACACCTCCTACTGGGGATGTGCCTGCAACCAAGGTACATGCCCTTGACTGGAATCGAACCTGGGACCTTTCAGTCCGCAGGCCGACGCTCTATCCACTGAGCCAAACCGGTTAGGGCAAAGCCTGCCTTTTTTTAATAAATATATATTGTTATTGATTTCAGGAAGGAAGAGAGAGGGAGAGAGAGACAGAAACATCCGTGACAAGAGAGAATCATGGATCTGCTGCCTCCTGCACGCCCCACACTGGGGATGGAGCCTGCAACCCAGGCCTGTGCCCTGACCGGGAATCGAACTGTGACCTCCTGGTTCACAGGTCGATGCTCAACCCCTGAGCCAGGCTGGCCGGGCCGAAACCCCCCTTTCCTCTTCTGTGGGATGGTTGTGAGGCTTAACACCATGGCAGTCAGCACAGTAAAGCACATGAAGAGCCCAGGATGCTGGTGCTGTCCTTGGTGCTGAAGTGAGGCTTGGGGGTCAGTCCTCGCGATAGCGCCCCAAGGCCTGGCGGGAGGAGCCTGCACGGGGGGTGGGGGAGACCCTGAGCCTTGCCAGGAGCCACTGCACGTGCCTTTGTGGGGCTGGGTACCCACCGGAGCAAGCCACTCACCGGGGTCCCCATCCTGATCCTCACAGCCGCTCAGCATGCGGGCCGGGCAGGTGTCCTGGGGAAGCTGGCTCTGGGAGAGCCTGGAGCCCCTACAAGCCCAAGAGGCACCCCTACAGCCCACGTGCTCAGCTGGTGGGCTAAGGGCTCGGAGTCCCCCTCTCCCTGCCTCCATCCCTGGAAAGCTGGGCTGGGAAGGACGCATGGGGTCCAAGCTGGTTTCCAAAGCTGCCTGAACCTGGGCCAGCTTCCAAGAGGGGTGGACACGGAGGGCGGGTGGGGCCGGAGAAGGGGTGCCAGACTGGCCCCACATCCCTGTGTGTGTGGCCTGACCCTCGCCTCAGTAGCCAGAGGCTCAGGAAGTGGGTCTGGAGCCGGGATCCCGCTCACTCAGGCGGCCCTGGGCCAGTTACTGTCTCGGCAAACCCTCCCAGGGGCACCGGCGCCCAGCCCTATTGTCCAACCTTCAGGGACGCCGTCCGCTGCCTCCTGCCCGCAGAGACTCCTCCTCCGTGGGCGCCTCCCGCCGTCCACTGCCACTGGGGAGCACCCTTTCCTGTGGGGCAGGCCCTCTGACCCCCGGCTCTTCTTCTGGGGTCCTGGGGGCCAAGGCTGAGCCCTGAGCAGCATGAGTGCACGGAGCCTGGTCCCTGCTCCCCTCATCCTTGTTCCCTTTCACCTGAGACCAGTGGTTCCCAGTGTGGGGCACATGCCCCAAAGGGGGGCAATTCAAGAATGAGTTATTCACCGTGAATTTTTTGCATTTCTTATGGCTTTAGGGGCCTCATGTACAGCATATAAATGTACACGGAGTGGCCAGATGATGATGATCTCTGAACGCATTATAATCTGGCCACTCAGTGTGTATCCTATATAATAAAAGGCTAATATGCAAATTGTCCCCTCAACCAGGAGTTCCACCAGCAGGCAAGCTGGCCAACCACCCATGTCCCCTCCCCCTGACCAGGCTGGCCGGACCCCCCACCCATGCACGAATTCATGCACCAGGCCTCTAAGACACACATATATATATATATATATATATATATATATATATATATATACACACACACACACACACACAGAGAGAGAGAGAGAGAGAGAGAGAGAGAGAGAGAGAGAGAGGAGCCAGATTATTATGCATTCAGAGATCATAATAATCTGGCCACTCAGTGTATATTGTGACATTATTATGCATTTCAGTTCTCCATTATATGTGTTGAAACTTTATTTGCTATTTTTTCCTATCACTTCATATCATTATTATTTTTTTTAATGATTTCTGCCTTAACCGGTGTGGCTCAGTGGATAGAGCATCGGCCTGCGGACTGAAAGGTCCCAGGTTCGATTCCGGTCAAGGGCATGTACCTTGGTTGCGGGCACATCCCCAGTGGGAGGTGTGCAGGAGGCAGCTGATCGATGTTTCTCTCTCATGGATGTTTCTAACTCTCTATCCCTCTCCCTTCCTCTCTGTAAAAAATCAATAAAATATATTTAAAAAAATAAATAAATAAAAATAAAATATATTTTCTTAAAAAATTTCTTAGTGCCCTAGCCGGCTTGGCTCAGTGGATAGAGTGTCAGTCTGCGGACCGAAGGGTCCCAGGTTCGATTCCGGCCAAGGGCACATGCCTGGGTTGCAGGCTCGATCCCCAGTGGGGGGCGTGCAGGAGGCAGCCGATCAATGATTCTCTCTCATCATTGATGTTTCTATCTCTCTCCTTCTCCCTTCCTCTCTGAAATCAATAAATATATATTTTTAAAAAATTTCTTAGTGAAATGCCCTTTTGTTCTTTTATTTTTTCTCTCTCATGGATGCTATGCTCTTTGGAAGCTTGTTTAGACCAAGTTCATGGCCTCTTAGGTTTCCTCCACGTGAATAGGAGTCACTTTGTGAATAATGAGAATTCTATGTGGGGGGGGGGGCATCAGGATGTTAGAGATGCTGAGGTGGGGCGTGGCCAAAACCAGGCTGGGACCCACTGACCCAGACCCTCTTCCCACCATGGCTTTGGGCAGGTCTGTGCCCCACTTTTAGGCAAAAATGGGCAGAGAGTGTGTGGGGAGGTGGTTTCGGCCTCTGCCCACAGCCCTTCACCTGTCAGGACCGGGTGGTGGGGGGTGAAGATGGGGCAGAGTGGGGCCCCTCCCATGGACCCAGACCTGCTGCCCTCCGGCTGGCTGTGGGGGAGGGTGTGGAAGGGACCCCACCCCCTCGCCTGGTCAGACTCTGGCCCTCAGCCTGGCACCCCCAGGACAGCAAGGGGCTGGCCCTCCTCTTGGGCAAGTCCCACCGAAGTGGCTGCCAGCTCGTCTGTCAGCAGCCCCAGCCCGGCAGGCGCCTGGCACACAGCAGCGCCCGCTGAAGGCTGACTGAGGCCTGGGATCTGGAGATGGGCGCGGGCTCAGGGAGGGCGCAGGGACTTGGTGCTAAACCGGCCGCTGCGCCCTGGCTTCCTGCCTGGAGGGGCCCCGGCCCAGGACACCTGTGGGGCCAGCGCCGTCCAGGAGCCGCCCCCTCCCCGCACCCCGTGTCCTGGGCGGGTCCCAGTCCAATCTTCGGGGCACCCTCCCCTGGGCCAGCCTTTCCAGCTGGTCCCGGCCCAGGCCCCCTCCACTGCCCGCCCCCCCACCCCGCCATCACACACACCCCGCCCAGACCCCGCCCCTCCACGGCCCGCGCCTCCGTCCCGCCCGCCCCCGCCCGCCTCAGTCCCCGCGTGGTGGCGGCCGTGGAACCGCGTGTGCCCGCGCCGGGCAGGGACGCGCGGCCACGCGGGGCCGGGCCATCTTTAGCCCACGGCACGGCGCTGACCAGCGGGAAGCGGCCCCTCGGTGCGCGCAGCCGGTCCCCGGCGCCGGGAGCATGAGCGCGGGCTGGGTGCGCGGGGCGGCGGTGGCCCCCCGAGTGGTGCCGGCGCCCTGCGCCTCGAAGGTGGAGCTGCGGCTGAGCTGCCGGCACCTGCTGGACCGCGACCCGCTGACCAAGTCGGACCCCAGCGTGGTGCTGCTGCTGCTGCAGGCGCAGGGCCAGTGGGTGCAGGTAGGCGGCGGGGCTGGGGGCGCAGAGACCCAGGGCGCGCAGGGCGGGGCATCCGGGAGTTGGGGTGCACGGGGTCGGGGTGGGGTGCACGGGGTCGGGGTTACCAGGGCTAGAGAGTGGGCACCAGGCGGAGGGAGTCGGGCGGGGCTGGACTGGACGCGGAGTTCCCTGGACAGAGGGGGCGCTGAGTGGGGTCCCGCAGGGTCCTGAGGGTGCGGGCGGGAGGCTTGGCTGCGGGCGCAGGAGGGCGGTGTGGCGGGTGGGGCGCAGGAGTGGGACTGGGACGGCGGGTCCCCTGCGCGGGGCAGCCAGGAGCTCCGCTTCGTGCCGGGTCCTCCTCCTCCCGCAGAGGCGCCGCTGCGTGTCCGGAGCAGGGAGGGGGCGGGGCTCCCGCCGGGACTGGATCCAAAACCCGGTCGCCCCTGGAGAGGTGCCCTAGCCGCTCGCCTCGACCCTGGAGCGACTCTGGGGGACCCGCCGAGGCAGCCCGGGGCCCGGGTTGGGATCGCTGGGGCCGCCTTCGTGCGCCCCGTGGACCGGACTCGGACGCGTTTTCGTCTCCCCACCCCGGGTTCTCCCCTTGACACTCTCGGGTCCTGAGGGTGGGTCCCCACGGCCCGGCGCCCCGTCACCCGGCTCAGCCCTCCCTTTGGACGGGTCACAGCCCTGGGCGCTCCGCTTTCTCAGGCACCATCTCACGTCAAGGGGGTGCTGGGGGGAGGGGGGGCTGGTGTTGGCTGCAGGAGCTTCGGTGGGGGCCTTGGAGGGGACCCCGCTCCTGAGGGGGCGAGCTCTGAGCTTCTGCAATCTCTCCTCATTCTGCCCCCCGCCCCCCCCCCCTTCCTGGGGCTGAGGAACCCCAAGGTCACCCACCTCAGGGGTGAAGGGCCGCTCAGCCCAGGGTCTACTAGCAGTAGGGGTGCTGGAGGGGGGGCGCTGGAGGGGGGTGCAGGAAGGAGTCCTGTGCCCCAGCCCCCCCCCCCCTTAGCCCTTGTGCCTTGGCTGGGGCGCTGCCTAATGCACACACTCTTTTGGGTGCGGGAGCCTGTGGGACCCCGAGGGCCGCACAGAAACCCACCGACAGGGGATTGTGCTGGGGGTGGGGGGCGAGTAGGATGGAGGAGAGAGCTGGACCCGGAGCCTCTGTGCCCTCCGTCCGAGCCCCCCTGCCTGCCCAGCTGGTGCTGGGGAGAGGTCTCTGCTTTGGGTTTGCCCAGCCCAGGTTCCGGGGCTCCGTCCCTCACTCAGAGAGCTGAGCCTCAGTTTCCCCATCCTGATATGGGGATGGAGCCGGCCAAGGCGGGCACGAGACGAGGAGGTGCAGAGAGGTGGCTGCCCATGTCCGCCAGGGGTCCCCTTCATTTCAGGGAGGGAGGTGCCCAGGGTCCTGGTGAGCTGGGTCCTGACGGGTGGGCGCAGGTTGGGCAAGGGTCTCCCCAGGGCGTGGCCTGGGAGCCAGGCCCCCAGGAGAGGGCGCCTGAGGGCGGGGGCCGGGGCCGGCTGGGGTGGGCCCGGTGGAAGCCCCGCGGCCCGCTCCCCGCTGCTGCAGGTCGACAGGACGGAGGTGGTGCGGAGCTGCCTGCACCCCGTGTTCTCCAAGGTCTTCACGCTCGACTACTACTTCGAGGAGGCGCAGAAGCTGCGGTTCGAGGTCTACGACAGCCACGGGCCCGGCAGCCTCAGCTGTCAGGACGACGACTTCCTGGGCGGCATGGAGTGCACCTTGGGGCAGGTGGGCGCCGTCCCCGCCGGAGGGACGAGGCCGGAGGGGCCAGGAGGGCAGGACGGCACCTGGGCGGGTCCTGAGAGCCGGTGCGATGCCCGGGGTGGCGTGGGCATGGGCATCGCCGGCTCCCGCGGACGAGCATCCTGGCTCTGCCATCTCCACGGCTCCTTTTTTTTTTTTTTTAATATATTTTATTGATTTTTTACAGAGAGGAAGGGAGAGGGATAGAGAGTTAGAAACATCGATCAGCTGCCTCCTGCACACCTCCCACTGGGGATGTGCCCGCAACCCAGGTACATGCCCTTGACGGGAATCGAACCCGGGACCCTTCAGTCCGCAGGCCGACGCTCTATCCACTGAGCCAAACCGGTTTCGGCTCCACGGCTCCTCTTTACAAGCTCCTTAGGAGTCGTTCTTAAAAATGTGCCACTGACACTGGGTGACGCCTTCGTGCGGCTCACACTCAGAGCTGCTGGCCCGTCTCCCTCCTGCCCTGCCCCCAGGTTCCTTACATCCGACCAGAGACGAATCTCACAGGAGGAGAGAAGCACGGGGTTTTTCTCTATCGTTTTAAAGCAAATTGCCTAGTTCTGCAGCTGCTCTTTTCACCTCCACGGCACGAGGGGGCCTTTCCACACCGGCCCGCGGGCTCTCCCCGGCCCTCTCTGTGCAGAGGCCGGCTTAGCGGCTACTCATCCAGCCCCACCAGCAAGGGGGGGGACCCGTGTCCCCTCCCTCCCCCATCAGTGTTAACAAGAGCTCATGCCAGGCGGTGCCCGCACTTAATGGCCCAGGAGCCCTGAGGGGCACCGGTATTTTCACTGAGGTCTGATTTACATGCAGTGGGGTATGTAGACTTGAAGGGTTGAGACGGATGAGTTCAGACAGTTGTGCACACCTGAGCATCCCCAGATCACGCAGGTCCCCCCCCTCCTCTGCAGCTGCTCTAGAGCCTCGTGTCCATAAATCACACGGGGTGTGCTCATGTGGGTCCTGAGTCTTTTACACAACGTGATGTCTGTATGACTCATCCCCTCGCTGCCTGGGCGGAGCTGGTCTAGGACACATCTTCTGTCACCCATTTCACAAAGGAGAGGACTGAGAATTAGGAAGGACATGGCCCCAGGAAAAGGCATCCGGGCAGCATGCCTCCCACCTGCCATCATTAGCACGGAAGAGGACAGCACACACATGTGCGTATGTGAACACATATGTATAAACATGTGATCGGGCATGTGTGCAGAATGCTTATTTACACACATGCACATGTGTGTGCATGCACACATGTGTGCACAAACATGTACAGATACCCAAATGTGGGTGTGTGTGCACATACATGCATGCACACACGGGTGCAGATCCATGGACACGCATGTCTGGATGTTCACATAAACTTCAGACAACAAACACGCCCATTGAGAACCTCCTGCCTGGCATCCTCCCTGGCCGACTGCCTCGGACTGCCCTGCCATCAGGGGCGTGACAGTCAGTGGTGGAGGGGGCAGCGGGGAGAGGATGGTTTCACATCCCAGCGCCGTGACCTTGAGGGAGTCCCTGACCTCTGCCTGAACCTCCTCCCCGGGAAAGAGGGGCACTTAGAGCGCAGCCCCCTCGGCCGCTGTGGAAGCGTGGATTTTAACGGCACAGCAGGCCCAGCCCAGGCCGCACGCAGGCAGCGCTACGGCCACAGCTACCCGGCCAGCTGCCCATTGTCCCTGGTCGGAGCGCCCGGAAGGGAAGCCCACAGTGGGAGAGTCCGGGGGGCCCCCACGAGGCCCCGCACCCCGCAGAGAGCTTTCCCACCCCTGGGCCTGGCTTCTCTCTGCACAGAACGTTCCCGAGGGCTCGGCAGCTGCCAGCAGGCACCCTGATGGGCGGGTGGGAAGATCCTGTCTCCTGTCTGGACTCAGGCTCTTGGCCATGGTCGCCCAGCTCGGGCCAGACAGGAGCCAGCGTGGGGTGGGTCAGGTGAGGCTAGCAGTGTCAGGGCCACCCTCACCGTGGCGAGAGCTGAGGACACCCAGCCACCTGAGGCTGCCCTGGCGAGCAGGTGGCCTGGCTGCATATGGCATCCCTGGACCACCTCACTGGCCCAGTGCAGGGCTCATACCCTGGTGGGGGAGGCAGCCGGGGTGGGGGGAAGGGCGAGACCCCAGGGAGGAATCTCCTGCACGGACGGGCAGGAGCGTGGAGAGTTGGCTGCGTCCCCAGTCTGGCTCCTGACCCTGCACCACCCCCTCCCGCCAGCACGGGCCGTGGAGCCAGGCCTGTGGACGCCAGCACGTGGGCCTACCAACACGTGACCCTGGGCAGTCTCTCTGAGCCTCAGTTTTCTCCTCTGATACATGGGCGATGGGGGGGGCCATGAGGAGGGGAATGAGGGTGACGGGCAGAGCAGGTGGCAGCCACAGAGGGTCAGAGAGGCGTCAGGCGGCCGAGCGTCTCTGGAGAGGGCCGTGGGTGGGGTGAGGAGACAGGGAGACGGGGTCTCCCGGGCGGCAGCGGCCGACCCCTCCCTGACCTTGCTGACCTCCAGATTGTGGCCCAGAAGAAGGTGACCCGACCACTGCTGCTGAAGTTCGGCAGGAATGCGGGCAAGTCCACCATCACGGTGAGGCCGCCCCGCTTCCCGCCCGGTCCCGCCCTTCATACCTGAGCCCGCCCTCGCCCTGGCCTTGCCCTCACCGTGACCCCGCCCTCGCCCTGGCCCAGCCCTCGCCCTGGCCCTGCCCTCGCCGTGACCCTGCCCTCGCCTTGGCCCTGCCCTCGCCCTGGCCCCGCCCTCGCCGTGACCCTGCCCTCGCCATGGCCCTGCCCTCGCCCTGGCCCCGCCCTCGCCGTGACCCTGCCCTCGCCCTGGCCCTGCCCTCGCCCTGGCCCTGCCCTCGCCCTGGCCCTGCCCTCGCCGTGACCCTGCCCTCGCCGTGACCCTGCCCTCGCCGTGACCCTGCCCTCGCCTTGGCCCTGCCCTCGCCCTGGCCCCGCCCTCGCCGTGACCCTGCCCTCGCCCTGGCCCTGCCCTCGCCCTGGCCCCGCCCTCGCCGTGACCCTGCCCTCGCCCTGGCCCTGCCCTCGCCCTGGCCCCGCCCTCGCCGTGACCCTGCCCTCGCCCTGGCCCTGCCCTCGCCCTGGCCCTGCCCTCGCCGTGACCCTGCCCTCGCCCTGGCCCTGCCCTCGCCCTGGCCCTGCCCTCGCCCTGGCCCTGCCCTCGCCGTGACCCTGCCCTCGCCCTTGCCCTGCCCTCGCCCTGGCCCTGCCCTCGCCGTGACCCTGCCCTCGCCGTGACCCTGCCCTCGCCCTGGCCCCGCCCTCGCCGTGACCCTGCCCTCGCCGTGACCCCGCCCTCACCCTGGCCCAGCCCTCGCCCCGCCCTCGCCCCGCCCTCGCCCCGCCCCTGAGGGTCCTGGGGGAAGATGAGAGCAAGGCCCGGGCTGCTCTGCGGACTGAAGGGTGGGGCGACAGCTGTGGCCTCGCCTGTGCAGGTGACAGCCGAGGACATCTCCACCAACAACGGGTACGTCGAGCTCTCCTTCCGGGCCCAGAAGCTGGACGACAAGGTGAGTGTGGGGGTGCCCGCCCGGGGCTGGGCTGCAGGGCGGTGAGAGCACCCCCAGCCCAGCCTGGGCCCTGCCTCAGGGCCGCCGCCCCTCAGACGAGGCCCAGGACAGACTGGCCTCGAAGACACAGGGGATGCGTCCTGTGGGGTCACGTGGGGGCGGCCGTGGCGGCGTTGTCTCTGTCATGGCCGCCAGCCCCACGGCGTCCTTTCTGCCGAGGGGGAGCGGGTGGTGTTGGCGGGAGGGGTGCAGCCAGGGTGCTGGGGGCCAGCGAGGGCTCCGGAGCAGTGGTTCCCGCGTGGGCCACGCCCACAGGGGGGCAGTTGGATGTTTAAGGGGGGCCATTCGAGGAGTTACTCACCGTGAATTTTTTGCCTTTCTTATGGTCCTAGGGGCCTCATATACGGCACATAAACACACATTGTGACGTCTTTATGCATTTCAGTTCTCTATTATGTTTTGAAACTTTATGTGCTGTTTTTCCCTATCACTTTGTATTATTATTTTTTAATATATTTTATTGATTTTTTACAGAGAGGAAGGGAGAGGGATAGAGAGTCAGAAACATCGATGAGAGAGAAACATCCATCAGTTGCCTCCTGCACACCTCCCACTGGGGATGTGCCCGCAACCAAGGCACATGCCCCTGACCGGAATCGAACCTGGGACCCCACAGTCCGCAGGCCGACGCTCTATCCACTGAGCCAAACCAGCCAGGGCTCACTTCGTATTATTATTTTTAAACCATTTCTTAGTGATTTCTTCCTCGGCACGTCCACACTGTCCTTCCGTTCTTTTCTTTTTCTCTTTCGTGGACGCCATGTGCTTTGGAAGCTTCGTTAGACCGAGTTAGTGACGAGGCGGAAGTTCCCTTTTTGTATAAGAATTCCAGGTTCGGGGGGCGGGGGGTGTTAGAGATGCTTAGGTGGGGCGTGGCCAAAACAGGGCTGGGAGCCGCTGCTCTGGAGGTCAAGGGCAAGGCCGCGGGCATCTGAGACACTCCCAGGCGGGCCGTGCCCTCCCCGCGGTCGCTGGGGAGACAGAGAACTGGGGGTGCAGGCGCAGCCGGGACACGGCAGAGAGGGCTGGGCCTGGGCTGGGCTGCGCCCCACACCCTGCTGCTCCCCAGGACGTCTTCAGCAAGTCGGACCCCTTCCTGGAGCTGTACCGGGTCAACGGCGACCAGAGCGAGCAGCTGGTGTACCGGACGGAGGTGAGGGCCCCGCAGTCAGTCCCGCAGGCACGGGGATGAGAGGACAGCGGACCCGTCACTCCCGGCGTCCCCTGAACCTCAGCACCCTCCATCCCCTGTGAACAGGGGGCTGGCAGGCGGGCGTGGAGCCGCGCTGTGAGCATTTAGGGATTGTTCTGTTGTCGGGCCCGGCAGGTGACCGCGATGAGGCGCATTTTCTTTATAAGATAAATTCATTTCAGCTTTTTAAAATTATGGATGTCAGAGAGGAAGGGAGAGGGGGAGAGAGAGAGAAACGTCCGTGATGAGAGAGAATCATGGACGGGCTGCCTCCTGCACGCCCCCCGCTGGGCATCGATCTATCGAGCCTGCAACCAGGGCCTGTGCCCTGACCGGGAGTCGAACCCTGACCTCCCGGTCCATAGGTCGGCGCTCACCCCCTGAGCCACCGGCCGGGCCAATGCCAGCTTTTAGAATGAAGCTATGAAGGTGTTTCCCCACGGGATGGGGTCCCGAGACTCAGCTCTGGGCCTGAGGCAGCACCCCCCTCCGCGACCCCCAGGTGGTGAAGAACAACCTGAGCCCCGTGTGGGAGCCCTTCAAGGTGTCGCTGATCTCCCTGTGCGGCTGTGAGGAGACCCGGCCTCTGAAGGTGCAGACGGCCCTCGGGGCAGGCGGGCAGGGGCTGGGGGACGCCAGGAGGGGCCCCCGGGGCAGGCGGCTGAGGGGTCCGGGGTCCGCAGTGCCTGGTCTGGGACCACGACTCTCGCGGGAAACACGACTTCATCGGGGAGTTCACCACCACCTTCGCGGAGATGCAGAGGGCCTTTGCCGAGGACCAGGTGAGCGGAGGCTCCGGAAACGGGGTCCTGCCCCCGCCGCGAGGGGCCGCTGGGAGCAGCAGCCACAGGAAGCAGGTGGGCGCGGCCCTGCGCCCCGGGTCCTCCAGGAAAGACCCACAGTGACTCCCTGCACCTGCCAGGCGCACGGGCAGGGACAGTTGGGAAACCCCAGCCGGGGCGCGGCGTTCAGGCCACCGGCCCCTCAGGGCGGGTGTTGGCACTGGCACTCGGGTGGGGGTCTCTGCGTGTCCCTGTGCCCAGGCCCAGTGGGAATGCGTGAACGCCAAGTACAAGCAGAAGAAGCGCCATTACAGGAACTCCGGGGTGGTCATCCTGGCCGACCTGAAGGTGAGCGCAGCCCCTGCCCGCAGCCCCGCCCACCTGCCACGGCAAGGGGCGGCCCCACCCCCGAAGCCCCCCATGGTCAGATGGACCCTCAGGGCCTTGGTGATGCCTGCTGGTCCCCAATATGTGGGGGAGGAAGTGATCCCCAATATGTGGGGGAGGAAGTGATCCCCAATATGTGGGGGAGGAAGTGATCCCCAATATGTGGGGTGGAGGGAGGGAGAGACAGGAGGAAAGCAGGAGCAGGTGCTGGCACTCAGGCAGCCTGAGGGAGGAGGGACCACCCTGCCTGCCCGCAGCCCTGCAGCCCCAGCCTCAGGTTCCCCGGGGGGCGGGTGTCCTGGGCAGGCCCTGCTGACCCCGCTGCCTGGAAGTTCTCCAGGGTTTACTCCTTCCTGGACTACATCATGGGCGGCTGCCAGATCCACTTCACGGTAAGTCCACAGGACCCTCCAGGGCCCCCTCCACCCAGCCGGCCAGGTGCACCCACCGGGCGGGAGTCAGCACCCAGGCCCCGCAGCTCCCGGGGGCCCCTGCCCACCTGGACGTGGCTCAGCGTTGGTCTGGCACTCAGGACAGACCTGGAGACAGCGAGGCCCTCCTGCTGGGCCTGGAGGCCCTTCCCTGGGAGCTCAGTTCTTCCTGGGCCTTTTCTGGGCGTCCCCTCGCTGTGCAGGGGAACTGGGCACCTCGGGGGGGACGTGGCCAGGACTCACCCCCAACAAAAACAGAGGAACAGATGTAACAAGTGAGGCGAGGACTCAGGGCTATGGACCCAGGACAGCGGGGTCCCAGCACCAGCTGGTGTGGCCTGGAGAACCCAGTTCCCTCTGTCCCCTCCCCCAGTCTCCATCCCCTCGCTTCACTGAACCACCCAGACCCACCTGAGGGGTGACTGAGCCAGCGCCTGGGGCCCGCAGCGCAGGGCTGGCTCCTGGAGGGGGTGGTGGGGAAGGGGGGCAGCTGAGAGGTGCCAGGCCCAGCCCAGCCCTTCCCACTGCCTGGCCCGTGGGTCCAGCCAAGGTGGCTCTAGGGTGCAGGAGGCACCGACTGGTGTCCCCACAGGGCCCCTCCCAAGGCCCCGGAGCCACTCCGAGGTTCCCCCTGGCTCAGTGGCTCCCCGAGCCTCAGTCTCCCTTACCTGTCAAGTGAGGGGTGCAGGAGCCCATCCCAGGCCAGGGGGGGAAGGGGCTCCGGGGTCATCGCAGGGTCCCCACAGGTGGCCATCGACTTCACGGCCTCCAACGGAGACCCCCGGAACAGCTGCTCCCTGCACTACATCAGCCCCTTCCAGCCCAACGAATACCTGCAGGCCCTGGTGGCCGTGGGCGAGGTCTGCCAGGACTACGACAGGTGCGTCCTCCGGCCCCAGCTCTGGCCCCGGCTCCGGCCTGGGCCATGGGGTGGGCATCACCGACGTGTCCGTCCGTCAAAGCGGCCGCCCAAGGCCGGGCGTGCACGGGCCACGGTTGGTGACAGCCGGCTGGGGTCCCAGGTGGAGCGGGGTCAGAGACGGTGTGTCCACGTGGGCTGGCCTTCTCCAAAGGGTCCCATTCACCCCTCACACAGACACCGGGGCTGGGATCTGCGTCTACTTCACTGAGCAGTAAACTGAGGCCATGGAGGGGCAAGCTCTTGTCTGGGGGGTCCAGCGGGCAGGAAGCCAACCTTCACCGGGGTCAGGCGCCTCCCTAGCAGGTGCCAGGCCTGAGCAGCGGTGGGAGGAGGTGGCCCCGGTGGCTCTGTCTCCACCTGCCTGCACCGGGCCTCCATTTCCCCAGGTCGGCCCAGGGCCTGGCTGGCTTGGAAAGGGGTGGCACAGGGTTCTGTGAGCCCCACCCCCACCCCAGGAACCAGGAGCCCTCCCTGTGTGACGGGCCCCCTCTCTTCCAGTGACAAGAGGTTCTCCGCTTTGGGGTTTGGAGCCCGGATCCCTCCCAAGTTTGAGGTAGGACAGCCTGGGGGCCGGGCCCTGGGCGTCTCCCTCTGTGCCCCGCCTGGCAGAGAGAGGCCATGCTGGGTCCTGGGACCCCTGGCTACTGCCCCTCCGCTGGGCACCGCTGCCATGTGACAGGCCCGGGGGCCCTGGCCTCCCAGCCAGAGGGGCTGACCTTTGACCTTTGGAGGCCGGGAGAGGGGGGACATTAGTCTGGAATCTTCTAGTTACAAATAACGGTCCGACTGACTTAGGCAGAAAACCATGGTGGGGGCGGGGGGCGGGCTGGTATTTTTTTTAAATATATTTTTACTAGAGGCCCGTTGCAGGAAGATTCCAGCAATAGGGCTTCCTGCGGCGGTCTGCTTCCCTCCCTTCTCCCCCACCCCGCCTGCTTCCCTCCCTTCTCCCCCACCCCGCCTGCTTCCCTCCCTTCTCCCCCACCCCGCCTGCTTCCCTCCCTTCTCCCCCACCCCGCCTGCTTCCCTCCCTTCTCCCCCACCCCGCCTGCTTCCCTCCCTTCTCCCCCACCCCGCCTGCTTCCCTCCCTTCTCCCCCACCCCGCCTGCTTCCCTCCCTTCTCCCCCACCCCGCCTGCTTCCCTCCCTTCTCCGCAGCCCTGCTTGCTTGATTCTCCGCAGCTTCGCTCCCTTCTGCAACGCTTGGCTTCCTTCTACGCTGTCTTCAGTCTTCGCTCTGCTCCTGGATTTGCAAATTAACCGCCATCTTGGTTGTGTTAATTTGCATGCTTGCTCCTGATTGGCTGGTGGGCGTGGCTTGTGGGCATGGCGGAGTGATGGTTAATTTGCATATTACTCTTTTATTAGGATTGATTTCAGAGAGAAAGGGAGAGGGAGGGAGCTATAGAAGCATCAGTGATGAAAGAGAATCATGGACTGGCTGCCTCCTGCACGCCGCCTACTGGGGATTGAGCCTGGAATTGGGCATGTGCCCTGACTGGGAATCGAACTGTGACCTCCTGGTTCATAGGTCGGCGCTCACCCACTGACCATGCCGGCTGGGCTGCACTGGTATAATTGGAAATGCAAATCAGGGACTCAGGTCCCGATGGATCCAGAGGCTGGAGTGATGCCCAGGACCTGTCTGTGTGTCTGTCTCCCAGTCGGTGAGGCTGTGAGGTCCGGGGAGGGCAGGCAGCTGACAGGTCCCTTTTGTGTCCACTCAGGTGTCCCATGACTTTGCCATCAATTTCAACCCCGAGGACGACGAGTGTGAAGGTAGGAGTCCGAGGGGCGGGGGGCGGCGGCTGCCGAGGGCAGGACTCACGGCCTCCCCCGCAGGAATCCAGGGCGTGGTGGAGGCCTACCGGAACTGCCTGCCCCGCGTCCAGCTCTACGGCCCCACCAACGTGGCGCCCATCATCTCCAAGGTGGCCCGCGCGGCTGCCGCAGAGCAGCGCACCGGGGAGGCCTCTGTAGGTACCTGGGGCGGCAGCACAGTGGGCACCGGGTGCATGAGGAGGCGTGGGTGCCGTGGGGAGACAAGGATCAGCATGTGTGAGAGGGGCAGCCAGTGCAAAGATCGGCTTCTTTTTTAAAAAATATATTATTTATTGATTTATGAGAGCAAGGGAGAGAGAGATAGAAACATCCATGAGGAGAGAGAATCATGGATCACTTGCTTCCTGCACGCCCACTACTGGGGATCGAGCCTGCAACCCGGCATGTGCCCTGACCGAGAATCGAACCCTGACCTCCTGTTTCATAGGTCAATGCTCAGCCGCTGAGCCTCCCAGCCAGGCTTGTCTTCTTTCTGGACCGTTTGAGAGCTGGCTCACCTCCTGGCCGCCCCCCCAAAATTCTCCACGTACAGCCGCTAAGCTCCCTCACCCCAGGAGGGCCCCTCTCTGAATTCTGTTCCTTGGGTCTCAGGGTCTCTCCACCGGGACCTGCAGATCCCTGCTCTCTGGCCTCAGACCTGGGTTCAAGTGAGGGGTCCTCTGCCTCAGCCCCCCCATCTGCAAGAGGGTCACCCCAGCATCTCTGGGGGTGAAGATGGGTGACATGGTCACCGGGTGTGCAGGGCACAGGCCCGGACTCACCGGTTCTCGTGTACATATCATGCTTCAGCAAAAACATCCCAGAAAAACCCAAAAACCACGGCGAAGGGGTGTCTGCAGTCACCCCCAGGCCATCTGGGGGTCTTTCAGGGGGGCTGCCTCCCCGGTCAAGCCCCCAAGTCCACCAGCCCATCTCCCTGCATCCCCAGCAATACCACATCCTGCTGATCCTGACGGACGGCGTGGTGACCGACATGGCGGACACGCGGGAGGCCATCGTGCGAGCCTCCCACCTGCCCATGTCCATCATCATCGTGGGCGTGGGCAACGCCGACTTCACGGACATGCAGGTCCTGGACGGGGACGACGGCACCCTGCGCTCCCCACGCGGCGAGCCCGCGCTCCGGGACATCGTCCAGTTCGTGCCTTTCCGGGAGCTCAAGCACGTGAGTGCTCAGGACAGGCTGGGGGGTTCAAGGCCCCGGCCCGGAGGCACCCCCTGTCCCAGCGACGGCGGCAGGTCCCCCTCAGGCGGGGCCGGGAGAGACGGGCGCCGAGTGGACGGAGCCGGAGCCTGTCTCCTCTCCCCGTCCTGAGTGGGACCTGAACCGCTTGCAATCACCCGAAAACCTGTCTGTTATGAAAATGTCAAAGCTACACCTAGGGGGCACTGCGTGTGGCCGGGAGTCCACATGCGTGTGGCCGGAGTCCGCGTGAGCACACGCACAATCTGTCACGTGGACACGGGCGGCTTCCCTGGGGAGCGGGGGGCGGGGGGAGAGGGGCGGAGGGGGGAAGCTGGGCCGTGAGGCTGCCTGGCCTGTCTGTCTGCCTGGTCCACGTTCTCTCCTCTCGGTGGCTGGCGAGCTGGAGCCCGCTGACCCAGGGGAGGGGTCCCGTGAACATATATGCCACTCAGGGCAGGTGCCCAGAGCCCATCAGCTGTCACTTGAGGTGTCGGGCATCGCAGTCTCCTGTTTCAGGATGCACCTGCTTATCGGAGGCTCACCTGGCCCCCAGGTGAATCCTGACTGTGGTCCCCTAAGCGGCTTCCACACCAGGTGACAGGCAGAGGGCTCAGGAGCATGAGGCTGGGGGACCAAGGACCAGGAAGCCCCCGTCAGCAGGTGTCCCCACCCCACAGGTGTCCCCCGCGGCGCTGGCCAAGTGCGTGCTGGCTGAGGTGCCCAAGCAGGTGGTGGAGTATTACAGCCACAAGGAGCTGCCGCCTCCAGGCCTCGGCCCCCACTCCACCCCATGAGGACCCCAGAGAGGGGGTGCGGCCAGGGGTGCCTCCTGTCTCCAGCACTCTTGGGGTCCCTTAAACTCCCCCTGACCTCCCAGAAGCCTCCTGTCCCCCAACCGCCCAGGCCCACTCATCCTCTGGGGCCCCCCAGGTGGAAGGATGAACAAACCCAGGCCCGAGGAGACCCAGAAACAGAAGCAGAAGGGGTGGGCGGCTGGCGGCAGCCCCCACACCTGGCCCAGCCCAGGAGGGGCTGGGGGACTCACGGTGCATCTGGTCTTCGTGGGGAGGGGCCAGCAGGCAGCATCGGTCACAGAGACACCGGTGCCCCCAGGCCCAGTGGTCAGATTGCTCTTTGCCAGCCCTGCCCCCTGCTGTCCCTTTCCTGCCCCTGGTCTTAGGGCCCTCCCTCAGCACCTCAGCTGGGCTTCGGGGCAATAAAGTATCACCTTTTCCTGCAGCAGTTTGTGCATTTACTGCCCCTGCCCCCCCCCCCGTCCACCCCACCCCTGCAGCCGAGACTCCCCCCACAGGAGGGGCGGGGCAGGGAGAACCTGCGCCTTCCAGCCCTCACTCCGGGACAGGGAATCTTCTAGACTCAGGCTCCCTGGGTCCTTCCTGGACTGTATGAAGGGCCCTTCCAGGAATGCAAGGGTGTCAGGAGGCTGCACCCCGGGGAGGGCCAGAGGGTGCAATGGCTGCCCACCCTCTGAGCGGCCGTCCCCAGGTGGAGAGGGGCTGCCAGGCAGGGCCTCCATGACTTCAGCCTGCACTTGGCTCTGTGGGGACCTACTGCAAGCTGCAGGCTCTGCTCTGGGCAGGGAGGGGGTGCAACTCTGCCGGCCAGAGCCTCCCAGCCCCATGGGGGTGGATTCCAATCAAGATTTCCCCTGAATTATCTTGTCTGGGAGAAACAAACCATCCTGACCCCGAGCCCAGCTCTACCCATCCACCCATCATCCACCCACCCACCCATCTATCCATCTACCCATCATCCAATCACCCACCCACCCACCATCCACCCATCCATCCATCCATCCATCACCCCTCCATCCATTCATCCCCCTACCCCTCTCTCCCTCTCTCCCTCACTCCATCCATCCATCCATCCATCCATCCATCCATCTACTCTGGGAGCCTATTTTTAGCTCCTGATTCATCTCCTGTTAAGCAGGGATAATGGGCATTGCCATGGTAACCTGGCTACGCTGAATTTTGGAAGGGCGATGTTGGTCTGTTTGGCAGTGGAGAGGACAACAGAGAGGCCACTTCACCTTGCACATGTGGGAGGTGCAGGGTGGGTGGGGGAGGTTGTGGATCTCAAGGTGGGAGGGCAGGTGTCGGCCTGGGCCTGACCCAGACGCTGAGGCCTGTATCACAGGACTTGGGTCTTAGCAGCAGGAAGCTTCGGACAGGTCCTGGGCTCCACTCGGGGACAGAGCTACGAGGTGGGTCAGTTGAAAACGGGGGGAGGCAGAGGGGTCAGCTGAGAAAAGTGGGGGATCCACACGGCTCAGGGCAGCGGTGACCCAGGGAGCAGCCCTCGGGCAGGCCAGGGAGCCCTAAGAACTGTGTGTGTCCCAGAGCTGTGGCCTCAGTGGGGTGTAGCCACCTTCAGGACCCAAGAAGCAGGCAGAGGGCAGAGGACGCCCCACCCCGCGGCCAGGACAGTGGAGGACAGCAGGGGCAGTGGCCATGGGGCCTGGCCATAGGCAGGTGGGGCTGGGCATGTGCAGGTGTGTGAGAGGCGGCTGGCGGGAGCTGGGGTCAGGTCGGAGTCCACAGCTCAGCTGGAAGGATGCCCAGCCTGCCTCTTCCCAGAGTCACATAAAACAGTAAATGGGTGGGGAGGAGGCCCACCTCCTTCTTAACAGCAGCCCAGTTTTTGGGGGACCCCTCCAACACCTCTCAGGTCCATGTATTTCCTGGACCAGGGGTCCTCAAACTTTTTAAACAGGGGGCCAGTTCACTGTCCCTCAGACTGTTGGAGGGCCGGACTATAGTTTAAAAAAAAAACTAAGAACAAATTCCTATGCGCACTGCGGGCCCGGGACGCGTCGGCTGCTAAGCAGGACAGGCAGCGGCACCCAGCGGGCCGGATAAATGTCCTCGGAGGGCCGCATGTGGCCCGTGGGCCATAGTTTGAGGACGCCTGTCCTGGACCCTGGACCCAGGCGGCCTGGCCAATCAGAGAGCAAACTGTCCCCTGGCCACACTGATTGGCTCAGGGTGGTCATGTGACCTGAGCTGGCCAATGAGACTCCGTCCTGATACTTCTGTTGACCTTTAAGTTTGCCTCCAGTTGCTAAGCTGGTGGGTTGGGAGCCAGGAGCCTAGGTGACCACAGCCACCAAGGGCAGGCCCTCCCGAGAATGAAACCACATCGGGGGAAGTGGACCAGAGACAGGGCCCCCGAATCCAGCTCCTGAGCCAACACTCTCCCGTTAAGGGAGCCGTGAGCTCCCTCTCACTGGGGGTGGGTTTCTGTCTGAGCTTCCTTCCTCACCTGTCCCACGGGGGTCCGGCAGCTTTAAATCATGGGCCCCAAATCCTTGGCCACCCCTCCTCCCACAGAGAGGTGGGGAGAATGTTCCTTCTCCTGAATCCAGGCCAACGTTGGTCCTGTGGGACCTCAAGGCTTGGTCAGGAAAGGCCCCTGCTCCCTGCCCACGGGAGACACCGGCTCTTGGGACCCAGGCCGAGCTGCCAGGAGGCCCAAGCAGCAGGGGAGGGGGGACTGAGGCCCCACAGACAACCAGCACCCACTCCTGGCTGCAGGAGTGCGCCACCGTGACCTCCAGCCTGCCGACCCCTTCCCGAAACCTCAGGAGAGAGCCGGAACCACCCAGCTGGTCCCTCCTGTGCTCCCGAGGCCACCCTGCTTGTTCGGCTTGAAGCCACCACATTTCCATGTGACTTTTTTTTTTTTAATATATTTTGATTAATTTCAGAGAGGAAGGGAGAGAGAGAGATAGAAACATCCACGATGAGAGAGAATCATGGACCGGCTGCCTCCTGCACGTCCCACACTGAGGATCGAGCCCACAACCCAGGCATGTGCCCTGATTGGGAATCAAACCGTGACCTCCTGCCCTGACCGGTGTGGCTCAGTGGATAGAGCGTCGGCCTGTGGACTGAAGGGTCCCGGGTTCGATTCCAGTCAAGGGCACGTACCTTGGTTGCAGGCACATCCCCAGTGGGGGACGTGCAAGAAGCAGCCAATCAATGATTCCCTGACATCATTGATGTTTCTATCTCTCTCTCCCTCTCCTTTCCTCTCTGAAATCAATAAAAAATATATTAAAAATAATAATTATTATTATTTAAAAAAAAAACAAAACCGTGACCTCCTGGTTCATAGGTCGACCCTCAACCACTGAGCCACGCCGGCCCAGCTAGTGTGACTTCTTGCACAGCAGCAGGAGACTGACACGCCCTCCTCACAGGGTCTTGCGAGGACTGAGGGGGGGGCGGGGTGCACAGGTGCAAAGGGCCTGCGGGAAAATGCCTGCTTGGCCGATAAAGATCACTCTCACAAAGCGAGGCTTCTCGCCTGTTCCGAGGGAAGATTCTGCCAAAGCTCCGTCTCTGGCTGTGAAGGTGCCCCCTCTGCGGGGGAGCAGGGACTCTGGGTCCACGTCCCACCCCCGGGCCCCCTGCCATCCTCAGCGTCAGCCGTGGGCTGGAGGGAGCGGGAACAGGGGCAGCTCGGCATCGAGGCTGTTGTTCTGCTGCGGCCGAGAGGAAGCGCGAGAGGAAATTGTGACTAAGTGCCTGTAATTGGTGCGGGGGCGCAAGGCTGCCAGACGCGGGGCCCTGGCCCTGGCACGGGGAGGAGGGGGTCCCCCGGGCCCCTGCCCCCCTCCCTGCGTTGGTGTTGCCCCTGAGGAGGGCAACAGGACCCCTGCCCGAGGGGGCCCACACTCATCCCCATCCAGGTCTGCAGCGCCCCCCGGGCCCCCCCTCGTGTGAGCACGTCTCTTGCTGGGGCACTCGCCAAGCTTGGCTCAAACGTCAGTGCATTGAATTCTCACAACAAGCCCATGTGGCCGCCCACTGTGAGCACATTTCCCTCAGAAACTGAAGCCGCCTGGGAGGGCGGGAGGGCGGGGTCTGGAGCTGGTTCCCAGGACTCAGGCCCAGAGCCTGCAGGCCTTGGCCGTGTGTGTGTGTGTGTGTGTGTGTGTGTGTGTGTGTGTGTGTGTGTGTGTGGCACGTGCACGTGGGGTGGCGTAGGGGTGGGGGTCTTTGTCCTCAGCGGCTCTCCTGAAGCCTGTTTCCGACCCCCCAGCCACCCCCCGGGGCGGCCACTATCACCGCCCTGCGCATGGCTCGCTCTCCAGACCCTGGGAGTCGGCCAGACCACGGTGTGCGGGCCGACGGCCATGTGTCTTGCCCAGGACGCACATTTCCCGGGACCACTCCGTGCTGACGTCCCTGAGAACGTGAGATGCACATGTCAGACTAGCCAAGGCTCTCCAGCCTCAGGAGGAGTCGTCCTGGGGGAGGGGCCGGGCTCCTGGAGGCAGGGACTCAGGCCCCCCCACTCCAGGCCCACAGGGACTCAGGCCCCCCCACTCCAGGCCCACAAGGACTCAGGCCCCCCTCGTTCCAGGCCCACAGGGACAAAGGCCCCCCAACTCCAGGCCCACAGGGACTCAGGCCCCCCTCGCTCCAGGCCCACAGGGACTCAGGCCCCCCCGCTCCAGGCTCACAAGGACTCAGGCCCCCCTCGTTCCAGGCTCACAAGGACTCAGGCCCCCCTCACTCCAGGCCCACAGGGACTCAGGCCCCCCTCACTTCAGGCCCACAGGGACAAAGGCCCCCCCACTCCAAGCCCACAGGGACTCAGGCCCCCCACTCCAGGCCCACAGGGACTCAGGCCCCCCCGCTCCAGGCTCACAAGGACTCAGGCCCCCTCGCTCCAGGCCCACAGGGACTCAGGCCCCCCCACTCCAGGTCCACAGGGACCCAGGGCCTTAGCCTGGGAAACCGGACAGAGCCAATGTCTGTCCAACGCCCAGGTCAGACCCAACAGCCCGCCCAGAGTACGCAGGCCCGGGGTGAGGAGTGGATGGAGCCGTGAGCCCGTCTTCTGCCTCCTCCCGGGACCGGAGGCGCTGACACCCCGTTTTGCTTTAAGTAGGAGGAAGCTGCAGGCAGGACTCTCTGCCCAGGTGCCCAGCCTGAGGGTGTCAGGTGTGAGCTGACCCTCGGCCCAGCTTCAGCTCACCCTCCAGAGCTGGTGGGTCCTCCTTCAGAGAGTGAGGCCCAGGGTGGGACGACACCCCTGGGTGCCCTCTCCCCACAGCCAGGGCCCCGCGGGACAGCACCCAGGGCCCCACGGGACAGCACCCAGACACAAGAGAGTCTCCAGCAGAGACTGACACCCAGCAGGTGAGGGTGGGTGAGGGGGGCCGCCAGGACCCCCAGTGCATGCTGGGTAGCCTGGCCAGCCCTTTTGGAGAGCTGCTCACAGACCTGGTCCAGTCCCAGGAGTGCCTGACGCCTCTCCCAACACCCGCACATGCAGGCGGGGGGTGCCCTCGGCCACGGGCAGGAGAGCCACCTGGAGCCCAGGCAGCATGCTAACCGTGAGCCCCTGAGACCGGCGGCGAGACACGGCGAAGACGCAGGCACCAAGGGCCCCACGGACGTGAGGGCAGCGGCAGGAGCACCGCCCGTTTGCTCGCTGTTTTCCCTCCTCCCTGGCCCCTCGGTCCTTTTTGTTTTTGTTTTTTAAATATTTTTATTGATGTCAGAGAGGAAGGGAGCGGGAGAGAGATAGAAACATCAGTGATGAGAGAGAATCATTGATAGGCTGCCTCCTGCACGCCCCCCACTGGGATAGAGCCCGCAACCAGGGGCATGTATGTGCCCTTGACCGGAATCGAACCCGGGACCCTTCCGTCCGCAGGCTGACACTTCATCCACGGAGCCACACTGGCCAGGGCTGTTTTTGTCTTTTAAATATTTTTATTGATTTCAGAGAAGGGAGAGGGAGGGAGAGAAACATCAGTGATGAGAGAGAATCATCATTACCTGCCTCCTGCACGCCCCGCCCCCGTGGGGAATCGAGCCCACAGCCTGGGCCTGGGCCTGACTTCCTGGTTCCTGGGTCGGCTTCTGCCCGCTTCCTGATTGCGTTTTCCCCGGTCCCGGTTCGGAAGTCTCACGCTTCTGTGCCGTGCGTTTGTCAGAGCCGGACACGGATCCACACGCCAACTCCCACCCGCCCCCACGAGGGCGTTAGGGCCTTCGAAGTCTGAGAGAGAGAGAAACATCCACGTGAGAGAGACACAGCGATTGGTTGCCTCCCGCACACTCCTGACCGGGGCTGGGGACCGGAACTGCAAGCCAAGTACGTGCCCTTGGCCGGGAATCGAACCCGAAACCCTTGGGTGTACGGGCCGAGGCTGTAACCACTGAGCCCTTTCCCATTTGTGCCAGGGATCTCCGCTGCCGTGCGGTTGGTTATTACTGACTCCGTGCTGTGCAGGGTCTCTGTGTAGTTCACCTCGACGCTGTTTCTCTGCTCACGGCCCTGCTGGCACCCGTCCCCTCCCCTGAGCACCGTGACCCCTCACCCAGGAAAGGCGAGGCACCAGCTGCAGCCTTGTTTCACCCACCCCCTACCCCCCAACCCCCTCACCCCCCCCCCCACCCCCGGTGTCCTGCACAGCTGCTGCCTAACAGTCCCTCCAATCAGCTGGCGTCCTGCCTGGCTCACCACTGACCCCTAGGGGTGGGGCTCTGCTCTTACTGGCCACTCTGCACAGGAGCTGAGCTGCTGGAACCCCAGGGGGCCTACACAGCCTCGCCCAGGACCTCAGGCTGGTCCCATGGGCCAGCACCAGCTGCTCCTCTGGTCCCCTGGACTGAGGGAAGCTCAATGCCACCTGTTCCCACCGTGGCTCAGGGGAAGCGGTCTTTCGCCGAAGGCCACATGCCCACCAGGACCCCAGGGGTGACCCGCTGCCCCGTCCTGTGCACACCCCCCACCATCAACGGCAACCTTCCTACCGAGGAAGTGACACGCTCGCTCGAGCGAGCCGTGTTCAGACGCCGCGGGGCAGGCTCCCTGGGGGTCCTGCCTGCACGCAAACCCGCGCAGCATCTGAACGGGGCAGGATCGGCCGCTAGGGCCAAGCAGCCTGAACTTCAAACAGCTGCTTGCAAAGCGAACAGGGGGCTGGAAACCGAACACATTCTCTAGACTAGAATTAGGAACACCGTGTGCCGCTAACAAAAAAAAAAAATGCAGCTCATTCCTGCCCGGAGTCGGTCCCTCCCTCTGTCCATGTGACTGCTCCCCTTCCCGGCTCAAGAAACCCCTCGCCTGCACCCCAGTCGGAACAGGATTGGGGTGTGGCCTGAATCAGGGCTATCCTTTTCTATCTGAAATGAACGCTTGCTGCCTCTCACGTTGGCTTTTTATTTTGGGGTTCACACCACGCGCACATGACAGGCCAGGGGCGTTTGTGGGTGAGCAGACACATTGGGCCTGGCTTGGGGGGTGGGGGCAGGGGCCTGTCGGTGGGAGCAGGGGAGGGCGTTTGCAGCTGTGGAAAGGCCCCGGACAGGAGGGCTTTTGTTGCCAAGGAGACTGCTGGGGGCTCCCGGGAGCCACAAAGGCATGGCCGGTGCCTGAAATTGCCCATGACAGACTCGGTCCTGTTTTTTGTTTTGGTGTGTGTGTGTGTGTGTGTGTGTGTGTGTGTGTGTGTGTGTGTGTTTTAAATATATCTTTATTGATATATTTCAGAGAGAGGAAGGGAGAGGGAGAGACAGAAACATCAGTGATGAGAGAGAATCATGGATCGGCTGCCTCCTGATGCCCCCTACTGGGGATCAAGCCCATAACCTGGGCACAAGCCCTGACTGGGAATTGAACCCTGACCTCCTGGTTCCTAGGTGGACGCTCAACCACTGAGCCACGCCAGCCGGGCAGACTCAGTCCTGTCTTAAAGGCCCTGCCATCGCAAGGCACAGGACAGAGGCCGTGGGCAGCTATGCAAGGGCCTCGGGGTCTGCTCCCCGCTGTCGAGGAGGGAATGGGTCCCGGTCGGGTGAAGGGCAGTGGGCACCCCACCAAGCCACAGTCTCTCACCTGACTTGGGGGGGGGGGCGGCGGTGTCACCTCGAGGACACTGTGTCCTGGAACCAGACTGTCCACATGTCCTGCAGGGACCCTCGTGTGCAGGTGACCTGACAGAGCTGGTCCGCGCACTCAGCTGGCAGCCACCGGGCAGGGGGCAGAGTGGGGACCCCCGGAGGCGAGTGGAGGGGACCTGTTAGCCTGGCCAGGGGCCTGCACCAGCCCAGCGGGACCCACGGTGAATGTTACGCAGGCTCTTCGCTGGATCAGAGTGAAGGCAACCCTGGACTGCTGTCCCCGAGTCTCCCCATCTGACCCCAGCCAGGCCCCCGTGCCCTCTTCTCGTCTCAAAAGGCCTTGAGTTCGGCCTGTAGAGACCTGAGCAAACACTCCCCTGGTTCCTAACAGCTCAAGCCGCCTCCCTGGGACGGCCCAGTCCCTGAAGTCTCCACTGCCCAGGGCTTGGCTGCTGTCCCAGCCACATCTGAGGGCAGGCCGTCCCTGTGGGAGGGCAGGGGCCTGGCTGGGACAAGGGCCAGTTAGCACCCCCAGATGGGCTTCACAGGGACCCAGATCCCCTGTGCGAGTGTGTGTGTGTGTGTGTGTGTGTGTGTGTGTGTGTTTTAACTTCAGAGAGGGAGAGAGAGAGAAACATCAACGATGCCCCTTACTAGGGAATCAAACCCTGACCTCATGTCCATAGCTCGATGCTCAACCACTGAGCCACACGGGCCGGGCCCAGGCCCCCTTTCTAATGCGGTAACTTTAAATTTTTTTTATTGAATTTCCTGGAGAAAACATTCAGGACTTCCTCACCTCCCACCCCCAGGGGGAGGGGGAGACCTGCATGGGCGTCCTTAGGGGGGACACCCCTTGGCGGGGGCGGTCCCGACACGCACCTGCACGGGCACCTCCACTGGACACAGGGGATGCCCACCGGTCCTCAGGGCAGCGACCGGCCGTGTGTGGAGAGACGGACGGAGAGCGGGCAGACACTCAGGTCCTCCGCCCTCCAGGCCCACCGCACCCCCGCGGGCGCCGTCCCGAACCAACACCTGCTCCAGGGCTCCCGCACGCACGCTGGGCGCAGAGCGTGGACGGCGCCAGGCGGGCTCTGAGGGGGCGCGCGTGGCTGCCGGGGAACCGTTTGTTTGTTCGATCGTTTTCCCTTTGTCCCCAGGAAGCTGCTGTCAGATCTGACTTCTATCCCTGAGCCTTTCCTGCAGGACCTGAGGACGGCGGGACGGGGCACTGCGGCCTCCCTCCTCCCTCGAAGGCGAGGGCTGTGAGCCGGCTGAGTGGCCCAGGCCGTCCCCATTGGGGCCACCAGGGTATTTCTAGGCCCGGGAGGGACTCGTCCAAGTGAGCACTTGCTGGTTCCGGGCAGAGGCAGGCCCCGGCCCAGCTCCCCAGGCAGGGCTCGGGGCTCCGCCTGTCTTTGCTGTTTGTCAGCAGGAGGCTCGTCAAGAACGCGGCTGTGTCGCCTGCATTTCCTGCCCGGCGCCTCCAGGGAGAGCAGCTGGACGGAGTCCCCACACACAGGGCAGACGAGGGCGGAGGGCGGCCACCTGCCAGCCAAGCGCAAGTTTCAGAGACAAACACACTCGCCGAGTTCAAGCGCGGACGGATTTTAATCAGCAGTAACAAACGCAGGCGGGGAAAGAACCCAGCAGCCCGCAGGGTGGAACGTGGCGGTTTGCCCAGAGGTGACAGGGACCAGGGGGAGCGTGAGCGGCCGAAGGGCCGGGCGGGAGAAAGGGACGCGAAGGGGGAAGGGCCCTCCGAGACGCATTCGCTGGCAGAACGCAGGTCAGTGGGGTGTGAAGAGAGCGCTGAGCTGCTGGGCAAGGTTCCCGATCCCTGATGGCCGCCAGCGCGTGCCCCCTCTTGTAGTCGTCCGCAGGAGAGCACCAGCCACAGAAGCCCCGAACAATGGGCACTGCTGGGCCCTGGCCGGTGGCTCAGTGGTTACAGCCTCGGCCCGCACACCCAAGAGTTTCGGGTTCGATTCCCGGTCAAGGGCACGTACTTGGCTTGCAGTTCCGGTCCCCAGCCCCGGTCAGGAGTGTGGGGGAGGCAACCAATCGCTGTGTCTCTCTCTCTCTCTCTCTCTCTCTCTCCCCCTCCCTCCCTTCCATGCTCTCTAAAAATGGAAAAAAATATCCTCGGGCAAGGATAAACTAAAAAAATAAAAATGTATGCCCTCCAGCGTTGCTCAGTGGTTGAGTGTTGACCCATGAACCAGGAGGTCAGGGTTCAATTCCCGGTCAGGGCACATGCCCGGATTTCGGGCTCCATCCCCAGTGGGGGGCGTGCAGGAGGCAGTCGATAAGTGATTCTCTCATCATGGATGTTTCTATCTCTCTCTCCCCCTCTCCCTTCCTCTCTGAAATCAGTAAACATATATTTTAAAATAAATAAATAAAAATAAAAATGTATAATGTGGGTCTAGTTTCTTAAGAGGCCGGGGAAGAAAAGAGTGACAGCTCTCTTTGGAATATTCTCTGACCTAAGGGCTCAGCCGAGCATTTAATGGCCGGAGGGGACCCTGCTTTCCTCTGCGGGGGAGGGGGCGCAGGGTGGTGTCTGCCCTCCTTCCCACCCCCTCCCCTCCTCCCCCCTCCTTCGCACACTCAGAGAACCAGGGCCCCTGCAGGAGGAAGTGGGCACCTTCCTGGGGACAGGCCTGGGAGAGGCACAGGTGGCTGGGGCGGGGCCCTGGCTGGGGACAAGCCTGCATCGCCAAGGCCACCGTGAGTGGGCTGGGGGGGTCAGTGGGCCAGGGGTGGGGGGCTGCTGCCCAGGGAGGCGCTGCCCGCAGGGGAGGTGGCCAAGCGGGGGGCCTGGCCCGGGAGCCAGGGAGCAGGCACAGCTGGAGACTGGCAGAGGGGAACCGAGGCTCGGAGTGCGTCCAGCTCGCCTGGATGCCCATGTGGGGGGGGGGGGGGGCGGACAGAGCTTCCGGGTCACGACCGGGAACTCAGCGCCGAATGAGGGACTGTAAAGGCGTTATAGGAGAGCCATCTGCTGATGCAGTCGGAGAACCTAGGAGCTCCAAGTGCCAGGGCGAGGACGCGACCCCACCCTCGGGGGCACCTCCGCCAGGTTCCCGAATCACCCACGAGGCCCCCCCAGGAGCGGGGAGCCCGCAGCCTGGGCAGGACAGGGAGGGCACTCGGAATCGCCCACAGGTGTCCCGCACTCTCAAACGCACCACGTCCTACAGCAAACCGCAAACACGGAGCCTCCCTCCCTGGGCTCGGTCCAGTCGCCGAGAGGCAGCCAGAGGCGGCCCAGGGGCCCAGGGCCCACCGGGGGGGTGCCACGGGGCCCCACAGGCAGAGTGTGGGGCGGCTCCCCTGCCCTCGGGACGCTGAGCCTGGTCTGGGGACAGCGGGCAGGTGGACAAGCCCAGCCATCTGAGATGGAGCCCCCAGGCCGGAGCAATACAGGGAACAGCCCTCCCAGCTGAGAGGTGTGCGGTCAGGCCCCCCGCTCCCCAGGCGCATCGCAGGCGAGCCTGCAGCCAGGACGCGGTCCCCACGTCCCCAGAGCCGGCGGCCCTTCTCAGGCCTGGCAGCCACGCGGGTGTCTCCTCCCTGCCTTCCCCGCGGGGCCCGGGAGCTGGCTCTGAACACGCACGTGCGGGAGAGAGTTTGGGGGACCCGGAGCCCCTCAGCCCCAGAACGGTGACGCCACCGCCGTGCACTGAGTCCTTGACCTCTGACTTCCCCTGGGAGCCTCACCGGGGGCCTGACCGGGGCGGTGGCACGGTCCCCCTTCGGGCGTCTGGCCTGTTCCCTCACACCCCATAATAACTCCGTGTTCGCTTCCGAGCCCCAGGGCCACACCTGCGGAAGCAGGACGCGTGAGGTGCCTCGTGAGGCCGTTGGAGGAGCAACCTGCCTGCGTGCCCACACTTCCTTCTGTCCCTGGTCCCGTCCGGACTCCTGACCCCGAGGTGGGGTGGGGAGAGGGGCCGGGAGCCAGCTGAGCAGCAGGGAATGGCGGGCTCAGAGGACGGGAACCCGTGGGGAATCCCACAGCTGGGCCGGGGTGGGGTGGCCTGAGTCCTGGGATGTTTTCGTTTTGTTTTGTTTAATTTTTATAGATTTCAGAGAGGAAGGGAGAGGGAGAGAGAGACAGAAACATCACTGGTGAGAGAGAATCACTGATCGGCTGCCTCCTGCACGCCCCCCACTGGGGATGGAGCCCGCCACCCGGGCCTGTGCCCTGACCGGGAATCGAACCGTGACCTCCTGGGTCCTAGGTCGGCGTTCAACCTCAATGTTGAAGGTAACGACATTAAAAGTAGAATCTCTGTCCCCCACACCCGGCCCTCCCCCAGACCCCGGCCTCCTGCCCGTCCCTAACTGGGAGTTTCACCAGAGGAGCCCCATGAGGTCAGGGGGGGGACAGGCCCGGCAGGGGGGCAGCCGGAATGTGGAGTCGGTTGCCCCACAGTCCAGGGCCCGGTCTGGGGCGCCCTGAGCACATGCAGCCCCGGCCGGCCTCCCCAGAAGCAGGTCCCCCCAGCCCCTCTGCTGGGCCGTCACCCTCATGTCCTGCTCAGAGCCAGCCCTGCCCAGGGCGAGGGTCAGAGCGAGGGTCGGGCGCCGTGCGGGCGGCCTGCACAGCCGCCAGCCTCTCCTAGGATGCCCCCCTTCTCCTGCAGACTCCCCTCAGCTCCGAGGTGAGGGGAACCCCCCAACCACCCCAGGATCATCACTGTGTCCCCTTCCTCCCAAGGCTGGCATTTGAACCCCTCATGGCAGCAGCCCAACTGGAGACTGTCTCCCATTTAGAGACAGTGGCTGGCAGAGGGTGTGGGGAGGAAGACAGTGGCTGTTGTGGCCTGGGTGGGGACGGAACAGCCCGCCCGGGTGTGTCCCCACGACGACCTCAGAATCCCAAAACCACCCGGTGACACCCCCCCCACCCCCACCCGCTGGGCCGGGGCCCACGGATCTGCCCTGGATTTCGAAAGTCCCGGGGTTTCTGCCAGAGGACATTCCGACCATCCGTGGCTGCTTTTGATCCTCGGTGGCTGGGAATATGGGGAGCTCACCCCCACCCCTCAATGATGGAAACCAGAGCCCCCAGTCCCTGGGCCCAGCAGGGCAGACGGGTCCTGGATCAGGGGCGGGTCCCCAGGGAGTGAGGGCCGCGGCAGGCCTCAGGGGCCTGAGGGAAGGGACCTGGGTGGAACCCCTGAGTCCTTCGCTGACCCGTCAGGGACCCTGTGGGCTGAGCAGCAGGGACCCAGGGACCCTCGGGGAGCCCCGGCACCAGGCCTCCTCTTCCCAGACCCTCAATCAGCACACCCCCCTGCTGAGATCGCCCCCACATCACTGCCCGGGGGACCTCGATTCCTTGTCTCCAACCCGGTCCCTGCGGACCTGCCTGTCCTGGGCCCCAGGCCCAGCCTGCGGGTCGGAGGGAGTCTGCGCCCAGAGGGCCGGCCGCGGAGCCTCGTTTGCGTCTGAGAAACCAGAACCAGCTGACATGTGGGAGGCATTAGCCCCTGTCCTGCCTGTGGGGCTGCGAAGGCCCCGGGAGTTTTCCTTCTGAGAGGTGGCTTCTCTGGCAGCCGGCTCGGGGGAGGGGTGAAACTTGAGAAAAAGAGCAATAAACCCCACGCTCACGACTGGGGAGCAGAGCGGCCCTGAGGCAGGTTCCAGCGGCCCCTTCCTGCTGCCGGTGAGTCGGGGGTTCCCGACGGGGCTGGGGTCTCGGCTCCGTGATCCCCCCACCTCCGGAGCCACCTGGGGGAGGGTGCGCCTGTTAGTGGGCACCTGCTGTATGCCCAGGGGAGCCGCTGAGTGTGAACTGGGGGGAGACAGGCAGGTGAGTGCATCCTGGGCCGGGAGGGGAGGGCCCGCAGGCTGGGTTCTGGGGTTCTCCGGCAATGGATGGAGGCCGGGCTGGGGCAGGGGTCACTGGTGCCAGGTCAAGGGGTAAGAGGGTGGCTTCTGGGGTTGGGGAGGCAGCGAGATAAGGCGGGAGCCACCTCCTCCGGGGGGGGGGGGGGAGGGTCCCTGATGGAGGACCCTCCACTGTGCAGGGTTACAGGGCAGGCAGGCTGTGCGGCCATTGGGGAGAGGGTCAGGGCCGGACCCCCAGGGGGACGTGGGGAAGCCACCAGCCCCTGCGCTGCAAATCCATGGGGGTCTGGGTCTCGGCCGGGAAAGTGGAAGGCTGGCGGGGGCCACCTGAAGGCGCAGGTCTGCCTGGGGCCACGTAGGGGCTGCTGGCAAGACCAGCTAAGCCAGCCCCGGCCGGTTCGGCTCAGGGGGTAGCGCGTCGGCCTGAGGAACCAAGGGTCCCGGGTTCGGTTCCGGTCAAGGGCACGTACCTCGGTGGCAGGCTCCTCCCCAGCCGGGGCCCTGGTCGGGGCACGTGCAGGAGGCAACCCATCGATGTGTCTCTCTCACATGGATGCTTCTCAGCCTCTCCCCCTGTCTTTCCTCTAAAAATCAGTGGAAAAATACCCTCGGTGAGGATTAAAAACAAACAAACGAAGGAGACACCAGCTAAGCCAGGTTCCCAGGGGGGGGTTCCAGGAGGCAGACCCGGGGGGGGGGGCGGGGGGCGGGCGGGGGTGGACAGATGTCCCTCCGGCCACCGCCTCCGGAGAGGAGGTCGATGCTGCACCGTCAGGCGAGCACGTGGGGGCCAGGCCCGCTCCCCGCTGAGCCTCACCTCCAGGTGGGCAGGTGACCGCGGGGCAGGAGTCAGAAGTGGAAGCAGGATCTCGGGAGTCCAGCTCTGGCACCAGCCCCTGGAAGGCGGGCAGCTCGCCCATGTGCACGGAGCCTTGAGCGGGCCGCGTGCACAGCTCCGCCCGCTCACCCCGCTCCCCCGCGGCTGCGGCCGCGTTTCTGACGCTGAATGGGGAGGGGAGTGACCGCCCAGACCGCCCGCTGCGCCAGGAGAGGCTGCGAAGGAAGCCACAGGTCCCGACGGACAAACAAACCAACGAGGAGAGGAGAGCGAGTCCAGCCAGCGGAGCACAAACCCTCTGGAGCCCAGTGCTGCTCCCATCACCGGCGCGGAGCCGCGGGGAAACCATCACAGCCGCCGAAGCGCACGCAAAACCGTTAACTATCGAATTCCCGAAGGAGATACTAAGTGAACGGGCTGGGAACGGAACGAACGCAGAAGAGAAGCTAAAACAGGAGAGGAAACGGGAGCCCCAGGGGCCAACTCGGGAGGGCGGGTCTCCGAGCAGAGCAGGGCGCGGCGAGGACTGGGGACTTCTCTGAGAAAGGGAGGGACTCGGCTGGGAACCGAAGGCCGAGCCGGCAGCATGGACTCAGCCCGGAGCTCAGGCCTGTGCGGGAGACATTGCACAGCCCCAAGGACGAGGCAGAGTGGGACTTGGATGGCCCTGGGCTCCGCACCCACCACACCCCGTGCACAGAAGCGGAGCTTCCGGCCTCTGAGGGGGATGTCTGCGCCCAGAAGTGCGTCCGAGACCCGCAGAGGCGGGGAGAGGAGGGATGGAGCACCAGCTCCATCAAAATAAGCACAGAGAACAGAAAGGGCGGACGTCTCCAGGTAAGAACATCACCCGGAAACTGCAAATTAAAGCACAGAGCTCCGAACACAAAGGCGACCGACAACTCCAGAGTGATCAGAAAACCTACAGCCGGCCGTTGTGGCTCGGGGATTGCGTGTCGACCTAGGAACCAAGAGATTGCAGTTCCGTTCCCGGTCAGGGCACAGGCCTGAGGTGCGGGCTCGATCCCCAGTGTGGGGCGTGCAGGAGGCAGTGGATCCATGATTCTCTCTCATCATTGATGTTTCTCTCTCTCTCTCTCTCTCTCTCTCTATCCCTCTCCCTTCCTCTCTGAAATCAATAAAAAAAATATATTTTAAAAAATGCTACTCATCGTGATGATTGAGGTTTCTGGTGCGCCCCAGTCTGGCAGCTGTGCTTCAGGCCAGTGCCTCTCGCTCCGTCACCCTCGTCCAGCCCAGCACCCCCTGAGCTGCAGAGCTTTGGGTGCTCAGGGCCCCGGGTGCGAATGTCCCCCCACGTCCCGCGTGGTTCAGGGTTCGGGTTCTGGAGGAGGCCGCACGCAAATGAAAGAGACAAGAAATGCTAATTTGGGAATTGGGGTGCCAGGGAGAAGCCCAAGGGAGGACTCGGCTTTGCTCTGGCCTTGCCATCCCTTTTATTCAGGTTTGGGACACACCCATAGCCCTTAGGCAGGCGATTCCAGTAACAGGCAGACTATCTTATCAGTAAGGATTTACATGAAACTAAAAGGTGGAAGTTGCTTCAGCTCCCTTTGTCTCCGCTAGACAGTGGGTGTTTGGCTTTGACCCTTGCCCGAGCGTCAAGGTCTCCAGCCTCCCGGGTTCCTTGTCCACACCTCTCTGCTAGTGAAGACAAAGGGCGGTTTCCCACACCTGGGACCACGGCGTGCAGCCTCCGGAGGGAACACTGACAGTCTGGGTTTCTGGCCCCAAAGTCCAGCCCACTTGCCCGGAGCCTGCAAGGCCAGCGGCTGCAGGCCAGGAGTTGGGGTGCAGACCCTGGCACAGGTGGGTGTGGTGGGAGCAAAGTTCAAGTGCCTTTTCGCTCCCGTTTGTAGACCTGAGAGAGCCCCCCCCCCCCATCCTGGTGCAGGAGGCAATAAACTGCATGACCCTGAGCCAACCGCCTCTGAGTTGAGCGAGTCCTTCCGTCTGGATTCCGGCCCCTCCCCAGGGGTCAGCAGCCTCTTACTACCCCTCAGCCTGGCCCAGACAGCAACGCCCAGCCATCCACCCACCCTCACCAGGAATGTGCTGATTGCTGATAACGTGGCCCCTCCTGGCAGCCACTGCCTGACTAAAGGCCTCTGCACTGTGTTCCAGCCTCAGCTCGTCCCGCACAAAGGCAGCCAGGCCCGGAGCAGCTGCGGGACCAGGGCCCTGGGGACTCGGCATGTGGGCCCACTGGTGGCTCTGGCCCCTGGTGGCCGTCGGCACCGCTGACCAGTTTCTGGACGATGCAAAGAGAATTATGCAGACCACACCTGTCATTGATGGGTAAGTGGCCTCCATGGGCTGGGGCTGGGAAGCTGGGAGCTGGGAGCCGGGCCGTGTGCCCCGGACGTGAGGCAGGCACCGCCCTCCCTCCGCCTGGACTCTGTTTCTCTAGCTGTAACACGGGTCTTGCCCTTTGCTGGCCTTGGTTCTCTGTGAGGTCTCCCAGGGCCCCCAAAGGCCTCCGCAGATGGGGGCCCATAGGGAAGGAGCAGGAGGCACGTGGTGAGGTCCCTGGGGCACCTTGCAGCCTGGTCCCAGTGCAGAGTGGGTGCTGGGCTAAGGGGCGTTGGGGGCCTGGCCGGGTCGTGCTCCCTCAAGGCCACATGGCCTCAGCTTCCTCACCTGAGGCTGCAGGTGAGGGTGGTGTCCACCACAGGCCCCGGGAGGCCTGGCCCTCCTCCCTGAGACCCTTCCTCATGCCCCTTCCTTTTCCTGTGTCCCCCTGGGGTGACCCCAGCAGGTGAGGGGTCAGCTTGACCTCACTCGATGCTCAAAGGACCCTCACAGGTCAAGCCCCCAACCAAGACCCGGCTGAGCCCACGCCTGCACCCCAGACCCTGGTGCCACCTGTCACTCTTTCTTTGAGGTCACAGCCAGTGTGGCAGCACCCATGCATCTGCCTCCCCCACCACCTCCCAGGGCATCGGCATTGCCCCCCTTTCCCCCCTCCCCCCCAATGCTGGGAACCTCGTAAGCCGGACTCTCCACTTCCTCCAGCCAAAGTCTGCATCAGCACCACGGCCAGAGGGAGTCTGGGAGATCTAGTCCTGCTCAACCCCGCCCCACCCGTGGCTGCAGCTGATCCAGTGCCCCCCAAGGCTCACACGGTCCCTGCTCGTCCTGCATCCGCACCCCCCTCAGCTCCCCAGGGCTAGTGGCAGGCCTTCCCTGACCTGGGGGTGCACCCTGCACACACCCCTGCCTGTCTGCTGCAGCGTTCGACACCCCCCCACACACACCGCTCGCTGAAAGCAGGGAGTGGGTCCCGTGCACTCACGGGCACCCTGGGGCCTGGCAGTGTGAGCAGAGCCCTCCCCCCCCATGTGCTGGCTGCTCATTAATGTGCAGACATCACTACTTGGCAGAAGCCTCAGGGTTTGTTGGACAAGAGACTCTGCAAGGTAAGCAGAGAAAACGGGGGCGGGGGGGAGTTGCAGGGAAGACGGGGAGCTGTGGGGGCCCCAGAGGAGGAGGGGTGCCAGGTGCCCCACTCTGCCTGCCCCCACCCCCGTCCTCCCTCCATCTCCTTCCTGGACCTGAGTCCCCTGCTCTCCTCTCTGCGCCCGAGGGTCCTGTGCGAGGTGTCGGCACTCACGCTCTGCCCTGGAGGCCTGCAGTCGGGGGCGGGGGGACAGGGGTAGGGGCAGGTGGAAGACGCCCACAGCAGGAGCCGGAGGAGTTGTTTGTTCCTTCATTCTGGGGGGCTCGGAGCAGCTGGGCACAGAGAGAGGGGCTCCGAGTTCAGGGGCTGGGGGCTGTGCGGAGGCCGTTGGGGAGTCAGATGGCTGGAATAGGCCAGTCGGGAATACTCAAAGACTAGGCTGACCGAATCAAAACCAATAATAGCAGATTGCAGCCTGGCCGGGGTGGCTCAATGGTTGAGCGTCGACCAATGAGCCAGGAGGTCACAGTTCGATTCTCGGTCGGGGCACGTGCCCGGGTTGTGGACTCGATCCTCAGTAGGAGGCGTGCAGGAGGCCATGGATCCATGACTCTCTCTCATCATTGATGCTTCTCTCTCTCTCCCCCTCTCCCTTCCTCTCTGAAATCAACAAAAATATATTTTTTAAAAAATAGTGGGTTGCAGGTAAGAGACCCAAATAAGTAGCTTCAACATCAGAGAAATCCAGAGGGAGTTCTGAGGGTGTTCCATACGCCACGAACCTGGTGTGGCCACCAGCCCCCAGGTGCCCTCGTGGGTGTAAAGCGGCTGCAGCGGCTCCAGCCATCACATCTGCCGGCCGCCCTGCAGTCATAAAAGGGAAAACCACGCCGTCGGTCAAGGACAGCTTGGGGGCACTGTCACAGGGCAGGTGGAGTGACGGCCACACCCAGCTATAAGGGAGTGGAAAGTTTCTGTTTCAAGTGGCCGTGCGCCCCGCTTGGCAATGTTACCAAGGAAAAGGGGGGCGTGGCCACCAGCCGTGTCTCCAACAACAGCTGTCCGAGTGTGTGTGCTGCTGGGCGCTCGGGGGCCTCACCTTCCTTCCCTTGGCGGTCTCCCCGCCGCTGAGGACCAGGCCCAGACCACTAAGCTGGCAGCGGGCTCCAGACAGCAGGGCTGCCCACGGGTGGAGGCAGCCACTTCCCCCACTTGGGGTTCCAGCCAAGGGTGGAGAGGCTGAGGGGCGGGCGGGGGTGTGGGGGGAGATAAAGCTCTCCCTCGGGGTGGCAGCAGGAGGTGGAGCCGGGTTTCCCCCAGGGGCTGGGGTCCTCAGGAAAGGAGCGCTGTCCCCTCCAGAGGCCCTGCCCCTGGGAAGCGCCCAGAGCCGGACGCCCCCACCCCTGCACGGAGGGAGTGACCTTGCACACTCTCCACTACTCGGGCAGCCAAGGTGTCGGAGCCCCAGCCCAGTCCCTGTCGCGTCCATCAGATCTCACCCTTCACAGAACCCCTTGCCCCTCCCCAGAGAGCGGGGGTGGCTTCCAGGGTCTGAGGGGGAGCTTGCAGAGGAAGGGGTGGTGTGGCGGGGGGAGGGGGGAGCCAGGACAAAGCCCCCTCCAGGCCCAGACTGTCCTCTCAGCCCCTTGTTACCAGATTAGGAGTTCAGAGCAGGCGTCCTCAAACTACGGCCCATGGGCCACATGCGGCCCGCTGAGCACATTGATCCGGCCCGCCGGGTGCTTCCTGTCCTGCTTAGCAGCCAACTCATCCCGGTCCCGCAGTGCGCATAGGAATTTGTTCATAGTTTTTTTTTTAAACTATAGTCCGGCCCTCCAACGGTCTGAGGGACAGTGAACTGGCCCCGTTTAAAAAGTTTGAGGACCCCTGGTTCAGAGGGCACCTGCCTAGATGTCCCACGTGTATACATGCACATGCGTGTGCGGTGTGAATGCACACGTGTGTGGTATGTGTATGAATGCATGTGATGTGTGTGTGCCCGTGTGTGTGGTGTGTGTGAGCATGCATGTGTGTGTGTGCACGCACTTGCTCACAGTGACTGGTGGGTCTTGCTGGGCCTGTAACTCCGCATTCTAATCAGCTCCCAGGGGCCTGTGTGGCTTGCACAGGTGCATGGGACACCTAGGATGGAAGACCTATCCATTTAGGGCTCTCAGCTCAGGTGACCGGCTCAGGTGTGCTCCGGTAATGAGTAGTCTGTGTCCCCTGGGTCCAGCCTTAGCCCTGAGCGTGTGAGAAGCAGGAATTAGAGAGGGGACAGAGGCCAGAGAGGGAGCTTGGAACCCCAGGGTCAAGTGGCCACCAGGACCTGCCTCCTACCCCTCCTCCTGCCCCCTCCAGGCACAACGACCTGCCCTGGAGGCTGCTGACCAAGTTCAACAATCAGCTTCAGAAGAAGAACGCCAGCCTGAACAGCCTGGTCGGCACACACACCAACATCCCCAAGCTGAAGGCTGGTTTTGTGGGGGGCCAGGTACCGTCCGGCCAGCCCTGTGCTCACCCATGTTGGGATCCACCCTCCTCCTCCCTTGGGTCCTGGCTAAGGTGCAGCCCCTCCCTGGTGGTGGCACTCCCCACCCCCAGCCAGTCTCCTTGGGGCCACAGACCTGGAGGGACAGGCTGTGGGGATGGCTTCCAAGACGGGGGAGGGGAGACCAGACATTCATATGCACGTGGGGGGCGGGGGGCGGGCCTGGAGCCTCAGGTCCTAGCCCTGCCCCGTGGCCCCCAGTTCTGGTCTGCGTACACGCCCTGCGACACCCAGAACAAAGACGCCGTGAAGAGGACGCTGGAGCAGATTGACGTCATCCATCGCATGTGCCAGATGTACCCCGAGACCTTCATGTGTGTCAACAGCAGCCAAGGTGGGTGCCGCCGGCCGCCTTCCTGGCCCCACACCACCCTCTAGTGAGCAGAGGCTGCCGGTGCAGCTCGGCCAGCCGTTGGGGTGTATGCTCCCCCTGGACGCCCAGCCACACCTGCCACCAGGTACCCACAGCCCCGGGCTGGCTCTGCTCCCACAGGCATCCGACAGGCCTTCCAGGAGGGGAAGGTGGCCAGTCTGGTCGGGGTGGAGGGCGGCCACTCCATCGACAGCAGCCTGGGCGTCCTGCGGGCCCTCTACCACCTGGGGATGCGGTACCTGACCCTCACGCACAGCTGCAACACGCCCTGGTGAGTGACACCAGGGAGGCCCGGCGGGGGGTGTGGGTGGGTGAGAAGCTGCTGGGTAGCTGGGGCGAGCCCCCTGTGGGTGGGCGGGGACCACTGTGCTCCTCCCTCCAGGGCGGACAACTGGCTGGTGGACACCGGGGATGACGATGCCCAGAGCGACGGCCTGTCGGAGGACTTCGGGAAGGTAGGTGGCAGGGGCAAGCACCTCCGTTTCCCTCACTTGCAAAACGCAGCTGAGCCCTGACCGGTGTGGCTCGGTGGCTAGAGCGTCGGCCTGCGGACTGAAGGGTCCCAGGTTCGGTTCCCGTCAAGAGCATGTACCTTGCCAAAACCGGTTTGGCTCAGTGGATAGAGCGTCGGCCTGCGGACTGAGGGGTCCCGGGTTCGATTCCAGTCAGGGGCATGTACCTTGGTTGCAGACACATCCCCAGTGGGAGGTGTGCAGGAGGCAGCTGATTGATGTTTCTCTCTCATCGATGTTTCTATCTCTATCCCTCTCCCTTCCTCTCTGTAAAAAATCAATAAAAATTTTAAAAAAAAACGGAGCTGGCCAGGGACCTCCCAGGCTGAGCATCCACTGGTCACTGCAGTGACCCCAGCCTTCCAGGGAAGTGTTGAACACCTGGCCAGTAGGGGCCCTGCCCACATGCCCTCCCCCTGCCTGGACCTCTCGGGGGGGCAGCGGTGAGCCCCAGAAGCTTGTGCCAATAAACTACACCCAGTGCAGCCCGCCTAGCCCGGGGCGCCGGCGGCCATCACCCCCTGACTGGGGCCCAGCGCTCCCGGCCCCTGAGCCCCGTGTCTCCTCAGAGCGTGGTGAGGGAGCTGAACCGGCTGGGCGTCATCATCGACCTGGCCCACGTGTCCGTGGCCACCATGAAGGCCGCTCTGAAACAGTCCCAGGCCCCCGTCATCTTCAGCCACTCCTCCGCCTTTGCGCTGTGCAAGCACCGGCGAAATGTGCCGGACGACGTGCTCCAGCTGGTGGTGAGGGCGGGGGGCTCTGCCCCAGGCGGTCCTGGGCCCCGGTGGTCCTCCCGGGCTCCAGTGCTGCCCCCAACCCTGCGCCCACGGCTCCTCTCTCTCTGAGCAGAAGCAGACGGGCAGCCTAGTGATGGTGAACTTCTACAATGACTATGTCGCCTGCAAAATGGAGGCCAACCTGTCTCAAGTGGCAGGTGGGTGGGTGCGAGCAGAAGCGTGGCTGGGGGCAGGGCGCCTCTCCCAGGACCCACACCCACTGCCTCCCCGCAGACCACCTGGACCACATCAAGAAAGTGGCGGGAGCCGGAGCCGTGGGCCTTGGTGGAGACTTCGACGGTGTTTCAAGGTGAGGATGGAGACTGTTCTGTGTGTGAGCTGGGGGTTGTGACCCCCAGAAACCTGTCACCAGGGGCTGGAGGAGTGAAGTGTGTCCTGAGGGCCTTCCCAGCATGTCTTGCTCCGAAGGCCATCCCACGGCACCCCCAGTGCCTCAGGATGGGAAGGTGGCTGGGTCCCCAGAGCCCCAACCCCCGGCTGCACAGCCTGGTCCTCTCGGCCTTCATCTCAGGCTCCCGACGGGGCTTGAGGACGTGTCCAAGTACCCAAACCTGATCGCCGAGCTGCTCAGGAGGCAGTGGACGCAGGCGGAGGTCAGGGGCGCCCTGGCCAACAACCTGCTGAGGGTCTTTGAGGCGGTGGAGCAGGTAAGGCTTGTCCGTGTGCCCGCCTTCCCCAGCCGGCGGCAGCAGGCAGCCAACCCTGTCTGTCCACAGGCCAGCGACCACGCCCGGGACCCCGAGGAGAAGCCCATCGAGCAGAGGTACCTGGACAGCTCCTGCCGGACGAGCTATGGCTACTCAGAGGCCCCCGGCCTCCACCTCCAGCCCGCGGCCCTGCTGGCCTCCCTCGCCCCCCTCCTCCTCAGCCTGCGTTTTCTGTGACACCCTGGGGACCAATCCCCCGGCACAGGGAAGACTGGCCGTCGGGGCAGCCGACCCCAGGAACTGCTCCCACGCTCAAGGACTGGCCTGTCCTGTGCGAGCCCTGGGCTCCCCTGGGCCGTGCGCAGTGGGGGGCGCAGGCCCGGCCCACAGAGGATCCTCAATAAAGGCACCGGCCTCTGTCCTGAGGGTGTCATCCTGGAGTGCTCTCCCGCGTCCGGGCACACCCTGTGGGAGGGCCCCTGGCTGGACGTCCAGGCCCCGGAGGCCCAAGTCGTGGTGGACAGGCCGGGAAGGGCTCGGGGCTGACAGGGGCTTCACTGCGAGGCCTTTAAACACAGTCCAGGCTGCAGTGCCGCCACCCCCTGCACTTGCACATTCCCCCCTACCCACCCACCTCCTAATCATGCCCGCACACACTCATGCACTTGCACATACACACGTGCATGCATATAAACACACTTACATGCACGCACCCGCACATGCATGTACATGCATACACACACGTGCACGCACCCCCTGGGCTCAGCCTGCTGACAGATTGGAGGCGAGGCCAGCAGGGTCTCCTCACAGTGAACTTGGTCCTGCCGCCCCGCACAGCCTGCAGGGCAGAGCACACACATGCATGGGCGGGAGGGGAACAGCACCTCCTGCTGGACATTCGGGGCCTGTGTCTTGAGATGAATATTCTCGTGGATGACAGACCCCGTGGGGCCCCACCGGGTCAGAGCCCTCTCCAGGCCCAAGAACGTGCCCTCTGGACAGGGCAGGCTTTGACGCTGGGCATGGGCAGCCCAACAGGCAGGAATTCCCTGCTCAGGCACCCCTGCCCGGCGTGGCCCGTGGACCCTGGCAGCCACCTGGGCAGCCAAGCTGCTATTAGTTCCCCAACCTGAGAGGAGGCGTGAATCCCCCAGGCCCTGGGGCAGCCAGGGGTCTCGTGGGCAAGGCCCTGCCTCACCCCCAGCCAGCACCTCTCCCGGACGGTCCGAAGTGACCGGAGGGGACATGACATGTGGGTACCTGCTCATCACCCCACTACGCCGCAGCTGTTTCTGGGGGGCTGTCAGGCGGTGGGAGGGACCCTGGCGGCTGTGAGAAAGGCTTTAATACTCATCCTGAAAGTCTCAACCACATTATGTTTAAAATTATTTCAAGGTAAAAACTGCAGATTCTGTCTGTCTGGGGCCTGAGAATCCGATTTCCTGGACCCCGCCAGCTGGACAGCCACACTGAGGGTCCCACCTACGCACGCCCCCCCCCTCCCCGCCCCACCCCACCCCGCAGCCACTGAAGCAAACCTGGAGCAATTCCTCTACAATCAACGTTTATTTACAGTAGCATTATAGGCAAAGAGCACAGACGCCCCTGCCTTCCATGAGCCACAGCCTCCCCCCAGCCCGGTTCCCGGAAACCCAAAACCTCCTCTGAACCCCAAAGGGCATGGCCAGGGAATAAGGCGAGGTCGGTATCGCAGGAGAAACGCCAGGTCTCACGCACAGCCCACGCCCCCTCGGCTGCCCCAACGCCGCCCACTGCACAGACACCACAGCTCCCACGTCCAGGAAGAGGCCCGAGCAGGAGTCAAGGTGAAGGAGTGAGGAGACTGGACAGCCGGAGCCTCTGGGAGGGGCTGGTCGGAGATCAGCTGAGCAGAGCCGGCCTGGCCTCACCCACCGCACAGCTCCCACCAGCTCCTACAGAGGACGACGCAGACCCGACGCTCCCCCATGCCGCTTGCTCCTTGTATTTTGGCAAAAAGAGAAACCCCCCAAAAAACCAAAAAACAACCCCACAGCTTCAGGAAAACAAAGTAAACTTCAGGAACGTGAAGAACAGGAAGGGCAGCCGTCTCCTGGACGTCCCAGCAGGTCACCGGACACCCTGCTGCTCTGCCCTGGACGTGCGGCCACAGCGCCGCCCCCTCCCCCACAAGGGCGGCTCTCTGGGCTGTCAGCCACTCTGGCTTCCAAGGTCAAGGGTGTGAGCACAGGCAGGAGGGGCCACTGGAGGAGGCACTGCAGGAGATGTGATTGTGTGGCTGACTGCTCCTCAGCCGGGAGGCCTGGCACAGACAGGGCTCCCAGGGGTCACCCCACACCCCAGGCCCTCCATAGGCAGCAGGGGAGTGAGGACGTGCCCCCAGAGTGGGCATGCCTGGATTTGGGGCCAGCTTCCCGCAGGAGCTCAGCCGGCAGCAGAGGGCAGGACCAGGCTGGAGGGGACAGGACCCCACCCCTGGACGTTCCGCAAAGGCCGCAGGGGCCGTGTTTGCTGGGTGGCCCTCGAGGGCGTCCTCCACACGTCCTGGGGCCGTGCCTGCGCCTGTGCCTGTCTAGGGGTGGGGGAGGCCTGCCCGCTGCTGGGAGGGCTCCAGGTACCGCCCGGCAATGGGGACCCCGACCCCCACTGCTGTTGGTCAGCAGCACACCTGCCATCACAGGGCACCCTCGCAGAGCGGGGCACAAAGGGAGCCCACAGACCCTCCAGCTGCTTGTCCCAAAGTCACACAAATCACCCACGAAAGTCAGAAGTTTGTGCAAACTCACCCGCCGCCCAGCCTAGGACAGGGGGTTCCAGGCCCGGCAGGCGAGTGCTGAGAGCAGGGAGGGCTGACGTCCGCTGCAGGGTCAGCACAAAGGCAAGAGGCAGGGCCCGCGGGCCTGCAGGCTGCCTGCGCGGCTCCTAATTTCTGAGGGCGGCCAACCTGCAAAGCACAGCAGCGCTGCCAGGAGGGAAGGCGGGCCGCAGCCGCCCACCCGGGAGCCAGAGGCCTCGGCACCCCCGCCCGCCCTCTCCGCTCTCCTCTCCCTGAGTCCAGCTTCTCAGGGCGATTCTGAGCTGACATGCAGGAAGGGCTCCAGGGACAGCCATGCTCAAGCCTTTCCACTGGGAGCTGTGGTCGGGGAGCAAGACGCCGATGCACAGTGCGGACGTGAAGCGGGGCAGGGAGAGCTCAGATGGGCGGGGGTGGGGGCCGGGGTGGGTTCTGAGTCGGGCATCTCCTTAGAAGGACCGGGGCCCCGCAGCCGAAGCCGCATGTCACACGCTGTCCTCCAGCCGCCGCCAGCCCAGAGCCTGCCCCCTTGCCTCACAGGCAGCCTTAGAGCTGAGCAGTCACCCACCTGCGCGACAGCTGGTCCTCCTGGCTGCGCACGGAGCTCTCGCCCACGGCAGATGCGCCTTCGGGCAGCTGGCTGAGCTGGTCCAGCACCTCCAGGCCGTTCTCCTCTGCGATCTGCACGATGAGGCTGTCCACCTGCTCCTGCGGCGTGGTCAGCGTGGTGGCCGAGCTCATGGAGTCCTCCATCACCTGGGGGCCAGGCTCTGGGCAGTCAGGCCAAGTCCGGGAGCCCCCACCGCAGCCTCACAGGGGCCCCCGGCCACACCACAGTCACCATCTCATTTCCCGCTCGCTCCCCACTCCCACTCTCTCCAGCCTCTGGGGTCACGCAGGGAGAGTTCCCAGCCACCCCACCTGGAGATCGCTGGCCCCCCTGCCCCAGGCCTCCTGTGCCCCCGCTGTGTGCTATCGGGACCCCAACAAGGGATCAGGTACCCGGAGGCGGCCCCACAGGGGCTCAGCACAGAGGACACCTGCTAACGCGTGGCAGCCACACAAGCCGCCCTCCCGACGCGCTGCCCACCTGCCTGGAGGGGGCGACCTACCGAGGTGTGCACGTCCAGGTTCTGCACCTGCTGCTCGAACCTGTCCATCACCGCAGACACCTTCTGCAGGTCCATGCTGCTCAGCGCGCGGTCCAGGGCTTTGGTCACCTGCGCCATGTTCTTGGTCACCTGGCACAGGAGGGAGGAGGGAACAGGACTGAGGAGGGGACATCCCACCAGGGACAGGCCCGAGCCCTCCGCTACCCAGGCCAACGAGATCCAGCCCTGCTGAGCAAGCAGCCCCCGGCACATAGCCCTCCTGCAGGCCCCCAGGAAACGCCGTCACGCACGCAGGAAAGCCCGAGGGTACCCGACTCCGGGGCTGTGTGTTCTCCTTGGCGGGCACTTGCTGGGCAGGGACTCCCCCTTCCACCCCCGCAGACCCAAAGGGCTCTGGCGTGACCCCTTCCAGCCCCAGCTAGTCCCCTGGACGTGGCCAGCAGAGGGAGCACCCACAGAGGCCTGGGCCAGACACTCACCCCCTTCATGGTCACAGCTGTCTGCACCTTGGAGGCCACTGCGTCCACGCGAGACGCCATGCGCAGCCAGTTCACACCTTCATTCTTCTTGCGAATGGCATTCTCCGCGTACACACGGGCACACTCCACGTTCTTCTGCTGCAGGGCCTGAAATGGGGCGATGCCCACCCTGCTCAGGGGCCTGGCCTGGCCTTTCCTGGGGCGCGGATGCTGACGTGCCCCTTTCACAACCTCAGCAGAGCTGCGAGCTTCATGGATATGCAAATGCCCAGGCCCCAGCCTGCTCAGGAGCCAGGGTGTCCAGGGCAGGGCCCCCGACCAGCCCGTAGCGGGTGAGACAGGAAAGCCCTGGAAACATGGCCACCTGTCCCCACCTCTCCACTCCCGAGACTCATTCGGCCTCTTCAGCTCCCTCCCGAGCCTCTCACACCACTCCCCACACACCAGGGCTGAAGGCGAGGACGCAGGCCTCAGTGGGAAGGAGGCTCTCCGGCCCCCTCTGCCCTGGGAGCGTGTGGGCAAGACGTCCCCAATGCAACACCCCATTCAAGCTGTCACAGAGGCCCCATCAGGGCAGCCAGGCCCCTCCGGCCTTTCCTTCTGCCCCTCCCTGGAGAGGCCCTGGGAGCCTCCAGCCCTGCCCTCACCCCACAGAGGGGTTGCCTCCCCTCTGCCCAGGCTCTGGTGCCCGAGCTTCGCGGGGAAAAGAGGGCTCAGAGTGCAGGGGTCAGGAGCGACCGCCAGAAGCTCACTTCCTCCACCATTTAGAAAAAACCCAAGTTCAGAACGGTGGAAATGATAACAGGCATGGACGTTCAAGGAAAACGCAGAGGCGATGCCTCCTCTTTCCGCTCTGGATGCCTGGGGGTGGGGGGGGAAGGAGCCCCTGTGGCCTTAGCTGGCGGCCCCTCCCCGTCCCTGCGTGGAAGCCACAGCCATGAAGAGGAGATGCCAGGAGCCCGGCCGGCCTGGCTCAGGGGCTGAGCGTCAACCTAGGAACCAGGAGGTCGGGGTTCGATTCCCGGTTGGGGCACACGCCTGGGATGTTTCTCTCCCTCCCTCTCCCTTCCTCTCTGTAATCAATAAAAATCTATTTTTTAAAAAAAGAGAAAGAGGAAGAAACCCCAGGAGCAAGGACAGCGGCCGCCGCCTCACCTTCTTCACCTTGGCCTGCTCCGCCTTCGAGTCCTTCTCCGCCTTCTTGGCCAGCTTCTCCAGCTGCTTCGCTGTGAACTGAGCAGAGGCAAGAGCCCTGGTCATGCTGGCAAAGCCCTGCCCCCTAACAAGGTGCCTTCCACACCCGAGCTTGCGAACCAAGTGCCCGCGGCCGCCCACACCGGCCTCCTGCCCATGACAAAGCCCCGTCGTTGTTCAGAAGGAACCAGGATGTTAATGGGGGGGTGGGCATTGGAGGGAAGAGCGGCAGAGCTTGCCCCGGATTCACCAGAAGTGCCAATAGCACCCAGACAGGAGCGACACTCAGGGGCCCCCACAGCCGCCTTCAACGGGTTTTAAAGGACTTGAGGTCACCGTGTTAAAAGCCTCGTGGAGCATCAAGGGAGGAGCCTCACGCCCAAGTGTGTTTCTTAAAGATAGCACACCTCTTTCACGGATGAGCCCACGTGACCCTTGCCCTCAGCCCGAGATCAGAATGAACATGCCACCAAGCAACTCCGTAGCCCGCCTTGTCACCAGCCCGGCTGAGCCTGTGCACCGGTCACCAACTGACAATGTGTCCCTCTGAGTGCGAGTCACACCAATGTCCCCGCTCACTAACCAGCAGGGCGGGTTGGGGCAAACGGCCCTTCGGTACATACCTTCAGCTGGAACAGGGTATCTGCAAAGAGAGGAGACGGTGTGAGGATTTTAAGAAATGTCACGAGCAATACGGCCAACAAGCAGGTAGGGTCACTGGACCCTCCAGGCAGAGGTGGACAAAGCAAAGGAGTGTCCGGCACTGCAAGGGCTCGGGAGGACGGGTGGGCATGCAGCTCTGCTCCCGCGGTGGACACAGGGCCTGGGCGACCGCAGGGCCTCCTGAACCTCTGGTCCCTCACCGGCAACACCCGCTGACCTCAAGGGTGATGGGCGGGCAGCGTGTGGCCCACGGTGAAAACTCAAGGTGGTGGTTTGTAAGTAAAGCAACGTTACAAAGGTCCCCTGTGGCCCTGGTCGGTTTGGCTCAGTGGACAGAGCGTCGGCCTGCAGACTCAAGGGTCCCAGGTTCAATTCCGGTCAAGGGCACATGCCCGGGTTGCCAGCACATCCCCAGTAGGGAGTGTGCAGGAGGCAGCTGATCGATGTTTCTCTCTCATCAATGTTTCTAACTCTCTATCCCTCTCCCTTCCTCTCTGTAAAAAAATCAATAAAATATATTTTAAAAAAAAAACACAAAAAAACAAAGGTCCCCTGTGATTCTTTCCCGGTTTAATAAGGCTGAGGACGTCCGGGATAGTCTGTTTTTTAGAATATACTCTTCCCCCTGACAGTAAACGGATGCAAACAGCAGGGTGAGGTCTCCTACGCCATCCGAGAGCAGAGCCTTCGAATCAGGCCCGGGAGCCTCACCATCCACACCGAGGAGCCAAGGAGACCCGAGCGTGTTCTTGGCTAACCCCCTCGGTTAACGGGACTTGCTGCGAACGCACCGAAGCCCAAGAGCCAGCAGCCTCCGGTACGTCTTAAAGCTACCTCCACGGATTCAACGTCTCAGTTGGGAGGTGACACCTCAAAGGGTTGACCACACTAGCTCAGAGGGAAGACATCAAGTCCTAAAAGCAGAATGGGGCAGACCTGTGACTCGAGAAACCCCAGGGAACCTGACCCGGGGCGCGGAGGGCTTAGAGCAGGAAGGCAGGGTTGGCCGGGTGCGACCCAGCTCTGCCCCCCTCTCACCGCCGCCCCCCCCCCCCCCCAGCTATCTCATCCAGACTCTGAAAGGACACAACTTTGTGAAGGCAAAACCGCACCCTGAAGGAAGTGCTACGGGCAACACGAAACTCCCTTGAGAACTGACTGAAGGATGGAGTCTACACCAACGTGTGTGCTGGGGGAGCGGGTGGGGGTGTTCATCTTCTGAGGCCATTTGCACCCCATTTCCTTCACACAAACACGACACGGTTGGTGGTTTTCGCATGTCACAAAGCGGGGCCAGCCCTTAGCATCCAGCAGAGGTGGGCAGCCCCCCTCCGTCGGTGTGTCCTCGGGTGGCACAGGCGGCCCCTCAATGTTTCCCATCGGCTAGAGGGCAGGTCCCGCCCCGGGGCGCTGCTGGCCTGAGCTTTCTCATCTCTCTTCGCGGGGTTCGGGGGCAGTCCTGCCACTGGTTCCTTTTCCGGGGCCCTCTGACCTGAGGTCCCAGGGCCCCAAATGCCCAGGTCCCTCGCCGGTACCGGAGTTGGGGGTGGGGGCAGCCAGACGCGGAGGAGGGCGGGGATCGAAGCGCGGGGGACGGGGGATCGGGAGCCTGGGGCCGGGGTCGGAACGACGGGCATGGGGGAGGGGGGTCGGGGCGCCGAGCATCAGGGGGCCGGGCACCGCGGCCTGGGGCGCCCGCCTGAGGCCCACCCGCGCTCCGAAGGGCGGCGGCCTCTTACCGTCCATGGCCAGGCCGGCAGCGGAGCCCTCGCAGAGGCCCTGAGACGGAATCTTCAGGGGGCGTCGAAAGGCGGGTGGGAACTTCCGGGTTGTTCCTCACTTCCGGCGGCCGGCCCCTCTCGCGAGAGGACGGCGGCCCGCCCCGCGAGTGGTGGCGTTGCCGTGGCGACCGCGCCGCCCGGCCTGGCCGCGGCTTTTGTGAGTCACCGGCGCGGCGCGCCCGCCGAGGAGCAGGTGCCCGGCCGGGCGGAGCCGGCGGGGCGGCGGGCTCGCCTATGAGGCTTTGCAGAAGCAAACACAAACCCGGGAAAGGTAAAGGGCCGCCGGCCCGCCGTCTCTCTGGAGCGGGCCGCACCGGCGGGAGCTTGGGGTGCTGGGCGCCCCGCCCTCCTACGCCTGAGTCCCGATGACCGTGCCTCGGGAACCTTTTCTAACATGGAAATATCCAGTTTAGGGAAATGGAGTGACCCAAGTCTTTCAAGCTGCCTCTTTCATTCTGAACCAGAGAAGGCAACTGGAGGAGAATGCATCCATTGCCTAGATTCAGTAAATCATGTCCCGTTAATTATCCATATGTTCCAGGTGAGGAGCAAATGGGGTGCACCTTTTCAGGCCCAAAGCCTAAGGAAAGGTCGATGGACAGCCTTTCCTATAAGACTGCAGAGGGCTCCCCTCGGAAGGAAGGGGCCGCCAAGCAACAGTTCCCGGCACCTGGAGTCAAAGGTAGGACCCGCCCAAGAGGGGACAGAGCCCGAGGCTGCAGCTTCCAGGAGCTTGGGGATGGGTGGACAGGGATCCTGGCAACAGGGTGGAGGGGTAGGATCTTTACGTAAGAGGGCACAGGTTCAGTAAAGGTTGGGGAAAGTGGCCAAGTGATACAGGCATAACAGGAGGGGCTCAGCGCTCTTGTCCCAGCGGGTGGATGCACTCGAGACTGGACCCGAAGCGTGGAAGGCTGCCCCAGGCTGGAGCACAGTCGCCTATAAGAAGGGACGGAGGGAGCAGAACCCTCGGTGGCACAAAGGGCTGCAATCGTTTGGCAGATTTATCCACTTCATCGCAGTCCAGTGTGGGTCGGGGGGTGAGGCCACAGAAGCAGCCAGAAGATGAAGTCTTCTCTCGGTTCTACCGTGTGGGTTGTGGACATGGAATCTTTAATTAAAACATGGGACGTGTGATGGGGTCTGTGCCCTGCAAAAATGTCTCCAGAATAAAGGCTACTGGGGGGCAGCGAGACCTGTCAGAGGCCCGTTGCTATTAGGTAGGAACCAACGAGCCACAGGCAGTGGGAATCACAAAAGATCCAGGAGGTAGGACCAGTGGAACCTGCTGGGTGATGAGAGGTGGGGACGGGAGCCAGGCGGGTGGGTGGCAGTGACCTTGAGATTGAGTAGTTGCTGGGTCAGGAGGAGCTGGGCTCAGGCAGGTTCCAATTTTAGCATCTGTGGGGTCAGGAGGAGCAGGAAGCAGTTTGAAAGGAGGCTGTTGAGCAGGGCCTGGACCTCAAATCCCAGTAGGAACCCTCCTTCGAAGATGGAAGACCACAGGAGGAGCCAGAGTCCTGGGGAGGTTTGGAGAATGCCGCCGGTCTATTGGGAGGCTTTTGGCTGCCAAGCACAGAAAAGCCGACCGAAGGAGGCTTGAGGAGCTCGAGGTCTCCCACGTAAAGGGAGGGTCAGCGGCAGGGCACAGCGGATGAACCCAGCAGGACTGTGTGTGCCTACACTTTGCCACCCTCGGGATCCATGGTCCCAGATTGCTGGACGGCTCCAGGTGTCACACACAGACAGGACCGTCTAGTCCAGGAGAAGAGGCGTTGCATCGTGTTAACAAGAACCTTTTCCCGGTGGGCCTCACCTGCCTGGCATCTCCCAGGATGGGCTCATCTGCAAATCCCAGGGCTGGACTTCTGCAAGGGAAGCTGTGGGCAGGGGGACTGCCTGTCACACCGTCATTTCAGAGGGGTGGAGAGAGGATGGACAGAGAGGGGGAAAGGTCAGAAAGCTACCTGGTGGTGTGTCTTGGTTAGAGCGTCGTCCCATGCACTGAAAGGTTGAGAGTTTGATTTTCAGTCAGGGCACATACCTATGTTTGCAGGTTTGATCTCCAGTACGGGAGGCAACTGACCGGTTTCTCTCTCTCTCTCTCTCGCTCTCTCTCTCTCTCTCTCTCTCTCTCTCTCTCTCACACATACACACACACACACACACACACACACACACACACCTTTCCCCTCTCTCTAAGAACTAATCAATAAACATATCCTTGAGCGAGGATTAAAAAAAAAGTGAGGCTTGAGTTTCAAGAAAGAAGGTGAGGAGTGTGGCTTCTCCTACAATGGGGCATCTCAGCAACAAGGGTCAAGCTACCGACATGCGAGACCTCGAGGGAGTCTCCACAGCCGGGCACCAGGTGCCCGGAGCCACATGTAGAGACGATGCGTGTTACCATCCCATGTATAGGAAACGTCCGGAAAAGGCAAATGTGTAGAGAGGGAAGCCGGGCTGAGGGTGAGAAAGGGGGTGGCCGAAAATGGGAACAAGAGGTTTCAAAACTGGATCGAGGGTTGCCCACCTCTGAAAGTTTACTAAAAATCATGGAAGTGTATGTTTCATTTTTTTTTTTTGAAGTGTATACTTTAAACAAGTGAATGTTACGGTATGTAAATTATACCACAATAAAGCTGTTCAAAAAAGAAAGGGAAATTAGTCAGCAGCGTTCAACGCTGCCCAGAGGCCGAGTAAAAGCCAGACACGGCCACGCGGAATGAGAGTAGCCGGTCTGTCTTGGTGGCCTGCAGGGAGCGAGGGGAGACAGTCTGCCAGGAAGAACATCGAACGGGGGCGCGCACATCTGCTTTTCACTTGAGAAGCTGAGACCTTTTCGAAGTCGGAGTCTCTTTAATTAAAAACCTAATACGGTGACAGCTTCAGGGAAATGGAGAGTTCCAAGTCCAGAATTCTGTGTATTGTCCAAGTGTTGAAAGTAAGCTTGACTACTACGGGATAGAAACCAAAGGGACTGCTGGACTGGGCTGGGGACGCCGGCTGACGGGGACCGGGCCTGCGGGAGCTCTGGAGCAATGGTACGTTCTGCGTCAGGTTTGGGTGGTCACACTGGCGTGTGCAACTGTGAAAACTCACCCAGCTGAGCAGTTAAGAACTGCATTTTATCTTGTGTGGATCACACCTCAAAAAAAACATGGGATATAGGCGAGTCCTGGTCTCTGAGAGCTGCACCCAAACTCTTTAAATCTAACTGGATGTGATGGGTGGACATGGCGTCTGAGGTTTGCTGTAAAGCGAAGGTACATGCATGGCTGCTGGTGTTTCCCCAAGACAAGCCCAAGTCGTCCACCACGAGATGCTCCTCCCACCTGGATGTGGTCTGGTCCCTCTCCCGTAATCACTCTTGTAAACATCAGAATGTGGCAGAAGTGACTTCTGAGGCCGGGACAGGACAGGCTCCCTGGGGCCTGGGGCCTGGAGCCCCGAGCTGCCCCCTGGTGGAGTGCTGCAGTCAGCTGTCCCATCTCTAAGCCTTCCAGCCAGAGGCCACAAGTCAAGCAGAAGAAGCCAGTGTCCGCAGCCCTGTGAGTGGCCACCTTGAATGTCCTGCAAGGAGAAGAATCATTCCATATGCAATTTTTTAAATCAACACATACTACTTTTTTTTTTAATATATTTTATTGATATTTTACAGAGAGGAAGGGAGAGGGATAGAGAGCTAGATACATCAATGAGAGAGAGAAACATCCATCAGCTGCCTCCTGCACACCTCCCACCGGGGATGTGCCCGCAACCAAGGTACATGCCCTTGACCGGAATCGAACCTGGGACCTTTCAGTCCGCAGGCCGACGCTCTATCCACTGAGCCAAACCAGTTATGGCAACACATACTACTTTTAAGTTAAATATTCATAACCTTTTAGGTAGTTTTAATATATAAAACACGTGAATGAAACAATGTGAAAAAATAAACTCCCCAATTGAAATTAAATGGAGAAAGGATGACATGGAAGCGCCCAGGGCAGGCTGTGGTCACTTGGCAATGGTTAAAATCACCCAGGCTGGGCTGCAGGGTTGAAGTTCAAGGGGGCTCTGGACCTGATACCAGGCTCCAGCATCTCCCTGCGCCTCAGTTCCTTCATCTGTCAAACGTAGGGTATTGGAGGACCTACTTCAGAAGCTTGTCGTGGATCGTTAACCACTGTCGTTACTCTAGGGCTCAGCACGGGCGACTATTTCCCGTGTGGCCACGCCCATGAGGTGTTCAGTGGGAACAAGGGAAACGGCCAAGCCGTCTGGTGCGGGACGTGATGCTGGCAGTGCTCTGTCTACGCACACACATATGCACAGAGACAGACCCCTGTGGTGCTTTACCAGAGGCGTGAAGGGATGTGCCTCGAACTGTAACCCCCAGAGGTGCGGGCAGGGAAGGGCCTTCTGCTTTTTGTAACATCTGACAAACTCAGCATTTCACAAGTTTTCTGTATTCCTTGTAAACGTAAGAAAATGTGGCCAACATCAGAAGTGTCCATGTGTGCGGCATTCTGACGGATAAAGTTCTGTGTAGAGAGCTGTTATCAGCTTTAGAATCCTTTGGAAACTGTGCACCTGAAACTTCACCTCTGAGGCACGCCTGCCTTTTTGAGGCTGCCTACTTCCTACCCGGGCCTTTGGCAGCTCGGCCTCCACGGTGGATGGCAGAAGTCTCCTTTAGTCCCAGAAAGAAGGTGTCTGGGTTAAGCTTTTGAACGTTCATGCACAGTTCGGACTGCTTCCAACCTCACCTGTTTCTTTGTCCTGAACCACGAATCGAGTCCCTGTGCTTTGGCCGTCACACGGACGTTGTCTGCTTCGCTGCAGACTTACTAAATACCTGGATGTTTCCTTCCTTCTAGAGAAACGTAAGGCGAAGGTAAAGTCGGGCAGGAACAAAGCCGTCATTCCACAGATCGTGGTCACTTCATCCTCAAATGAGGTTCTCAGCGGTTCCAGCGGGGGCCAAGAGCAGAGGACCATTCACGAGGACATAGTATACGGCCCCTATGCCCGACACAGGAATCCCAGTACAATAGACGCCTATGCTTTACAGACTAAAGAATAAACAACCACCCGAGTCGCTGTCCTTATTTACTGTGCCCTGAGTCTCAGCCGTGATGACAGAAGGGCCACCCTGCCCATGGGAAGCTGCAGGTACCCATTCAGGAGATGAGAATCCCCCTCCCCCCGCCCCGTGACTACCATGGTCTCACCTTCCCCAGAGCTGCTGGCAAGTTGGCTGAGGGCAAGAGGGACTTAAACTAGTTTGAATAAATCACACACACCACCACCACCACCCCGCCATTGGAACTGGCTGGCTGTGCAGTGATAGACAGCAGGTGGCACCTCTCCCTTCTGTTCAACTCCTTCCCACCCACTCTGAAGGAGCAAGGGCTGTGTGGTGAAGGAGATGTCCCTGCACGGAAAGAAGGTGGGGCTCTGAGCACTCAACTTCCATGGAGGGCTTGAGGGCTCCTAGCCTGGCAGCTACGTGATCCAGGGTATTAAGAATCCAAAAGGAGAATGTGGAAGGGGGTGGGGGGAGCCGTGCACTTGGAACCTTGGAAGTGGCCTTGTCACAGCTGCCCCGGGGAAGAGGACAGTTGAGCTGACGCTCCCCATCTTTCTGGCTGTGCGCGAGGGCTCCCTATGGTGAGGAGCCATCCAGGGGACCCCTCAACTGTCCCACCTCACCAGCAGTGCTCAGGTGCAGAGAATGCTCCCTCTGGCTGGTTTCACATTTAGTCTGGTGACTCTGTTAGCTTCCTTAGTTCCTGGAATGGTCAGCAGGCTCTACACACAGTTCCTATTTCTGTCGATGAGGGTTACGTTCTTTTAGTATTAAATAGTACAACTGACTTCCAATCAATTTCGGTATCATCTGAGAAATAAATCTCATATTGACGTTGTTTACTAATACATTATTAGTATCCCTATATTCAATATGTTTATGCATTCTGGTTGTCACAACTAAATATACAGAAAAATCAAGCCCATACAATTGTGGATTTGACCCCATAGGGTCAGGACGCCTACCCTTCTCCATAAAGTTTCTTGTAACCATCACATTTGTATTATTGGACCTAGAAATTACCCTCCTGCCCCTGCCCTGAGCACCTCAATCTGAAAACTGTATTTACCATGGTGCTCATTCTAACCTCATGAATGAATTAAAAAGAGCTAAAAAGGGTTGCCAGAGCGCAAGTCGGGGGCTGGGTGGAAAAGGTGAAGGGATTGAGGACAGATGGGGAACCTCTTTGGGACGAGCAGAAGCTGAAAGGGACGGAAGCCGCGGGGCCTCTGCTGTGCCCGGGTGGAATGCAGGGAAGCCGGGGACAGGACGCCGTCTGGTGGGCGATGCGGAGCTGACACTGACCCCGGGCCTTTCAGATCGTGGTAAAATCATTCTGCATGCTAACAGGGGTCCCCGCTGGAGAGGACCCCAAAGCCGGGCTCCGGCGTGGCTGCAGGAGATGGAAGCACCGCCTGGATTTCACGTTTTTATAAAACACGCGCTGTGCTCCTGAAACTACTGTGATATAAAAAAAAAAAAAAACTTAAAAGCTAGAATGAACTATTCGTTTAACTGGAAATAAAATGATTTCCACGCATTAACTTAACGCACAATGTCCTTGACTTTAACGTTAATTTAGCGCCGGCAGCGAGGTCCCAGCACAGGGGCCTCCCGCTCCGCCGGTCCCTGGCGCGCACGGCTCTCCTGACGTCCATCCCCACGGCCCCGTCCGCCCGCCCCAGCTGGACAGTGAGCCCGCCAGGCAGAGCCGGACAGGGCGGAGCACACGGCCAGGTGCCCAGGTCCCACCCCCACGTGCGGTGCCGTCCTTCCCCGCAGGCCCTGCCCGCACTCCCTCCGGGCGCCTCCGAGCTCCTAAGCCCGGGCCCCGCGGCCCCTGGCGGCCGCCCCTCCGCCAGCAGCCGTCACTCGGCGCCCCAGCCCGGCCAGGTGCCGGGTTTAAATTGAAGTCGCGAACCTCCACAGCCTGAGCGCGTCCTGGGAGCTTAGGTCCACGGCGGTGTTCGGTTCCCTTGGTAACCGTCGCCAGAGGGAACGCCCCGGAAGTGGGGTCGCCCAGAGCCGAGGGAGCCGTCTGCGCCTGCGCCCCGGGGAGTGGGTGCAGCGCTCGGCATGGGGGACCCGGAGCCGGAGTCGGAGCAGATCCGCCTGAAGTGCGTCCGTAAGGAAGGCTTCTTCACGGTGCCTCCGGAACACAGGGTGCGGTCGGGGGTCGCTCGGGGTAGAGCCGCGCTCGCTGCGGACGGGCGGGGCCGACGAGGTCCGGGCCCTCAGTGTCGTGCTAAAGCGCCGAGGTTTCCGGCACGGGCGGGAACGGCAGTCCCAGAGTTCCTCGCGGCAGGCGCGGAAGCCGGCGGCCAACCCTGGACAAGGAGGGGCGGCCCTGGTTCCGGGCGTCCTCAGGAGCGTCTTTCAGAGTTTTGCGCCCAGAACGGGCTCGGCAAACCGACCCAGAAGCACCTTGTGTCGGAGGAGGGCTTGCGCGTGGAAGCCTCGGGGCGTGGGCTTTGGATGGGCCGGGCCAGGCGCGGCCTTGCTTTCCTGTCCCTTTGCCGCAGGCACCGTTGCCGCCCCTTTTGTCGAGGAGGGTGAAGGTTAGGGGCGTTGAATGGTTTTACCACGATCGACTCGTGCGGGGGCCGGTCTGAACCCTGGCGGCCGGGTTGTAGTTTAACTACTTGATGGTGCTCTGAAAGGCCCAGTCGCGTACCCAGTAAGGCTCCTTCACAGCCCGTGGCGGAGCGAGCGCCGGGAGCCGCCCTGAGCTGAGCCATCGCCTGGCGGGCGCTGCACCCCCCGCGGCTGCGCCCCGGTGCGCTGAGTGCTGGAAGCCCTGCTCTCCGCGGCGAGTTAAGACACACCCAGATCGGGACACAGCCAAGTGCACCGTAGTAAGGTGGTTCAGGACAACTACCAGCATTTCCGAGAAGAATTCACCGGGGGCCAGGAGGAAACTGTGGAAGGGCTGGCGTTTCGCTGGGCTGGGAAGTGCTACTATGCCTCGGGCGTGCAGAAATGAGAAGGCCAGACTTAGGGAGTGGAGTGGCAGGAGCCAAGTCAGGGAGGAGAGAATGGGAAGGGGAATTCGGTGGGAAGGAGGTGGAGGTGAGATCACCCAAGAGCTTCCTCAGTCCGGACCGCTTGGCTCCCAGGTGTTAGAAAGCAGTGCGTTGGAGGGCAAGGTTTGGCCAGAGAATAGAGGCAGAGGCCAGACAGGAGCCGTTAGAATTCAGTTCAGACTTGCAGCCTGTGCTTCTCAGCCTGCCTGTGAGTGTACCCCATTATGAAGGTGTTTTGGGGTACAAGCTCTCTGCTAGGACAGAGAGACCCCAGAATATAATGGCTTAAGTACAGGTCTTTTTTTTTTCTCTCTCCCCTAACCTTCCAGAGAGAGGCAGCTGTTTTCCACAAGGTGGGCCAAGCACTCGGGTTGTCGTGTTAGCCAGAACTTAGTCATACGGTCATACCCAGCTGCAAGGGAGGCTGGGGAAACGGCCACCACGGCGGCTGCATGCCACTGGGCGGCGTTTCGTAGCTCAGAGGAAGCAGTGATGTCTGCGTGTAGGGGCAGGAGTCTGCCACGGAAACATTCCCACTCTGGCCAGTGTTTCTGAAGCTTTTGCCATCTGCAGAGCGTCCTTGAGACCAGAGCTGCTCAGTAGACTTTCTGTGGTGACGGAACTGTTTTCTGAACCGTCCAGTGTGGTCACCATGAGCCCCTTGAGGCCACTGAACACTTCCCATGTGGCTAGTGCAGCTGAGGAAGTGGACTGTTCATTTCAACCACAGCCAGCTGGTGGTTACCTTATTAGACAGGCACACCTGGGCCATGGGATTGATTGGAAGGGCGTGGCTGCCGACCCAGTATCATCATCCCCCTTTTCTCATCTAACAAGCCCAAGTGTGTGGGTTACCTTTCTGTTCGGTGAGTGAGACCTAAGTGGTACAAACAAAGTGTGACATATCCATCTTCGGTGGTTGCATTAGCTGCCAATCCTCGCACTACCAGCACTCTCTCCTCTAGCTGGGACGGTGCCGGAGCGTGAAGGAGTTCGAGAAGCTGAACCGCATCGGGGAAGGCACCTATGGCATCGTGTGTGAGTGGCCGAGGTGGGAGGCCAGGGCGTGGGGAAGTCCCACGGTCGCTGCGTTAGGGCTGGAAGGAGCCAGGATGAAAGCCTGTACAAGTGATTACCCATCTGAGTAACGGTCAGGTTGCTACCGTGTAGCCAGGAGTGGCCCCGCTGTTACAGTAGTAAAGTGCAAAGGAGCTTGCAGCAGCTGGACACGGAGCCATCGTGGTGCAAAGTAAGGGTTCTTGTTTGTAGATAAAGAACCTGATTTGGTGTGAGAACAGGGTAACCACAGAGCACCAGGCAGTGACCTGCGTACCCACTCGGGGGGAGCTCTTTCTAACGAGGCACCCTGTGCCCAGGCAAGTGAGGACCCCCCTCAGGAGCACGTGGGGCCGTGGGTGTTGGGTTGCAACTGGGCACCTGGTTGTCAAAGAGAAAGGGAGCCCCAGACATCAGGCAGAGGCCGTGTGGTACAAGGGCGTGCGCTCGGGGAGCGGGCTGCATTCCACCACGGATGAGTTTCCTTCCCAGATCGGGCCCGGGACACCCAGACGGATGAGATTGTGGCCCTGAAGAAAGTACGGATGGACAAGGAGAAGGATGGTGAGCAGGACTGGGACATCAGCCACTGCCAGCTCAGAGTGGGCGGGGCAGAAAGGTACAGGTGGACCGAGGCTCCCTTAGGACTGGACCCCCGGTACTGAAGTGCCTGGCGGCCCTCCGGAGAGCATCTGCGTGGTGGTGGAAGGGGGCTGGTCCGTGAGGGCTCCAGCTCGTCACCCCCACCCTCTGGGCTGCAATCCTCCTCCTCTTCTCCCTCATGGTCATTCTCAGCTCTCACCCTCTGCAGGGCCTTCCCCTCCCAAGGCCGGGCAGGCAGCCCTGTGCGCACCCTCCCTCACCTCCCCGGCTGCCGCGTGGGCGGGGCTCTGCCGTGCTCAGTGGGCCCCTTCTCCACAGGGGTCAGTGCAGAGCTGCTGCTTTGCCTCGGATGCAGGAAGGAGGGGCTCAAGCTGCTTGTTGGGACGCCTCGATTCTCCTGAGCGAGCACTAGAGCCCTGACTGTAGGACGGGGCTCACTGTAGGGCGGGGCTCACTGAGGCGGCAGGGTGCAGGGGTCCTGTCTGCGGGTGGGCTTCTGAGCGTGTCCGGTTGCAGGGGTCCCCATCAGCAGCCTTCGCGAGATCACGCTGCTCCTCCGCCTCCGCCATCCAAACATCGTGGAGCTGAAGGAGGTGGTGGTGGGCAACCACCTGGAGAGGTGGGCACTCCGGCCTCCGCACGCCCTGCCCAGCCCTGTGCCAGCCCCCCACACACCCCTCCCCCCCCACTCCGCACGCCCTGCCCAGCCCTGTGCCAGCCCCCACACACACCCCTCCCCCCCCACTCCGCACGCCCTGCCCAGCCCTGTGCCAGCCCCCCCACACCCCTCCCCCCCCACTCTGCACGCCCTGCCCAGCCCCCCACACACACACCCCCTCCGCACGCCCTGCCCAGCCCCCCCCACACACACACACACACACCCCACTCCGCACGCCCTGCCCAGCCCCCCACACACACACACCCCTCCCCCGCCCTCCGGCCAGGAGGCTGAGGTGGCCTGCGTGCTCTCCTTGCTGCTTCCAGCATCTTCCTGGTGATGGGTTACTGTGAACAGGACCTGGCCAGCCTTCTGGAGAACATGCCCACGCCCTTCTCGGAGGCCCAGGTGCGAGGGTGGGGCCTGAGGGCTCTTGACGGGTCCCTGTCCAGTACATTGGTGCCAAACAGGGCCCGCCCTGACGTGCTGGCCCTCTGCACAGGTCAAGTGCATCGTGCTGCAGGTGCTGCGGGGTCTCCAGTACCTACACCAGAATTTCATCATCCACAGGTCGGGGGCCAGAGGGGCTCGGTCTCGGGGAGCTGGGTCTGGATGGGGGCAGGGCCTCAGGTGCTGGGTTGGCATCAGCCCGGAGGAGGGTGGGGTCTTGGGCGTTGGTGCTGGCTTTTGACCCTGTCCTGACCCCGGCTCCCAGTGCGTCGTGCCCAGGGTCCAGGAGAGGCGCGGGAGCAGACACAGGCTCGGTGCAGGGAGGTTGTCTTGATGCTCCTGGGGAAGCATCCGGGACCAGTGACACCTCCTCCCGCTCTGATGGTGTGAGCGTAGTCAGGCTCCGAGAAGTCCCGCAGTGGAGAGTCCCTGGGGTCTTGTGACACAGGCCAGGAGAGGCCCGGACTTGGGGGGTGGGGGTGGAGGGGACCATCTGAGCCCAGAGCAGGACTGTGCAGACAGCAGCTCCCTGTGGCCTGGGGCAGTTGGTGTTGCCCTGGGTGGGGCACTAGGGCAAGACTGGAAGTTAGATGTGGGCTAGAGGCCTGGCCATGCCACTTCTCAGAGGTACTGAGAGCCTGGGTGTCCAGCTGCCTTATGCTGCCTACCCTCCTCATTTTCATACGTTCATGCAGGAGATGTCTGAGTGTTACCATGGTGATCCATGGTGATGACAAGACTGCCGGTGGCGCTCACTTCCTGGGACGCTGACATTCCCTTTCTGTCACAGGGACCTGAAGGTTTCCAACTTGCTCATGACGGATAAGGGCTGCGTGAAGACAGGTGGGTGTGGGTGCTGGCTCTGAGGTGGGTGTCTCTGTGCCTGCCACCTTGCTGGTGGGCGGGGGGGGAGGGGGCAGGCGGTGGGCACATCTGTCCTTATAAGCTCCCTGAAGGCTAAGAGCTGGCCTCACTGGGTGACATGCCTCCCTCCCGCCGTCTGCCTCTGTCAGCGGATTTCGGCCTGGCCCGGGCCTATGGCATCCCCGTGAAACCAATGACGCCCAAGGTGGTCACTCTGTGGTGAGTCCCTGGGGCTGGGTGCCTGGTGGAGGGGCGTGTGGGTGTCCCGGCCAGCCTTGGGGTGCACGTCCTTGGAGGCTGGGTCTGGGGCAGCTCCCCGGCAGCAGGACACCAGCCTGGCTCAGCTGTGTCGGGAAGGGGGGCTGCTACCCTGCCTGAGGACGGGGTGGTCCACGTGCCTGATTAACTGCTCACTGCGTTTCCAGAGGCAGCTCGGGGGCATGGTTAAAGGGAAGACACTGGAGTCGGGTGCCTCCTGCCATGTGTTACTCGCCCCGTCTGTACAACGGGCGGCCAGTAGGACCGCCCGGGCGGACAGTAGGACCGCCCGGGGACCCAGTGTCGTCTGGGATGCACACGGGCTGTCCAGCAGGGCAGCTGTTACCAGGTGCTGCTCGCGTGGGCAGAGGTCCCGGGAAGGCGGGCTTGGAGTGTCAGCAGTCCTGCCGCCCGGGACATCTCGGGCTCCGGAAGGACCGGTGGCCGTGGGTGGGCTGCAGACTCGCGGTGCCCTGTGGAGGCCGAGGAGCCCCGGGCGCGAGGTGGGCGCTTCTGTTTGCAGGTACCGAGCCCCGGAGCTGCTGCTGGGCACCACCACGCAGACCACCAGCATCGACATGTGGTGAGGGGTGGAGGTCGTGTGGGCGCTGTCTGGGCAGATGGGGCTGGCATCTGTGCTCCCGGCTCTGGGAGGTGGCCTCGCCTGGGCCCCCGAAGGGAAGTGTGAGAACAGCACTCCCGGGCCCAGCACTGCGTCCGCAGGGGGCCCTGCCCTGCAGTCACAGGGGCCTGCTGGGCCCGGCTGGCCACCCCGTGGGATCTTGAGCTCCAGGCCTGTCCGAGGGCGGCGGCGGGGTGGTGCTGACAGGTGTGTGAGGGGGGGCACTGCTCCCTCTGCAGGGCCATGGGCTGCGTCCTGGCTGAGCTGCTGGCCCACAAGCCCCTTCTCCCGGGCACGTCCGAGATCCACCAGGTGGACCTGATCGTACAGCTGCTGGGAACACCCAGTGAGAACATCTGGCCGGTGAGCACCCAGCCTCCGCCCTCACCCTCCCTGCACCCCTCCTGCCCCCGCTGGGCCTGCGCCTGCAGCTGCGCTCCCCTCCGCAGGGCTTCTCCCGGCTGCCGCTGGTCAGCCAGTACAGCCTGCGGAAGCAGCCCTACAACAACCTGAAGCACCGGTTCCCGTGGCTTTCGGAGGCCGGCCTGCGCCTGCTGAACCTGCTCTTCATGTACGACCCCACGAAAAGGTGCTCACCGCCGGGGGGGACACCTGCACCCTGAGCCCTTTCAAGAGGGCTTCTCAGAACACAGGCCGCGCCGCCACCAGGGGGTCCCTCCCAGACACGTGTGGCGGGCCCGGTGCCCAGTTCTGTGGTCTCTGTCCACTCAGATCACGGAGCCCATTGCGAGTTCCCATCACTTTCTGGGCCCCAGCCCCCTCCTCCTCACCCACCCTTCTGTTGTTGGGAACTGGGAACCGGGGTCGCTGGGTCGGGCAGCTGTGAGGGGGACCCGCCTGGGCAAGGTGTGCTCAGGGCGACTGTCCCCCAGGGCGACGGCCGGGGACTGCCTGGAGAGCTCCTACTTCAAGGAGAAGCCCCTGCGTGAGTCCCCAGACCCTCAGGCTCCGTCTGCAGAGCTCTTGGCTGGTGGCCTTTTCTCCGGGGGGGGGGGGGGGGGGGGCGATGCTGGGACGGCCTCAGAGCTCCTCAAGCCCCAGCCCGTGATGTGGGGGTGGGGGCACTCCCAGCCCAGACCCATCCAGTGCGTGCTGGCCCTGCATAGGCAGCCGCTGGACACTGGCCATACTGTCTGCAGGTCAGAGGGGAGCAGAGGGAGGTGCGGGGGGCTCAGGGACCTGAGGTGAAGGCGGAGTGCCCCCAGTGCTGACACCCCTCCCCGCAGCCTGTGAGCCGGAGCTCATGCCCACCTTCCCTCACCACCGCAACAAGCGGGCTGCTCCCGCCGTGTCTGAGAGCCAGAGCAAGCGCTGCCGGCCCTGACAGCCGGAGGCCCCTGCCGGCCGGGCTGACAGCTCCCGAGATGAGCCGGACCCTCGGCCAGGACTCACCAGCTGCTTCAGCCGACCGCTCCGATTCCTGCCTCCCCACCCACCACTGCCCCAGAACAACCGGTGTGCACCGGTGTATGGGTGGCTGCACCATGAGCCACGTGGATGTGGGCACCCTGAGTCGGGCCCCACCTGAGCTGTGGTGGCCCCACCTGGGGCCCTCCTAGGCTCTGCCATTGCCACGCCCTGGGCTCCCAGAAGCTCGGGAAGCACCCACGGGCCCATCTTGGGGGTGCTGCTGGCTAGGGGTGTGCAGACCTCACGGGTGCCGAGTCCTGTCGTGGTCCTCGGGCGGGGCTGCGTGGAGGGGTTGGACCCGGGTCTGGGCCGTGACCTCCTGGGGGCAGAGCCTCGGGGGAGGATACGGTTGGTGCTACAGGAACGGAGATAAAAGCTTTCCTGACAGACCAGGCGGTTGTGTCCTTTAATGTGTGGGAGGTTCTGTCCTGGGACAAGTGCTGGGAAAGGGGGGGTGCATGGGGGCCAGTAAGGAGAGGCCGCACGGGGTGGCACCTGCGCCAAGGGCTTTGGCAGGCACAAACGTTTACCATTGGGCCTGGGGTGGGCTTCATAGGAAGCCTGGGGGCTGTGCCCACAAGTGACTGACAGCCAGTCCAGGCTCCGTCAGCCCCTGCCTGCTGTTGCCTGCTCTCCAGAGCTCTGGTACCGCCTCTCCGGTTTGAGATCAGATCATCTCCTCCAGCCATGGACCCAGCTTCCTGCACAGCTGTGACCAGGCACGTGTCCAGCCAGTGTGGCCTGTGACACGCACAGTAGGGTCCAGGCCTCCACAGCCAGGTCAGCCTCTGGACACCTGTGTGCAGTGTCCTCTGGACACCTGTGTGCGGTGTCCCCGGACACCTGGAGGGAGGCAGCATGTCCCAAATGAAAACCACAGGGAGCATCGGGCTCCTGGCTGACCACGGGGCCCCCACGGTGGGGAGGGGGGTCCTTCATGGGGACACAGTCACATGGGCTAGAGTAGACCCTTCTACGCAGCCCGTTCGGGCGTGGGTCTGAGGTGGGGGTGGGTAAGAGGAACTTTCCATGGGAGGTAAGACCCCCCCCTACCCGTGGGGCCTGGGCAGGACGCGGAGCCCGGGACTCTTCTGTCCGGGGCATCAGCGGCCTGGGCCTGGGGGGACCAGGGCTAGAGGAGCACCACGGAAACGGGGAGCCCTTGACCGGGGCCTGGCTGGGCCTAAGGCCGGGCCCCGGGGCTGCTGCAGAGCAGGGTGTCCACCTCTGCGCGCTGCAGCCACAGGCGCTGGTGGGCGTCGCCAAGCAGTGCGCGGAGCTCGTGGCCCAGACGGCAGGCGGGCAGGGCGGCGCAGTGGGCAGTGTGCAGCTGGCGGCATGTGTCGCAGCAGCGGGCGGGCAGGGCCCCAGGGGCCAGGCAGCTGTGCACCTGGTAGCCAGCGGGCTCGGCGATGGGCCCGTGCGCACGCTGGGGGCTGGGGCTCCCAGGGGCTTTGGGGGCAGCCAGGTCCCCGGGCCGGCTCAGCTCTCGCCGCAGGGAAAGGAAGGAGAAGGCCTCGGGCTCCGGCTCTTCCTCCTCCAGGGCCCCGTAGGGCGGGCTGCAGGGCGGACTGCTGACTTCCTGCAGTGCCTGCGCCTCCTCCGTGGGCTCGCAGGCCGCGCCCTGAGGGCCCCACAGTTTGGCACTCTGCTGCCAAGGCCGAGGCCGGTAGGCCGGCTCCAAGGAGGGGGAGCCTGGGCCCGGAGAGGGCCCTCCGTACAGGCTGGCCTCTTCCGAGTCCGAGTCCGAGTCCGAATCCTGCAGGTCCCGGTACAGGTCCAGCTGGGCCCGGAACACAGCAGGGGAGCCCCGGGGTGGCAGGGGCGGCGGCTCCTCTTCCCGGGCCAGCCGCTGCTGCAGCCACGCCACGCAGGAGGCCACGTCTCCGCTGGCCCTCCGTGCCTGCAGCAGCTCCTCTGCCGGCAGCACGCTGGTGCCCAGCTGTGCCAGCACCTCGCCCAGGATCTCACACTCCAGCCGCAGGGCGAAGCAGCCCAGGGCCACCTGCACCAGCTGGTGGGCCGGGGGCAGGGCAGTCACCTTGAGGCAGTGGTTGTCCCTGCGCACGTAGCCCATCTTCTGGAAGCTCTGAATGAGGAGGTCCTCGGACAGCGCGCCCTTCAGCACGTGCACGTAGCCCCCTGAGAACGTCTGCAAGGGAGGGCCCTGGTCAGCAGCAGCCCAGCCCCGCACGCCGCCGCCCTCGCCACTCGGCCACACCCTCGCTCCGGATGGCAGCGTGGCGCCAGTGACTCGGCGACTGGGGCAGCCCCCCTCACCACAGTTTAAGAAACACATATGTTCTCCGGGTTCAGGAGTCAGAACACAACAAAGACCACCCCCCCCCCCCAGAAACCCCACTGCCTTCTGGGTTCCAGGTGGGTGAGCGCTCTTGGACTGCAGAGCTGTGCACACAACAAGAAAACCTGTTGGGATGGCGACTGCCTCCTGCGGCTCAAACACCCACAACCCTGCGACCGTGAGCCCTCCTCGACCCACAGCTGCAGCCACTCCTCCCCGCCAGTTCCGCATCAGCTCCACGAGGGCAGGCATTGTGCTCGGGGCTTTGCCCTCCCCTCCCAACGAACCATAAACGGGACTATTGTTGAGTCCATTTGGGAGATGAGTTCAGAGAAATTAGGGAACCTGCCCAATGCCACGCAGCCAGGAGGAGGCAGAACCACACCTCACCAGGTCTGCCCAACACCAAGGCCCAGGAGCGCCTCACGGGCAGGCCTGTTTCCGCTTCAGCCTGCCATGGGGCTGGCCCTGCACACCCCCCCTCCCCCCTCCCCTCTGAATGGATGAATCAAGTCCTAGAACCTCAGACCAGCTTGTGTCCTCTATGCGCAGTGGGTTCCAGAGCTCCTCTCCCCAGAAAGGCTGCCGCTGCCATGGCAACCGGTGGAGGCCACTCGCCCACGTGCCCAGTGACATCACCCAGTGTAGGGGGGCTACACTTCGGAATTAAGCACCAGCACCTGCCCCCTTCTGCTGGCGGCTGCTCATCTACAGGGGCCAGGCCAGCCCGGAGCACAACCTTCCTACCTGGGCCAGGGGTGAACTAGGTTCGTGCCCAGTCTGCCCCCCCAAGCCCCTGCCTGCTTTCATAGGGGTACACCCACCTGGCTTCATTCTCCATAAATGGGACCAGCCCACATCCTGGAGGAATTAGGGTGACCATGGAAACTCAAGTCCTTCCCGTGGGCTTGTCCTATGATTTTTATGGCAACTGGGGCCGCAAGGCCACTTTGGGGAGGGCAGTGAAGGAAGCTTTAAGGGCAGGATCCACCCAGGAGGCAGGCACCCTGGGGTGGTCTCCACCTACCCCTTGTTCTCGGCGCTGCGAGTGCCCACGGGGACCTCGGCCCAGAGCAGACCCAACACACGTAGGACCGACCCCTCAGCGCGCTCTGAGCCCTGAGACCGGGGGCTGAGCTCACCAGAAATCCCTCATCCCAACGCCTGGTCAAGAAAGCCCGCCCGCATCGCCGGCGCCTTACCTTGATGGTGGTAAACTCCTTCCTCCAGGGCAGCAGGTACAGGTGCACGGCGGCCAGCTCCAGCAGCTCGAAGGCGCGGGCCAGGCCGCGCAGCGCGGGGGCCAGGTCGGCGCGGCCCCACAGGCCGTCGGTGAGCAGCGCCAGCGCGTCGTCCTGCAGCGCCCCGTGCAGGTCGAAGTCCTCCACCAGGATCTGCCAGAGCACCGCGCGCAGCGACGGGTCCCCGCACACGCCCGCGCGGCCGCGCCGCAGCTCTCGCTCCAGGCACTGGCGGTAGTCCTCGGACAGCGAGCTGCTGCCCATCCTGGGGGCGAGGGCAGGGCTTTAGGAACCAGGACCCCTCCCCGCCGGCTGTGCACCCCAGAGCCCCCACCCAGCATCCAAGCTAGGGCGCCGGCGATGAGGATGGGGATCCACAGGTCCCCGTCCAGCCCGGTGACCCTGTCCTCGCCGGCTGGGCGGCCCCCGGTACCTACAGCAACCCCTACCCGTGGCCCCGCCCCGCCCTCCAGCGGAGTCCCCTCCCGAACAGAGAACCCCTCTCCGGCAGATCCGTCGTGAGCCCTGCAGGCCACCCCACTACCTGTCTGTCCCCAGCGGTCCCCAGGCGCCCACCGCTCTGCTCGGCCTCTCCCCTAGCAAGGCGCTTCCGCCGAGAGCCGGCTCCGCCCACCGGCCTCGGCCGTGACGCGCGGGGCGGGACTTGAATCAGTCACCGCCGCCTCTGCTAACACGGGCCGGGCGGGGCCTGTGCGTTCCCGCGGGGCGGGGCGGGGCGCGGTCTGTCCGTTCCCACCTGTCCCCGCCGAGCCCGTCTACGTCGAAGCCGGTGCGGCGCACAGCGGATCCTCCCGCCCTAGAGCGAGCTCAGCCGGCACTCAGTGAGTGCATCCCCGCAGCGGGTCCCACGAGGAGGCACCGCGGCTCCGAGGGACGGACGGGCCCCTTTCTCCGGGCCAGGCCCCCTGCAGCGCCAGGGATGAAGGAGCGGAAGTTCCTCGCGAACCCGCCTGGCGGCGATCTCCTCTGGCGGGCAGGACCCTTCGCCTTACCCGGCAAGGTGAGTGGGCGGGTGCCGGCCCGTGGTTCCTGCGGCGCTGGCAGGCAGCGGACTCCAGCCCACCAAGGATCCTGACAGGACAGCGGCCCCAGGTGCCCACTGGCCTCTAGAGTTGGCTTGCTGGGCTCAAACCCACGCCCCTCGCCATAATAGGTGGGTGGCGAAGGGCCGTGGCTGTTACCTCATGGGGTCCTCGTGAGGTGCAAACCTGCAGAAGACCTGGAAAACTGGCCCAATAAACGCCAACTGTTCCTGTTTTTGTAGGAGCTTTTTCCCCAAGAACCTGAACACTGCTCCCACGACCAGCATCTGCTGTGCTTGGCCCACGCCCCCCACCTCTGTAGCCTCGAGGGTGCTGGGGGGCGGGGGGGTCCTCCTTCCCTGGCAGGTGCTGCCCATGGCTGGGGCCCAGACACCTGCTCTCTCCTCTCCTGGAGTTGAAGGCACCACTGCTCAGGGTGCCCCCAGGTGCTCGCCACCTGGAGTACAAAACAGAGTGTTCTGCCCAGGTGTGACCTCCAACCCTGTTACCCCACCAGGCCCTGCAGAGCATCCTGTCCTAAGGGCCCACCCCAGGGCTGTCCCACCCCTGCAAAGAGGGCGTGGGGGGCAGGCCCGGTGTCGTGGACCTCGTCGGTCCCTGGGAGTCTGGCTCTTGCTGGTCAGTAGAGGGGGTGCGGTCCTGCCTAGGCCAGGAGTGGGGAGCAAGCAAGCTACACGGAGGGAGACATCAGTGACTTTATTTTCAGCAGGTCAGTGGCTGCTGGGGGCACGTCGAGTCAGAGCAGGCCGTGCAGGCGCTGACCCTCAGCTTCCCACACACCAGAGGGGATGTGCAGGGGTAGGAACTTGCCAGCGGGTGCTCGATGCCCACTGCCAAGGGTGGGAATGTGGCTCAGAGTCCTCAGGCGTGGGCAGGTCCCCTGGGGACGCCTGGCCTCCAGGGGAGAGTGGAGTGGTCAGTGTCCAATAAATAAAAGTGCAGTTCAAACCACTGGGCCCCAGGCCCCCAGGGGCAGGGCTGACAGGCTCTCTTCCGGATCGGACAAGAAACGGGCTCAGGGAGCTGTCGCAGGGGACAGACGGCCCATGCCCTTGCTCCGCCCTTGCGCCCCCCAGGGGAGCCCACAGCTCTCCGGGGAGAGCAAGGGGGCCTCTTGGAGGCCGAAACAGGGAAGAGAAGGGCCTGGCTCAGCTTGGCCCCGTCCTGTCGGGAGCAGCTCCTCGGGCGGATGTAGGTTCGGACGGGGCGGAGGCTGGTGCAGGTGTCCCATCTCCTCTACTTGCCCAGGGCCCCCCGGGGCAGCAGCTCCACATAGCTCAGGGCGCTCTGCAGGGACGTCAGGCAGTAGCCCCCCTCTCCAATCAGATACCTGTGGGACAGCACCTATCGCTGAAGGAAGCCCCGAGTTCTAGAAGGGGCATCTGCCCTCGGGGGCAGGACCAGGGGCTGCCAGGGAGGCTGGGTGGGGAGACAGCCCACTCCCCAGGCAGATGCTGCTCAGAGCTTGCCCCGCCGTCCCGCACCCCCAATCTAGGCGGTGTGCTGAGCGAGGGGTGGCAGAAAGGGGCTGGGGGAGGGGTCGTGGGCCGTGTGTACGTGCCCGCCTGGCTCCTCGGCCCGGGGCCCTACCCCTCATGGATGAACTCCTCCAGAGCAGCACACTCCGACACCAGCTGGGGCAGGCCACTTCTCAGCACCACGAAGGACAGGATGGGCAGCAGGTCGTCGGCACCACTGTAGGACAGGGGCATGCTGGCCCGAGGCGCTGGGGGCCTGTGGGCTGCTCAACCCCAAACTGCGAAGCCCCAGCTCAGCCCCCGTGTGGTCCTGGGTCTACTGATGCTCTCTCTGCACCCATCCGCACAGAGCACCTAGGAGCAGCGGGCCATCCCCAAACAAGCCCCATGGGGGCAGGTGGGGCAGCTTTAACCTCATAAGCTTGCCCCAGCCTGGGGAGCAGGATGATGCAGGGATGGCCCAGGTCCCGGGCAGCCTGCTCACTCCTGCTCCTGAGATCACGTGTCACTCAGCTGGGCACACAGGCACCGACCCTCTGTGAGAGGAGTCTGAGTGAGCTGAGTGGGGAGTGAGGCCCTGTGGGCTCCCCAGAACCCCAACTCCAGGCCCCACAACCAGTGCTCTCTGGGGAGAGCAAGAGGGCAGACTGTGGCTTGAGTCGGACTACGAAGGCCTCTCACACCACGCGCTCCTGCTCCTGGCCTTGCCCCCATGTCCCGTGGGCACCGCCCAGCGGCAGGGACACAGGCAGGTGCCCACAAGAGAGCGGGGAGGGCTGCAGCCAGACTCACCCAGGCCTCGCTTGGAAGCCAGGTGACCAACTGGTGACGGGGGCCCGTGGGCCAGGCCGAAAGCCCTGCCAACCCTGCACTGAGCCCAGCACCCTGGCCCTGGGGTGGGTGGGGGTGGCATCTGTCTCCCACTTTCCTGCCGACCTCACCCTCAGCTCTGATTTCTACCTGCCCATCACCTGCAGGCCCCTGGGTGTGGGTAGGTGCCACAGCCTGCCCACCAGGCTGCAATGATAGGTGCCTTCAGGACGACCCTGGTCCCAGGGGCAGGGTGGCAGGAGGCAGAGCCCCTGCAGGGGCGATGGGAACACCAGTCCCAGATGGGCAGCAGAGGAGGCTGCCGGCCACAGGCAGGACCAGGCATCAGAGCCCCGGCTGCAGCACCTGGGGAGGTGGGCAGGGACGGTGCAGGAACCCAGGGCTGGGGGCTCAGTGCAGGGAGCAGGCTCTTCACTGAGCGCAGGCAGCTTCCCCCAGGTGTGCATGGGGGGACGAAGCACATGCATCGGGGGTGAGCAACCCCAAGTATCATCAGATTAGCCAGAGGTCCCTGGCCATCACGCACCCAGGGTCCACCCCAGGCCGTGCCCGCCCTGGACTCACATGGCGGCTGTGCCAGGCTGTGGTCTCGCCTCGGGTGCAGGCTCCTGGGCCCAGTAGTAGCTCTCAGCACAGGCACAGATGACCCGTAGGGCCCGCACTGCAGCACAGAAGCGAGCTTTGGGGTGAGGGCAGGCAGGGGCGGCTAGAAGAGCCCCTAGCACTGCCCCACACCCATCGTGTGGGTGATCCCTCTCGTGGGCATCGCGTTCACACCACTCATGTCCCATGGGACACACCCCATTTGCCAGGAGGACCTGCAGCTCAGACAAGGCACACAGGCCTGGTCGCCAGCTGGGACAGGACCATGGCTAGTGTGACCACGCCCCCTTCACCCTCCTCTCCAAGGCTGGTGTGACCATGCCCCCTCTCACCAATGCAGTCCAGCTTCTTCTGGGGGCAGCACTCCAGGACCAGCAGCCCCAGCTCCTGGGCGGCAGCGCAGTAGGGGTAGGCGCCGGCTCCCGAGGCCTCAGGGCTCCGAGGGAGCAGTTTGGGGGGGATGCCGAGGGCTGCTGGGGGTGCATTACTGTAGAGCTCCATGCTCCTGCTCAGGGCAGCCTCCCGGGGGCGGTACACACTCCTGCGGCAGAGAGAGGCCAGGCTCAGCTGCCCAAGGGACCCTGCCCGGGACAGGCAGGGTGGGGCGAGCTGGCCCTGCCCCCAGTCCCAGGAGCTGGATGCGCCACCACAGGCAAAGTGACCCGCTGAGGATGCCTCGGAGGAAAGCACCGGAAGCAGTCACACGTGTGCCCGGGATGGGGAGGGCGGTGACACACGGGGAACCTGGGGCTGGGACGGCACCTGTAGAGGGCCAGCAGCAGGGGCCACAGTGGGGAGAAGAAGGGCTCCTCAATGCAGGCCAGGCAGCGGTCCTTGGAGACGGCTGTGTTGAGGCCTTCGAAAGCCAGGAGGGTCAGCGAGAGCAGCCTGTCTGCCGGGAGAGAGCCGACACACGGCACTGTGGGCCAGCTGGCAGCCCCTGGACATCACGCAGATGAGTCCCTCACCCACCACCTTCTCTCTGCCTCCCAGAGCCAGCCTCGGTGTGGCTGGGGCCACAGTTAGGGTCCTGGCTCAGTGGGGAGGGCTATCTGCCTGGCCCTCCCTCCACTCCCCTTCACATCACCCCCTCCCAGAGCCGGAGTCTGGACCCTCATCCCTGGGTGCTCACAGGGTCACACCCAGCCCCTCACCCCCTGAGGGGCCAAGGAAGCAGGTTCTTTCTGGAAAGGGTTGTGCCCAAACTGCAGGAGCCTGGAGAAGCTTTAGAAGCATATTCAAGGACAAGAAATCTGAGGCCCAGGGAGATGGAGCACCCTCCTGGGGATGAGGGAGACCTGCTCAAAAAGATGGGGAACCCACCCAGGGAGGAGAGGGACCTGCCTGAGACGGGGCACCTGCCTGGTCCCTTGGGGAATGTGGGCCCCACCGTGAGAACAGGGCCGACTGTCAGCCTTCGGATGCTGGTTCTGAGAAAACCCTGAAAGCGCTCCTCCTCGGGACCGGCAAGCACTGGGCCCACCGTAGGGAGCCCACACACTCTGGGGAGGAGCCATCGTCACCCTCAAGGCTGTGCCTGACAGCCCTTGGTTTGGAAGGATGTGAGTGCAGCCCTACGATTCAGCAGGGCCACCTGGCTGCGAGGCCCCGAGGGTGGACCTTCCCAACCACAGACTGCGGTGGGCCAGCTGCGTCCGCCAGGCAGCCCAGGAGGACACAGCCAGGGCCGGAGGGGACCAGGACTGCAGCCAGCCCAGCTGCTCCGGGGGCAGGGTGGGGCCTGTTAGCAGGATGTTTGGCTCAGAGGAAGGTGGAGGGGAGGGCCTTGCAGGTCAGGGCTGGCCTGGCTGCCTTCCCGAGCCCCCACCGCCCGCCTGTCCTGCGGAGCCCTCACCGACTGCGTTGTGAATGTCCTTCACGGTGCACTTCAGCGGCTCCAGCAGCGGCTCCTCCTTCACCCCTGAGGCCTGAGGGTCAGTCCCCTGCCCAGGGCCCTGGCCCCACCTCTCTGAAGTGGCCAAGAACTGTTCCAGGTCCTCAAAGGAGCTGTCCTTGCGCACCAGGGGTGAGGGAGACCCCTTAGGGCTGCTGTCTGCCCCTCTGTTGGGGGGCCCGGGCGGGAGTGGGGGTGTGGGGGGACTGGTGGGGGGGCCGGCAGGGGGATGTGGGGCTGGGCTGGGCTCCGGGGAGGACAGCATGCAGTAGAGACTCTGGGAGGGCCGGAGGCGCCGGCTTCCAGGAGCCAGTAGCCCCTCGGCATCAGGGGGCAGGGAGCAGCCGCCGGGGGCTGGGGCGGCCGCAGCGCCCCTGCTCACGACGTGGTACAGCGCCCGGTACACCGCACACTGGAGCTTCTTCAGGAGCTGCGAGATGGGGTGGTCGGGAACGCTGCCAGCACAAGCAGAGGCCGTGGGTTAGGGGACTGCGGTCCCTGGCTGGCCTCGGGCCTGGGGGCTGAGCAGCCCACCCTCCCCACACCCTTCGTCCAGACAAGCATCTCGTATTCCTTCCTCCAGAGGAAACGCCGCAAACACAGTCTGGCCCACCCCGTGGAGGAAGCAGAGAAAGGCCCTGAAAGCCCATCGGGCAAAGGGGCCTGGGCAGCATGGCCACCCCCCCCATCACCTCTTCCCCGCCCAGGCCTTCCAGCAGCCAGAGGGCGGGGCCTGAGGACCCTGTACCTGAGCAGGTGGGACACCAGGCTGGTCACCAGTGACAGGTCCCCAGGGCTCCTCTTGAGCTTGGCCTTCCAGTGCTTTGGCCATTCCTGCAGGACAGGAGACCTTGGAGGACAGCACGGGACCCCCACGAAGGGAGGTCCCTCCTTCCTCCTCCCCCCATCCCCCGCCCCCCGCCAGGGCTGCACCCCAAAGGGCCAGGCCTCCTTGTTGATACCTACCCTGGGGTGCAGTGAAGATTCAACGCCATCAGGCCCATGGGACCCTGGGCCCCATGAGGGGAGGGGGGTAACCCTGGCCCCAACGACCCCCACCCAGAGCCACAGCCCGTGGCCCCGCCCAGGCACCTGCCCCTGGAACTCACGTGGTCTTGCTCGTACTCGAGGATGGCGGCATAGAGGGCCCGCTGCTCCCGCTCCTCAGGGGTCAGGGCGACCTGACTGCAGAACCTCCTGGGGAGGAAGGACGGGGCTGGGCCTCTGGCGTCTGGGTGCACCCCCCCCCCCCAGTCCTCCCAGCTGCCCTGAGGCCGAGGCTGAGACCAATGGAAGGGGACGCACCTGTTGGCGGCCTCCTGGAGCCGCAGCCGCCGCTCCTCCATCTTCCTTTGCAGCTGGCGCAGAGTTAAGGCCGCATCGATGCCCTGCACGTGCACTAAGCCTGGCCTGGACAGGCTCGACCGGACTCAGGGGCCAGTGGGCAGGGCACTGCCTCGGCCCTTCAGGAGGTCCGCTCCCGTGGTGGCGCCGGAGGACGGGCACCCACTAGGGAGGGAGGCAAGTCCGAGGTGACTTGAAGGATGGAGGGCAGGACGGTCTTTGCAAAGGGGGGGTGTGCGGACCATTCCCTGAGCACGTGGCTCCCCCAAAGCTGAAAAAGTTCGCTCCCACACGCTGACCCTGTCACCGTTTACTCTCTCCCCTCCTCCTCCCTCAGCTTAAGGTCACATTCCCAATTCCCCCCTCGGGACACAGAGGCTGGATGGACAGAAAGGATACAGTCTCCTCCCGGGCTTTGGCGATCACCAGGTTCTCCATCATCTGCCGCTGCAGGGACAGGGTCTAGGAGGGGAGTGGGGAGTGAGGCCTGCTTCCCGCCCCCAGCCACACACAGCCTCCCTGGGACCTGCTCACCAGCGACGTCTTCTGCAGGGCCTGGCTGGGGTCCAGACGGGCCATCCGGGCCTCATAGGCGGCCTTCAGCTTCTGGTTCTGCAGGGAGGCCTCCTCCAGGGGTGTCAGCTCCCTGGAAACGGCGACACGCTGCTGTCCAGGCCCAGGAAGCCCAGCAATGTTCGGGGGGCCTGGGAAGCCTTCCTGACCCAGCCCTGAGGCCAGAACGTGAGGAAGCAGCGATGGGGTCCAGCGGGAAGTGTAAGGAGGGAGGGCGTCTGGATGGACTGGACCACAGCCCCCTGAAATGTGGGTGTCCTGTTGCCAGGACGGCTGACTTTTCACAGGAAGCCAGACCTCAGACCTTGATGCAGTTCAATCATGTGTGTTCGGCAACAATTCTTAAGGCACCCGTGAGCGGCTCACAGAAGGGACCACCACCTCGACTGGAGGAGAGCTTCCCACAGCCACCCGCCACCAAGCTTCGGTCCCCCCTCTCGTCCTGCTTTCCTGGGCGGGGGAGGGGAAGACAGTCTGCCCTGGGGTGGAGCGCTGGGCCTGGCCCTGCCCCAGAGCCGCAGGTGGAGGAGCCAGTGGCCTGAGGCTCCTGAGCAGCAGGCCAGGGGGAGCTGGTTCTCCTTGTTTATCTACTTGGGATGCTGGCATCTGGGTCTTGGTATTTTTCATCAGTTCTAGAAAATTACAGCTATGTCTTCCAACAACGTGCCTCTCCTGTCTTTTCCCCCCCTTTTTCTGGAAGTCCAGTGACCTTACGTTAGACATTCTATCTCTCAAATTTTCTGTTTTTTGTTTGTTTGTTTTTTCTTTCTGTGAGTCATTCTGGCTGTCCTTTGACCTCTGATCCAGTTCACTAATTCTCTCTTCAGCTATGTCTGCCCGACTGTTACAAACCGGTCATTTTGGGCACATATGTGGGTGCTTCCTGGAGGACATACAATTGGCCATTGAACATCACAGGTCTGAACTGGCCAGGTCCACTTCTATGCAGATTTCACTTAAAATTAAAAATTCACTTAAGCCCTAACTGGTTTGGCTCAGTGGATAGAGCATCGGCCTGTGGACTCAAAGGTCCCAGGTTCGATTCCGGTCACGGGCATGTACCTTGGTTGTGGGCACATCCCCAGTAGGAGGTGTGCAGGAGGCAGCTGATTGATGTTTCTCTCTCATCAATGTTTCTAGCTTTCTCTCCCTATCCCTTCCTCTCTGTAAAAAATCAATAAAATATATTAAAAAAAAAAATTCACTTAAGCCCTAACTGGTTTGGCTCAGTGGATGCAGGGGTCCTCAAACTTTTTAAACGGGGGGCCAGTTCACTGTCCCTCAGACCGTTGGAGGGCCGGGCTATAGTTTAAAAAAACAACAACTATGAACAAATTCCTACGTGCACTGCAGGCCCGGGACGAGTTGGCTGCGAAGCAGGACAGGCAGCGGCACCCGGCGGGCCGGATAGATGTCCTTGGCGGGCAGCATGTGGCCCGCGGGCCATAGTTTGAGGACACCTGGATAGAGCGTCTGCCTGCGGACTGAAAGGTCCCAGGTTCGATTCCGGTCAAGGGCATGTACCTTGGTTTCGGGCACATCCTCAGTGGGAGGTGTGCAGGAGGCAGCTGATCGATGTTTCTCTCTCATCGATGTTTCTAACTATCTCTTTCCCTTCCTCTCTGTAAAAAAATCAATAAAATATATTTTAGAAAAAAAATTCACTGAAAGTACAGGTATAAAAAGCCACAGTTCAAACTCGTGTTACTTAAAGGTCAACTGTGTTTTCAATCTGCTGTTGGGAATTAGAGGCCAACTGAAGTCAAGCTTGGATTTGCAACCACAGGGGGTTCAGTGCCCCCACCCCCAGCACTCCAAGGATCAACTGTAATTTGTTGTTGCTGTTACCACTTAATTTTAACAACAATGGTGGTGCTACAGTTTTCACTTAGTTTCTACTTAGTTCTTTATTTCCTAGGTCAGATTTTATAGTTTCTTGCTCCTGCAGGTATTTCTTTTCTCTGTATTTTCTTTTCTTTTCAAAAAATATGTTTTTATTGATTTAGAGCGAGAGGGAGGGAGAAAGAGAGAGAGAGACATCGATGAGAGAAAACACTTATCAGCTGCCTCCTGCTTGCCCCCTTCTGGGGATCAAGCCCAAATCCCAAGCATGTGCCCTGACAGGGACTCTAACCTGCGACCTCTTGGTGCACAGACGACACTCAATCGCTGAGCCACACTGGCCAGGGCAACCTGCAGGTATTTTCACACGTGCTTTTCATTTCTCTACATATAGAGAGCACGACTGCTTTGTAAGCGTGTCTGATCACTCGATTCGACAGCTCTGTCGTCTGTCTCTGCAGTCGTTCCTTCGCTTTCTTACTTCCTCGTGTGCCTGGTGATCTGGGCTGTGTGCCCCTTGTGTGCCTGGTGATCTGGGCTGTGTGCCCCTTGTGTGCCTGGTGATCTGGGCTGTGTGCCCCTTGTGTGCCTGGTGATCTGGGCTGTGTGCCCCTTGTGTGCCTGGTGATCTGGGCTGTGTGCCCCTTGTGTGCCTGATCTCGGGCTGTGTGCCCCTTGTGTGCCTGGTGATCTGGGCTGTGTGCCCCTTGTTTTATGGGAGTTAAAGGAGCTTTTCTCCAAGGACAGTTTGTTGTATGTGTTTCCGCCAGGCACATGGGCATTTCCATCCTGGGACCCATTTCACCTAAACTAGCCATGGTGAGCTCCCTTTGCCTGGCCTCCGAACTCAGGCTCCGCCCACCTTCCCTGTGCCCCCATCTTACTTCTTCGAGCTTTGCGACTCCACCACCTGAAGCCTCTGGAAGATCTCTGGCGGCAGAAACGGGAGGAGCTTCCCCCCTTCGTCCGAGTACACCCGGCGGTGTCGGCTGGTGGGTGAGGGGACAGCAGCAGCCACGGGCATGGCTGGCTTCAGGCAGGCTTTCCCTGCGAGGCGCACAGAGCCATGAATTGGCACAGAGCCCCACATGCCACAGAGGAGACAAACTTGGGGGATGCCCCAGGACAACCTGCTGGAGACCCACCAAGCTTGGCCACCGTCGACTGGGCCCTCTCCAGACACTGCTCTGCCAGCTTCAGCATCTTCAGGGCATCCAGGGGCACGGTCTCCCCAGCGTCTGGGGTACGGACAGGAAGACTGGTTACCATCACTCATTCACTAACCAGATTCTTGCTGAGATAAACACAAGGGCAAGTTTACTGTCTCCTAACCTCTGACTCCCAGGCCAGCCCCCGCCCCACCCCCCGGCACCGCCTCATCTCTGACCATCGGCCCTCGGGCTCTGAGTAGGGCCAGCCCAGCATCTGACTGACTGTCCCACTGTCTCAGCTGGACCGTCAGAGCCTCTCTCTACCCAACGGGGCCTTTTCTCCTGAGGACTTCACATGCACCCACAGCCCTCCTCCAGGTGGGCCACCATGCAGGGACCATTTCACAGAGACAACTTCATCACCACTTCCTGGCCTTCAGCTGTGCTCAGCCCACCCTCACACTCCCTAGGGCTTCCATTCTATAGGCTCTCCTACCAGCAGACCCTCGCTGTAGGAGCTGCCTCCCCAAACCCCTGGACGCCACCAGCCCAGTTTCTGACCCACCTCCTGCTCCCTTCACAGCCAGCCCCTCAACACATTCCCCCTGAAACTGCCCTCATCCCCCATGTCTGCCCTAGTCCCAAGTGCTCCCCAACCTCTCAGGGTCTCTCTCCCCCAGGACACCCCTGGGCTACTGCCACCAAACTCCTCCCAGTCCCCATCCTGCAGTGCCCAGACCTCTGCTGAGCTCATTGGCTCCCTAGGGCTGCTCCGGACGTGGTGACTCCCACCTCTCCCCAACCAAGGTGCCTTGTGCACTGGACGGCTGGACATTCAAGCAGAAGTCTCCCCCTCCAGCAAGTCTGGTGAAGTCCACCTTCAAACAACATCCCCCAGGCCATCCGCCTGCAGGAGGTCTCACCACTGCTGTCCCCGTCATGGGGACCTCCTGGAGGCGCTGCCCCCATGCCGGCCTCTGCACTGCCTCCATGAGCTAACCCTCCTGTGGGAACCACCCCAGGTCCTTGCCTGCCCCTAATGCATGAACCTGCTCCAGCCTGCCTGCCTGCCTTTCCTCACACCCAGCACCCACTCTCAGCTCAGGGCTTTTGTTCACCCCTCTGCTGGGAAGGCTGCCCCCCAGCCTTTTCTCAGGTCACTCCTCCCTGGCCATGTCCTACCCCACCGCTCCCCTCATCACATCACGCCACGATAGCTCATGCTTACTGAGTGCCCAGCCATTCTTCTTCTGCTAATGACCAAGTGGGTAGGACAGGACACCCCCAGGCCTGAAACCCACCAAGGGCTTAGGTGTCCAAAATCGGACCAGCCCAGGAGCGGCAGTGAGGCTGAGAGCTGTACCTTCGGTGGTTTCCACTTCTTCCAGCAGCACCTGGGAGATGTAGTGGATGCTCCTCAGGTATTCTGTGTACGCCTCCTGTGCCCAGGGAAGAGAAATGGCAGGGGTCAGGCAGGAGAGGCAAAGGACTCCATCACGCCGCCTGCCGCCCTTGTGGGTAACACAGAAACAATGTCTGCTTATCTCTGAGATAGACCTGAGCATCTAGCCTGAGGTGGTTGGCTGAGTCGCTGGTCTGCCTGGGACATAGGTGTATCAGTCTTCTCCAGACGTGAAGGGGAAGATGCCCAGCTGGGTACCCATCCCTTCTCCCGCCGCCTTTCTCTCCAGCACAGGAAGGAAGTGGCCAGGGGAAGCAACTTTGAGAACTGCTGTCATTTTCCACTCGATGCAACAAGTTTCATTTCTGTGCCAATCATTCACTGGCTTGTAAATTTTTTTTCTTGGGAGGTTAATGAGGGAGTGCTGTTGCAAATCTTAGAATCTGTTTCTGGCTTGGGTTCTGGGAAATCCCTTTCCTGAGCCCCACTGCCTGGCACACCGGATTCTAGAACGCCAGAACATTGCCAGTTTCAAGGGTGTGGGCATTCTGTCCGGGCTCCCTGCACAGAGGCCAGGCAAGGGCATTTGGAACTCACAGCATGGTGTGTGTGTGTGTGTGTGTGTGTGTGTGTGTGTGTGTGTTTACTGCATCCCAGTTTCTATATTATTCATGTTTAAGTCTACACCTCAGAGATTAGGATACAATGGATTGCGGGAAGGATTTCTGACTTGGGGACAGCAGTGGACTGAGGGGCCGGAATGTATTTCCTGGGCTCGCCTGCAGCCTGCTCCCCCCCCCCGCCCCCGCGCAGCCCCGGGCGGTTCGGCCGGCTTTTCCACCTGGTCGCCAGCCTGGGATGACACCCATTCTGGGAGCGCGGCACAGCCTCCCGCCTGCGGCTGAGGCGACAGGGAAGACACAGCACGGAGGAGGCGCAGTTAACCTTCTCCGGATGCCGTCCCCTGTGGGAACTTGATTAAATCTACAGCGTCTTCCCGGAGAAATACACACACGGAGCGGTTTGCCGGGTCTATTTGGAGGCTGCTTCGCGAACCCTACTGCATCCCCTTTACAAATGCAAGCGCGGCTCCGATGCCGAGCCGCTGAACAGACGGGAACACTGGGAAGACAGGCCTGGGAGCTGTCCAAGGTCAGAAGCCGACACCGCGCCCGGCGCCCCGCAGCCGCCGGGGGTCCTGCCGGCGCCCACCCCGCGGCCCCGCCCTTGCCCACGCCCACTGAGCCGGCCTCTCGTGGGGGCCGGGCCCGCCGCGCCTCGCCTCGCCTCGTCTCGCCTCGCCTCGCCTCGCCTCGCCTCACCCGGGGCCGGTTGCCGGTGTCCAGCTCGATGGCCCCGTTGGCCAGCTTCATAGCGCACTGCAGCGGCTTCACCGCGCCGTCCCCGGCCGCAGCGGCCATGGCGCCGGGCGGGGAGGCGGTGCTGGCGGCCCAGGGGCGGGGCGAACGGCCTGAAGACCGGAACAAAGAATGCGAGGGAGCGGGGGCCGCCCGAGCCGCGGACCGCCGGAACACACGGGACCTCTTCGGCGCACTTCCGGCTGCCCCGCCCGCGCCGCCCGCCCGGCGTCGAGGGCGGAAGGGGCGGAGCTCTCCAATAACCTCTTCACAGCGCTGCCACGAGCGTGCGAATTCAACCACGACCCCTCACTCCACGACTGTGACAGGCCCTCCGTGCCGGCCCTCCCCTCCCTCGCCCTGCCCCTCGCGCTAACTGCCACGCCTCTCTCCTCAGGCGGCCCTGCCCCTGCTGGCCCCGCCCGTCCTGCTTCCAGGGAGCCGAGCCGAGCCGAGCGGCGGGTCGGGCGGGAACGAGCGAGCACAGTCCGGCTGAGTGGCCGAGAGCTCAGAGCCCGAGCAGGACCTGCGGGGCCGAGCGGCCGAGCCCAGCGAGCCGAGCGGGCCCGAGCGCAGCCGGGTGGAGCCGAGCAGGACCGAGCGGGGCGAAGCGCAGGGGCGGCCGCCATGAAACGGGACCGGCTCGGCCGCTTCCTGTCGCCTGGGGCGGCGGGGCCGCGCAGGGGCTCGGGCGGCAGCTGCGGCGGCGGCCGGACCCGGGGCCGCCCCTCCCGCGGCAGGCCGAACGTGGACGAGGCGCCCCTGGTAGCTTCCCGGCTGGGTTGGGGGCCGGCGCGGGCCTGCGGGGACGCGGGCGAAGACGGCGCCGACGAGGCAGGTGGGTTCAGCCAGCAGCCCGTGACCACGGCCCGGGGCCTCTCCCCGGCGCCCTTGGGCCGCTGGAAGGCAGGCGGAGCCTCCCTGGCGCCCGCGCGGGGTGATGTTTCGCAAGACCCGACCCTGCCTGCCCACGGAGCTCGCAATTAACCTCGAGCTCTGCGGTCGGATGGGCCTGGGTTGATCCTAGTCCGCGCTGTGGTCTGCAGCCTGAGGTCATTGCTGACCCTCCCCAGCCTCAGCTGCCGGCTCGTTCGCACAGAACCAGTGGGTCCGGTGCGGGGAGGGCCGCCTGGCCCTGGTCTGTGCCTCCGCGCTGGGTGCCTTTGCCCTGGGCTTCATCCTCACGCGGCCGACGGACCCAGACAGGCGGGAGGAGCTGGACACCCCCTTCACTTCTGGTCTCAGGATGAAGTCTCCAGCTTCCTTTACGAACTTACACAGTTGTGGAGGCATTTATTTATTTAAAAAAATATTTGTTAAGAGTTTTCTTTGGGAAAAAATTTTACTGAGCTGTCATTGATATAGAACATATTAGTTTCAGATGTGCAACACAATCCTTTGATATTTGTAAATATTGTGAAATGAACACCAGTGTCTAACATCCATCATTTCACATCTCATAACATCCATCGTGACAACTTTTTTTTATGCTGAGAACTTTTAAGCTCTACTCCCTTAGCAAGTTCCACGTGTACAATTATAGTCAATTATAATTAGGGTTGTTAATTATAGTCACCATGCTGTACACACATTCCCTGTCTTTTATCAGTGGAAGTTTGTACTTTTTAAAAGATATATATATATATTTTATTGATCTCGGAGAGGGAGGCAGAGATAGAAACATCAATGCTGAGTTGACTTTGGTGTATGGCATAAGATAGTGGTCTAGTTTCATTTTTTTGCATGTGGCTTTTCAGCTTTCCCACCACCATTGTATATTCTTGGCTCCCTTGTCATAGATTAATTGACCATGTATGCATGGGTTTATTTCTGGGTCCTCTATTCCATTATGTGTCTGTTTTTATGCCAATGCTATACTGTTTTGATTAGCTTTGTAATACAGTTTGAAATAAGGAATTGTGATCCCTCCAGCTTTGGCTATTTGGGGTCTTTTCTGGTTCAATATAAATTTTAAGTTTGTTAGTTCTATTTAGTTAAAAATGCTGTTGGAGCTGGCTGGATAGCTCAGTTGGTTAGAGCGTCTTGCTGATACATCAAGGTTTCAGGTTCAGTCCCCAGTCAGGGTGCTTACAAAAGGCAACTGGTCTGATATTTCTCCCTCACATTGATGTTTCTCTCTCTCTCCCCTCACCCTCTCTCTCTAGAATCAATGAAAAATATTTCATCAGGTGTGGGTTTAAAAAAAGGCATCAATCAATGAATTGATGAATAAGTGAAACAAATCGATGTTTTTCTTTCTCTCTCTGCCCCTACCCCTTTTCTCTCTCTCTCTCTCTCTCTCCTTCTCTTTCTCCCTCTCGCCAAATCAATTTTTACAATGCTATTTGAATTTTGATAGGGAGTGTTGAATCTTAGATGGCTTTGGGTAGTGTGAACACTTTAACTATGAATTCTTCAAATTCACAGAATATTTTTCTGTTTATTTGTGTCTTCAATTTCTTTCATCAGTGTCTTAAAGTTTTCGGTGTACAGGTCTTTCACTATTTTTTTTTAAAATATATTTTATTGATATTATACAGAGAGGAAGGGAGAGGGATAGAGAGCTAGAAACATCCATCAGCTGCCTCCTGCACACCTCCCTCTGGGGATGTGCCCGCAACCAAGGTACATGCCCTTGACCGGAATCGAACCCGGGACCCTTCAGTCCGCAGGCCGACGCTCTATCCACTGAGCCAAACCGGTTTCGTCACTATCTTGGTTAAATTTATTTCTAGGTATTTTATTCTTTTTGATGCACTTGAAAGTTGGATTGCTTCCTTAATTTCTCTTTCTGATAGTTTTGTTACGACTGATTTTTGCACATTGACTTTGTATCCTTTACTGTGACTTTACTGGCCACGTGGCTCCCCTCCTGGAGCTTGTGTCTTGTCTGGCCTGACTTCATGTCTCCTGTGCTTGCCCAGGAACAGGCCGGGCTCTTGCCATGGGGCACTGCCGCCTCTGCCACGGGAAGTTCTCAGCACGGAGCCTCCGCAGCATCTCTGCCCGGGCACCTGGGCAGATCTCCGAGAGACCACCCCCAGGGGAGCGCGTTTTCGTCAGGGACTTCCAGCACCTGCTGGGGGTGGCCATCCACCAGGACCCAGCTTTGTCTCAGTTTGTCTGCAAGAACTGCCATGCCCAGTTCTACCAATGCCACGGCCTCCTCAAGTCCTTCCTGCAGAGAGTCAACGTGTCCCCGATGGGCCCCCGGAAGCCCTGCACACAGTAGGCGCTCCCTCCTTTGCTCATTGGGGGTGCTCAGGTTAAGCCCCGGGGACTGTGCTGTTCTTGGCCTAGGAAGTGCCTGGTGGGCGCCTGTGCAGTGGGGAGGCCATGGTGCAGTTGCAGTGGTCACGTGGAAGCTCCAGAGCGACTGGTGTGGGAGGTGAGGGCTGAGAAGGCTCTGAGTGTCAGGAGACAGCCCAGAGGGGCAGGGTCAGCCCACATGCGGGAGAGAGCCAGTAAAGGGAGCGAGCCTGCCCCCCGCTTGCTGTGGGGCCCCACTCATGTCCATGCTGATCGTTTGCAGGGTGGGTGCCCAGCCCCCAACAGAGGCCGAAGAGGGAGCGTGTCTGGGTGAGTGTCCCCGTCCCTGGAGCGTGGGGTATAGGGGGCTCCCCGTGAGCTGGGAGCTGACCGGCCACGGGGCTGCTGTCTGTGCCTTTCCTCAGTGGACCTGATCACGTCAAGCCCGGAAGGTCTGCGTGGCCTGGTGGGGTGGGTGCATGGACACGCGGCCAGCTGTGGGGCCCTGCCCAGCCTCCAGAGGACGCTGTCCTCCGAGTACTGCGGTGTCATCCAGGCCGTGTGGGGCTGCGACCAAGGCCATGACTACACCATGGACGCCGACCCCAGCTGCGGGGCTCTCCTGCTGGACAGCGCATTGGCGGTCAAGTGGACATGGGACAAGGAGACGGCCCCACGGTTCACCCAGCATCAGAGGTCCAACCCCACTGGGGCTACCCCTCCGCGCTCCCAGGGCGGAGCGACCACAGCCTGGACTGAGACGGAGACGCTGCCCAACACGGACGTGATCCAGCCCCCTTCAGATGGCAGCCCTGTGGGGCCTGGGCCGAGCCCCCTGCCTCAGTCAAGCCTGCCCCCAAGTGGGGCTCCAGGTAGGAGCTTCTCTGGGCTGTTAGACCAGGATTCCTATCGCAGAGCCAGCAGGGCCCTCACAGGAAGTGGATGTCTGCACGTGTGGGCAGTGGTGGCGGAGTCTAGTGGGCATCTGGCGGCAGGGAGGGCTGAGACCCTGTGCTGGCTGTGCCCGTGAGGCGCGCTCCTCTGCTATCCAGGGCACGAGGGAGAAAGAATGGGGCATTGTTGCAGGGTGTGGGGGAAGAGGACAGCTGTGCCTCGGAGGCGGTTTGGGTCATTCCCCCAGTGGGACCAGCGGGGACAGGCTCCTTTGCTGTGTGGTGGGGAAACGGCCCTTGGGGTGGTGGTTGTTCAGGGACATCACGTTAGGCCAGGCCGGCTCCTGCCTGTCAGCTGCCATGTGTGCCCGTCTGCCGTGGGCACTCGGCCACGCGAGTGTGAGTCCTTTCAGAAAGCGCCACTCCCAGGATGGCTTGGAGAGGGAGTTGCTCAGGCTGGAGAAAGCGGGGACTGTGCAGAGGGCCCCTAGGGCCGCACGGCTATTTGCACTGTGCATGTGATACTTGATAACAGCGATGTTTTTAAATGTCCTGAAACATTCATGACGTGTGAGTCGTCCCACCCTGAAACAGCTGGATCGGAACCTCTGGGGAGGAGGTGGGCAGCTGTGACTGTCGCTGGGTATCGGGTGCTCAGCGCTGCCTGTGCTGGACACGGGTGGCCTGTGAGCTTGGCAGTGTTGGGACCTTGCGGGGGATGGAGCTGGGAGGTGGGTGGGATTTGAGGCCGGAGGACCCCAGGCTCACCACAAGGAAGGCTCTGTCGTCAGACGGCCATGCCTCCTTGCTGGGAGCCCTGCCTACGCACCAGTTGGTAACAGGAGCCTTGTTCTTTGTTTCTCAGGGCAGTTGGGTGAGAAGCAGTTTCCATCTTCATCCTCGGATGATCGGGTAAAAGACGAGTTCAGTGACCTTTCTGAGGGGTGAGAGAAGAGTGGGTTTAAACAGCCTAAAATTTCTCCTTGGAAAACCAAACTCTACCATCCTAGGGGCTCGCTGTCCATGTCCTGGCCAGGGGTGCTTCCAGGCTTCTCGGTCCTGATCAGGGGCTTCCTGGGTCCCAGAGGGTACCCCGCTGATGCAGCTACCAGGCAGTAGGACCTGCGTGTTCGGAGCTCCTGGGAGGGTCCCTTGGGCACCCTCTGCTGCTGCCGCTTGTCTCCCTCCGGCCTTAGTTGTGTGCTGACGCCATGTTCCTAGAGCAGAGGATGCAGCTTCTGGCCCTTTATCATGGCATGATTGTGACTGGGGCTGTCTGCTCGTGGGCCACCCCCTGCCGCTGAGCCAGGAACCACTCAGACCCTTCCAGCCTGACCCCATTAGCTGTGGATGGAAGGCAGATGCACCCTTGTCCATAGAGTAGAACCGTTTTTAGGGCACCAAGGACCAAGGTGCCGGAAGAACCGAGGCTATGTGCTAGAAACACCCCTGGGACAGGAGTTGCCGGGGGCTGTCTTGCAGCCTCGAGCTGTTCTCTGTCTGATGGGTGGCGGCCGAAGGGGAAGGCCATGGCGAGCCAACAGAGTGAACAGTGATTCATACTTCAGGGCAAAGGTTACAGCCATAGAGCTTTTTCTGGCCTTTGTGACCTTTGAAATGGCTGACAGCTGACCTGTCAGTTGGACAGGTGCTCACAGGGTGAGGCGATGTTCTGAGCGTCCACTTACTCAGAAGCCCACCACCTTGGGGTCTTCACCACCACCTGGGGCCTCCTTGGAGAGGTGCCTCCTGAGTTTGGGGTCCTGATGTGAGGAGAGCATGTTAGGAGATGGGATAGAGATTGGGGGTTTTAGGTTTCTTTCAACCTTTCCAGAACTAAAACACGGATTATGGGGATCTGTGTGGTGTCTTCAGGCAGGAAGTCGCATCGGATCTGTCACCCACCCAGACCTTTGCTAAAGGCTCTCTCTTCTGTCCTAGGGACTTCCTGAGTGAAGACGACAGTGACAAGAAACAGAACACGCAGTCCTCGGATGAGTCCTTTGAGCCTTACCCAGAAAAGAAGTAAGTGGATCTTAGTGCAAGGCCTGGGGCTGGTGTCCTTCGGGGAACTGGATGCCGCATCTGTGCTCCCTGCACATGTTTTGGGTCAGCCTGCCAAATCCAGTGCAGTGTGGCTTCTGAGTGAGCGGAGGCCTTTCCCAGGACAGCTCTGGGACCTGGCCTCAGTGTCATTCGTGCGGCAGCTGATGTCCAGGTGAGGATGGCAGGAGCCCCGTGGGCATGACCCAGCCTCATTGGGAGCTCCTTGCCTTCCTGGTGCCAGTCCTGCTCACGGCCACACCACCCTGCCAGCCTGATTCCTGCTTTCTTCCTGCTCTTGGTGCTGAGTCTCTGGGGTTGGACTCAGCCCTGCACTTGTTTGCAGCTCTGCCTCGGGCACCGATTTCTATGCCACTTCCTTGTTGAGGAGCTTCTATGACCTTGTGTTGACCTCTTTTCAAGGACTTGTCTCTGCAGGTAGAATGTAGGGTCCTGGCAGGAAGGGATGATTTTCACTTGTGTCACTTTCTTCCCAACCCTGTGCCCAGGAACCCCCAAACCCTTGCAATTGTCGATGCCCGACATGGGCACTGTCCTTTAGCATTTCACAGCAGTGAAAACAAGCACACACCACCACCCAAGAAAACGCAGAGACAGATTGAGAAGCAGTCACGAGTTCTTTTCCTTTAAGTTCTGACACGGGTTACAGAGAAACAGGACAATAGGCGGCTCTGGGGAGAGATCAGTCAGTGTGTAGCCCTGAGGCTCCCCCTGCCCCACGCCCCACCTCTGAAACCCACAGGCTCCCTGAAGCCTCCTGCTCTCTGCAAATGTAGTCCAGGGTGGAAGGGAAATGGCAATTACCTGTCAGTGCAGCTGAGAGATGTCAATGCCACTGAGAAGAGGGTAGAGGCCAGCGATCAGGGGACACGCAGCCAGGTTCAAAGCACAGTTATTTGAGACAAGGAGAGGAGAAGCCTGTGCAGTCATCAGAAAGGTTCTTTTAATATTCTCGTTAAAGAGAGGACAATTACTTACAATTCTTCTTTAAAATTTGTGCTAAAATACACATAAAGTTTGCCATTTTTAAGTTCAGTGGCATTAAGTACATTCATAATGTTGTGCAACAATCACCACTATTTACAAACTTTTCATCACCCTGAGCAGAAACTCTGTACACATTAAGCAATGACTTCCCTGTCCTCTTCCCCCCAGGCCCTGACAACCACTCGTCTAGGTACCAATTCTAGGGATCTCAGTAGAATTATATTTGTCTTTTGTGACTGGCTCCTTTTGAGATTTACCATATGATAGCCTGTGTCAGAGCTTAACCACATCTTGGGTTGTTTTCACCTTTTGGTTATTTTGAATAATGCTCTAAACACTGATGTGCAGTCATTCTAATGGGTGAGAAGTGGTACCTCTTTGTTAATTTGCTGTACATTTATCTAATGATGAGTGATGTTGAGCATCTTTTTACATGCTTTTTTTAAGAGAAAAAAACATCAATTTGTTCTACTTATCTATGCATTCATTCGTTGATTTTTGTATGTGCCCTAACAGGGATAGAACCTGTAACCTTGGCATATCAAGATGACACTCTAACCGAGCTACTTGGCCAGGGCCACGTTCATGCTTATATCTTCTTTGGAGAAATGCCCTCTCGAGTCCTTTGCCTATATTTTAATTGGGTTGTCTTTTTGCTGTTGAGTTATAAGATAGTTTTTCCTATTCAGTGGGTTATCTTTTTCACTCTCTTGGTCATGTCATTGGGTGTGCAAAAGTTTTGATTTTGAAGTCCAGTTTACCTATTTTTACTTTGGCTGTCTGTGCTTTTGTGTCATATTTAAGAAACCATTGCCAAATCCAAGATCATAAAGATTTACTGCTCTTTTCTTCTAAGAGCTTTATAGTTTTAGCTCATATTAAGGCCTATGATCTGAGTTAATTTTTGTATGTAGCGTCCATTAGGGGGCCAATTTCTTTCTGCGTGTAGATATTGTTTCCCAGCACCTTTGTTGGAAACTGTCCTTTCCCTATAGAATAGTCTTGGCACCCTTGTTGAAAATAATTGATTGTACTTTTGAGGCTTTATTTCTGTCCTCTTAATTCTATTCAGTTGGTCTATGCCTCTGTCTTTATGCAAGCGTCACACTGTTTTGATTATTGCAACTTTGTAGTAAATTTTGTAATCAGGAACTTGAGTCCTCCATCAGTTTTTCAAAATTGTTTGGCTATTCGGGTCCCTTGAAATTCAATGTGAAATTTAGGATTTTTTTTTTTTCCTGCTAAAAACACCATTGGGATTTGGATAGAGATTGAATCTGTAGATTGCTTTGGGAGCATTGCCATCTTGATATTGTCTTCTAATCCATGAATATGGGATACCTTTCCATTTATTTAGGCCTTTAATTTCATCAGTATTTTGTAGTTTTCAGTGTACAAGTCATTCACCTCCTTGGTTAAGTTTAGTCCTTATTTATTATTTTTGATGTGATTGCAAATGAATTTTCTTAATTTCCTTTTTGGGTTGTTGTTGTTAGCGTGTAGAAACAGGACTGGTGTTGTGTGCTGATTTTGCACCCCGCAACTTTGCTGAATTTATTTTGTATGGGGACTCTGTAGGGTTTTTTGCATATAAAATCATGTCATCTGTGAATAGAGGTCATTTTCCTTCCTAATTTAGATGGCTTTTATTTTTTCTTGCCTAATCTCTCTGGCTGGGATATCCAGTATTATTTTCTTGATCTCAGAGGGAACTTTTCAGTCTCTAACCATTGAGGATGATGTCAGCTAAGGCTAGTAACATATGGCCTCAGATGCTCCCTTCTATTTCTTTTTAACTTTAATTATAACATATTTATTGTTGAAAAGTATTACAGATGCCCCCCCCCCCCATTTTTTAAATATTTTTTATTTTTAGAGAGGAAGGGAGAGGTAGAAAGAGAAATATCAATTTGAGAACGAAACATTGATGGGCTGCCTCCTACACACCCTTAGGCATGTGCCCTGACCAGGAATCAACCAGCAACCTTTTGGTACACAAGATGATGCCCAAATGAGCCACACCAGCCAGGGCTCCCTTCCATTTCTGACCGAGTTCCTTAAATGTCTGCGTCCAAAAAGGAAAACATGTTCTCTAACAGACCCTACTGGTCCCGCACAAAGTCCCCATGGCCCACTCTGGCCCAGTGGCAGAGCTGAAGGATGGGGAGTGGCAGCTGGTGGAGCACACCGAGCATTCTTCCCAGAGGCAGCACTTGCCCCTCAAGGACTTCTGGTTGCTGAGTCTCCCATCAGGGTCCGAAGTTCCACAATGGTTGGATCTGGTCTTTTTTCTAGCTTATTGGTTGTTTTGGTCCAGGGACTTAACCCTAACGCTTCTGTATTCCACCATTTTCCATGGTATCTCCAGTTTTTGGTTTTGATATTTAGAATAGGAGTAAGACTTCGTCCTAAAAACCCAATCCTGTAGTCATGGGGGCAGTACCGGGCATCTACCTCCCGAGTTGTTCTGGCTTTGGTGGCTCAGAGTCCAGTTCAAGGCACCCAGTTAGCATATAGACTGAAGCAGGCTAGCCCTGGAAGCTGAGTCATATTGGAGAACATGAAGGAAAGTGAGACCCATGTACAGAGGTCAGACACATCACTGCATCTGATTTACCTTTTTTCCAGAGTCTCTGGTAAAAAGAATGGAAGCAAAGAAGCCAAGAAGCCTGAAGAACCAAAAATCCGAAAGAAGCCCGGACCGAAGCCGGGCTGGAAGAACAAGCTCCGCTGTGAAAGGTGAGGCCGGGTGTGGGCTGCGCTGCCGGGGGTGCGGCCAGGGCGGCAGCTCCATGGTGCCCTGTGTTTTAGGGAGGAGCTGCCCACCATCTACAAGTGCCCATATCAAGGCTGCACAGCTGTGTACCGAGGGGCTGATGGCATGAAGGTGAGAAAGGTGCTATTAAAGCCAGGGCGGGAGTCTACAGGAGCAGGGGGAGGTGTCAGGTCCAGACTCACCCAAGGGTGCCATGAACCTGGGGAAATGGAGATGTGAAGCAACCCTTCCATTGCCATGCTTCATGGGAGAGGATGCACCAGCCTTTGTTCTTGGGAAAGCACCTGTCTTCAAGAGGAATGGTGGGATCTGTCCCTTCGAGGGTGGTGCACAGGGCTCAGAGGCAGCAGGTGCTGCGTGGTGGGTGAGCTGCTGTCCAGGCCCAGCCCAGCACTCAGGGCCTCACTGTTCCCCTGCAGAAGCACATAAAGGAGCACCATGAAGAAGTCCGCGAGAGGCCCTGTCCCCACCCAGGCTGCAACAAGGTGTTCATGATTGACCGCTACCTACAGCGGCATGTGAAGCTCATCCACACAGGTGCATGCCCTTACCCCCTCATGGAAACAGCCCCCAGGGTCCCCGTCTTGGCCTCATGGGTAGTGTGTTGTTCGTGGGCTGCAGTGTTGACAAGTCAGCTCAGTTCGTCAGTGTGGAACAGGCAGCAAAGAAATCCCAGTGCCTTTCTGTGCATGCAATACTATTGCGGTGGGTTTTTAAATTAAAAAAAAAACAGTCATGCTTTTGGGATTAGAGGAAGCCACATGCATTGTGGAAATGGTGAGACATAAAAGCTCAGATGCAGCCACCACTGTCAGCTCGAGGGCCACTACTTCTCTATGTCACAACCTGGGCTGCTACAGATCATTTTCATGGTGTGACCCACACATACACCTACTGTTTAGGATCGGAATCGCTCGTATAGTTTGACCATTTGGTTTTCTGGTCAAGAGTCTAAGAAATGGATTTCCAAGACGGGTGCTCCTCTGGTGGGTCCAATGTGGAATAGCAGGACCTGAGACCTGGTGATGTGGCTTCCTCTCAGAATCTGTGCTCAAGTAGGTAGAGGGCCTTCAGGACGTTTAAGAAAACTGGCTTCCAACGTGAAGCAGATTTAGAGGAAGCTCTAGACATGGGTTGGAGGGCTCCACTAATGATTTGTATGATAGTTGTCTTTCAACCGAGTAAAATCAGGTCAGCAAGGTCCCCTGCTTGGGCACTGAGTGTACAAAGCCTGCAAGGTGGGCCTTCTGGGGCCTGTGCTCACCTGTCTCTCCTCAGAGGTGCGTAACTACATCTGTGATGAGTGTGGACAGACCTTCAAGCAGCGGAAACACCTCCTCGTCCACCAGATGCGGCACTCGGGAGCCAAGCCTCTGCAGTAAGTGTGGTCTGGTGTCTCCTTGTGGCCACACTGGCACCCAAATCCTTGCTCACTTCCCTCTGTCCCCTAGGTGTGAAGTCTGTGGGTTCCAGTGCCGGCAGCGGGCATCCCTCAAGTACCACATGACCAAACACAAGGCTGAGACTGAGCTGGACTTTGCCTGTGACCAGTGTGGCCGGCGGTTCGAGAAGGCTCATAACCTTAACGTGCATATGTCCATGGTCCACCCTCTGACGCAGACCCAAGACAAGGCCCTGCCCCTGGAGCCACCACCCAGGACCACAGAGGGTCAGGCTGTGAAGCCTGAGCCCACCTGAGGGTGCTCAGCACCCGAACTCAGCAGGTGGTAGGTGGGGTTGAAGGACAACTTTCATAGTTCCTCCCATGAGACCTGAAGACACAGCTTGGCTCACTCAGAGAGACCCCATGCTGAACCTCACCGCTGTGCTGGAAGGCGGGGGGCTCAGTGCAAGGCTGAGGTAGCCTTTCTGCATCCATTCTGGGACCAGCAATTTATTTTCCTATAAACATGGACTTGGGGCCAGATACAAATTTTAAATAATTGAGTCCCGTTCCTCGTGCAAGCAGTCACGGAGATCTGTAATCCACTTTTTCGTGCACCAGGAGCTCCACATTATGCTCGTAATAAATTATTTACAAAGGAGGAGTACGCGTGCGGGTCCAGTCAGAAGAGGCAGGGCTCCTGGGAGAGGCCAGTGTCCTGCATGGCCCGCTGCCTGCTCAGGAGGGCAGCACTCACTTCAGGGTCACAGTCTCCATGAGTGGCCAGCAACTGCAAGAAACACCATGCTCAGTGCAGCACAGACCCAACACCAAGGCACGGGGTGGGAAGCTGGTGACCAGAGCTGACCAGAAAGTGGCCAAGTGTTGGACCTCCACATCCTCACACTTGTATAGTGATTTGGATTTATAAACACCCTGGGAAAAAAACACCATGGTGAACATTTGGGTGTTACCTCTGCCATGTTAGAGAAGCTCGCTCTGGAGCACCGAGGTATTGACTGCAGCAGAAAAAGACGAGCTTTTGTTATCAGGCCAACAGGGCAGCCCTAGAGAGAACAGACAGAGCCCAGTCAGGTGTCCACACGTGTGCCAGGAGGGGTCATCACCTGAGAGCTTGCCATGTGGGCCTGTGGGATGTGCCATCTGCCCCTTGGGTTGTAGGATGTAGACCTGTGAGATGTGCCAATTGCCTGGACAGCCCACCCTTTCACCTGCCTGGCCCTGGAGCTCCTGGGTCCTGCTGGCCGGAGTTGGGAGTACACCTGTCTCCCCAGCTACAAAGAGGCAAAGCAACTTCAGATACATGTCCACAGCAATGTGCAGGAAGGCATCATCCTGGGTGAGGGCGTCTTCGTCAAAGTAGGAGAGGAGGCTGATGGTGAGACTAGATGTCAGGTGACACCAAGACCTCCCAGAGATAGGTACAGTTGGCACAGGAAGTTCCAGGCCACTTGTGCCATCTGGAGGGAGACCCACCGTGGTCAGGGAAGGCCGCGGTGTGTGAGCTCCTGTGAGGGACAGGCAGCATGTGGTCTGACCAGAACAGGGAGTTACCTGTAGAAGGCGACTGGCAGCAGCCTGACATGCTGGTCCGGGGCCAGGAGGAGGAGGAGGTGACCCAGGCCAGCATCTACAACCCAAGGGGCTCAGTCAGATGAAAATGTAGGGGTTTATATGCTTTGCAAGAAGATAACCATTTGAAAGTTGCTTCTGAAGGGACTCAAATGTCAGGGGTCACAGTCTGACTCTGCTGGGTCAACTGCGCTCCTAGCCAATGGCAGATGACTAGGAGACACAGGCCACCATCCACTTGCTATCAGGTCTCAGTGGATTTCTTACCTGTCTCTGTCAACTGAAAGAGTGGCAACCAGGGCACTTTCCTCTTCTCCAAATACTCCAAGATCTCGGCACAAATGTCCAAAGCCGTCAGGCAGTTGGCAGCCTGTGACCCACAGAAGAGGAAGAATGACTCGGACGGCAGTGGCTGCAGAGCTGAATGTTCCTGCTGGGTTCAGAGCTGGGCACACATGGGGTAGAGGGACGACCCTCTTCACAGAAGGGAGCCTTTCCTTGTTACAGAGTGTGTTGCTTGAGGGCCTCTGATGGAGGGAACTACGGCAGGAGGAGGTGGCCAGGGACCCTGGGGCCCAAGTGCTGAAGTAAGACATCAAAACAAAGGCCCAAGGCTGAGGAGCTTCTACTCCAGTGAGCACAGGACTCCACCCTCCACCCTGACCCAGGAGGGCTGGGCACCTGAGGACCTGCAGTTTCAAGCAACCTGGGGAAGAACCCCGAGACATGAGGGATAACATACGTGTGGGGTCAGATGTGTTGACAGCAGGCCCATCAAGGAAAAGAAAAACAGGACGACCAGTAGCTGCAAATACAAACAGGGACACTTGCAACGTGAAGTCATCCGTGCTGTCCCCACAGAACAGTCCTAGGTGTGGAATGCAGCATTCCTCATCACCACTTAACAGGCCTAGGGCACAAACCTTTCCTCTAAGTCAGTGGTCGGCAAACTGCGGCTCGCGAGCCACATGCGACTCTTTGGCCCCTTGAGTTTTTAGCAAAGGCCAGCTTAGGAGTACCCTAATTAAGTTAATAACAACGTACCTACCTATATAGTTTAAGTTTAAAAAATTTGGCTCTCAAAAGAAATTTCAATCGTCCTGTTGATATTTGGCTCTGTTGACTAATGAGTTTGCGGACCACTGCTCTAAGTGGATCTTCTCAGAAAGAAAAATTTCCAATCACTTTTAAGCAGAAATTAATTGTGTAAGCTTATTACTGACTGGATCATTTTTATGTTGTCTTTAAATCAGGCTATTGCCAGGGGTCTCCCTGCGTGAGTGTCCCCACCACAGGTAGCTCATCTGTGCAGCTCAGCCTCGTTCCCCAGCTTTGTGTCCAGAAATGTTAGTAAAACTCTGGTGGTAAACCCACAGGCTACAACCCGCCCTCTGACCTGACCCCAGGCACACCCAGCGGGATGGCGCCTCTGTGGACCTTGTCCCGTCCCCTTGGTACACCAGGCCTTTAACAGAACCACCTGAAAACAATCATGGAAGAATCCTATTTGTAGGTTTTTTACTTTAAATTATAATCACTAAAAATACATTGGCTCAGCAACTGATTTAGGTGCCCAGCAGGTGGGCCCGTGCTGAGCTGACATGTGGCCTCTAGTGCCCTGGGGACAGATGGTCCCACAACGCCCAGTAGGGACATTTCAAGGTGCCAGCCTGAACTTGGAGCACCTGCCCTCCGCTGCCCTGTCTCGGCCATACCTAACTGTGGTGCATGTGAACCGAGGCCCTGGAAACGGACACCAGGTTCCACTGGACAGTTGACAGCCCTGCCCTGGGTTGTGATGTCAATAAGAGAAAGGTCAATGAAAGCACTTCAGAAATGAAACTAAGATATTCTTTTTACTAATAAACTTGAGAGCCGATGTCTTATGAAATCCTAAACCCAGCAAATTTTACTTTCAAATAAAGTGTCAGAATCTCCAAACTTCCTGTCCGTGTGTGCTTGGGGAAGCTGTCATTAGGTGAGCTGAGAAACACCACTGACCGGAACACTGACAATGGGCCTGCTGGGGAGGGAAAGAGAGAACAGCTGTCCTTGCCTCCTCCGTGGGGCAGCGCAGCCTCTCCAGGCCTCTCCTCAGACTCCCTTTCCCAGCTTGTTGAATTGCCAAGTGCAGTGCAGCGGCGGAGACCCAGGCCGGGCCTGGGGTGGGGGACGCTGTGTCAGGGGACTCTGTGTCGGGGGACAGGAGGCTGGGAAGAAGAGAGAGGTGTGTCATCACAGGAGCCTGGCAGTCAAGACACCACTGAAACCTAAGGTCCTTGTTCCCAAAACTCAGTGCAGACCCACCCGCCTCGGGTGGCAATGAGGGGCTCAGAGTCGGCAGGAACAGTCTGCAGAGCCCAAGCCTGTCATGGGCTCTTCCTTGGTTTAGGGTCCAGTTTCAGGTTTCAGCATGCCTGTGCCCTGGACACTAGGTGCAGCAGGGCCTGACTAGGGCTGGTCCCAGTGCCTGAGCTGAGGCCCATGGCCCACAGTCTGTGGCTCGGACCCTACTCTGACTGCGGTGCTGCTCAGAACGGTGAAAAACAGGCTGGAAATTCATAATGGGATGGAACGCACTATCTACCCTGTCGAGTTAGGTTGGTGGGCAGGACTTGCCTTGTTTCCTGAACAGATTTTGAGCACCCCTGACCCTGCAGGGAGACAGGTGTACATCGAGGATAAAAACGCAAGTCACAGAAATGAAAGGCGGCCAGATGGGGACTCAAGATTCTTTCGATGACCTCACAGCACCCGACATCCAGCAGGATACTGGAGACCATCAGCCCAGCAGTCCAAGGAGAGGGGGTCAACCAGGTCATGCAGGCCCAGAAACCTAAGCAGGGTTTAAGTGATAACTTAGGCTGAAATCGGTCTTTCCCACCCACCTGCTGGCAAACTGCCAGGCATCACGCAGCCTCTGCAGCTCTCGGGGCAGCGGGCTCTGGAAGCACCTCCACCGACAGAGAAGCTCGGGCTCTAGGCGCTGCCACCACAACTGTCGGAGAGAAAGGTCACAAATCAACAGATGAGGGCCCTGAGGTTTAGGCAAGAGAGGTATGTCCACTCCACCAGCTGACACCACTCCCAGCCCGCTCACATCCATCTAACACTTCAGAAGGTCATGGGCAACCTCTCGTGCACTCCATCTCAGGAAGGCTCAGAGCCGTTCCGTGGGGCACCCTCATCTGCCTATGCCAAGGACATGGGTTGGAAACCAGAGCCTTGCCTAAAGCGGTGCCTATATGTGGAGTCAGCCACATGGTCCAATAGCTCAGCCAGTTCCCCAATATCCCCACTGAGAAACACAGGACAGGCCACCCACTGAGCTACAGGTGAAATGCCACCATTGCCTGTGAAGTAGCTCAAGTTCCACACTGTTAGTGTCAGAATCCCACCAGTGAGATGGAGAAGGGAGAGAGACAGCTGGGTTGTCAGGATGCTAAGACAGCCAGTCACACACCCAAAGGTCACACCCAAGGCCACTGGCAGGGGCTGAGGTAGCTTCTGTTCTCCATCTCCCTGAGACAGCAGCCAAGACGGCAGAATCAGCAAACACCAAGTTACACCCACCGGAGAGCACAGGCCGATACCATCCGTCCAACCTCAGCCAACGTTGAACAGACAGGTGACTGAGCCAATGCCCAGGCACATGGCAGCAGCCCCTGCAGCCGTGGGCAAACTACGGCCCGCGGGCCGGATCCGGCCCGTTCGGCTGTTCTATCCGGCCCGCGGAGCCAAAAGAGCGGAGGGTTCTCTTGCTCTCCCCTCCGCTCCTTTACTTTGAATTTATATTAGTTCACACAAACACTCCATCCATGCTTTTGTTCCGGCCCTCCGGTCCAGTTTAAGAACCCATTGTGGCCCTCGAGTCAAAAAGTTTGCACACCCCTGAGCCAAGGGGACCTGTCACCCCACCTGTGTACTGACATATTCTCCCTACCCCCACTTCTCCCCAAGTTTTTTTCTCTTGAATTATAGTAACTGGGATGCGATTTCAGTGGGAAACAGACAACACCCCAGCAGGAGAGCTGGGCCTACCAGAGCGGAGGTTAAAACCAAGGGGCACTCAGTCTGACAGGCGGTCAGGATCTGGTCGGCTGTCAGGGCGGGGTCTCTGCTTCGTGAGCAGGCCTGGAGGAGCCCCTATAGGAGAGAATGTGCCAGAAGTTTAGTGGTTTGCTCGTGAACCCAGCCCTGAAAGACACTGTGGCTTCCCAGCAGCACCAGACATGAGGCTGCTGCGTGGCCAGGTGGGAGACAGAGGGAAAGGGAATTACCCTGAAGAAGTGGACGGTAATGTCGTGCGTCAGGGCACCTCCGCGGGAACACAAGTTTCTCTGAAAAATAGTACAGGTCAGTGAGAGAGCAGCCAATGGTGGGAGGATGAGGATGGCGTCTGACAGGTGGAGGTGTGAAGACAGCTGCCCGTTCACAGCACCCCCATAGACCCTGGAGGGCTGCCCCTGCTCACTGCCTTTCCACACTTCTCCTCTGAGCAACACGATTCCCCCCAGCCTGCCTGCTCTGGTACCAACACGGGGCGGAGGGGAGGGGGCAGTCTCCAGGCAGCCGGGTACCCAGTGAGGCAGGCGGGCAGCTCTGTGTGCTGGATGGAACCCTAGTGCAATCTCTAGTCATAGCTGTGCTTTTCCAAAAACTAGAAAAATATCTCTGGGGTAGCAGCTGTTCCCTGAAGTGAGCAGGGGACACGTGTATTTGTCACCTTACTGACCCACCTAATAAGATCAGAGCCCCCGACACTGAGCCACCTGCAAAATGGAAAGAAACAGGGCCACCTGGTAGGCAACAGTGTGGTCACAGCATCACTCAGAGTCAAAAATTGAAAGAGAAATGCATGGTGAGCGAATGGTTTGCAACCTTCATGTTCCCAAACAAGGCCGGGGACGGTCCTGTGGAAGAGGGAGCGAGCGTGCCCGCATTCACTGGCCCGTGTTGGTGGTGGGAGAGGGCTTGCACACCCAGCTCCAGCCAACACAGCTCCACATCCCACGTGGTCAGGACCTGCACCGTGGCAATTACTAGTAGCTCCAAGTGACCACAGACACACTCATGAAATCAGGAGCCAGCCCTGAGTGACCAGATCGCACCTCGTCCCTGTGTCCCGAGGTCACTTGCATGGCACTTACCAGCTCAGAGTTGACCAAGTGGAAGAACTCGGCGCAGTCTGGGGTGGCTGGTTGTTCTGGCCGGGGGTTGCCAACAAGAACAGACGGAGGGAGTCCGAGAAGGATTCTTGGAGAAGAGGCAGTGCATCAAGGGTGGAGGCATCACGTTAACTTTGCTTCTCAAGAACTTGGGTCTCAAGGTTGCAAGGACCCTCCCAACTCACTCTTGGAACCAGAGTGTGGTCTGCAGCCCCCACTGTCCCCAGCCTGGGGCTGGCTGAGCCACTGAACCCTATGACAGACACTCAAAAGATGTGACCCAAAACCAAAATGTAAGTTAAATCAGAAGCAGGGTACCAGTCTAAGTGAGCACACAAGGTCTTCCTTATTTTGACATGAGTGCTTTTCAACATTTTTATCCTGGGTCTGCGCAGAAAGCTTTACTCCCAAGTGCTTTTCATAGCCCCAGGCCCTGCTCTCCATGGAACCCCAAGAAGAAGCCACCACAGGCTGGGGAGCAGGGGGCTGAAATGAATGACAGACTCCAGTGCCTTTACCTTTTGTACATGAGTAGCTCCCGCTGTCTCTGAAGGCGGGAAGCCATGTCCCACCCGACTGCAAGAGCCTGGAGCCGGCTGCGGAAAATCCTGAAGAGGAAGTGTCCCCGAGACGGAGCACGGCCGTGGGGCACCACTGGGCCCTGTTCCAGGTCGGCAGCCATCTCCTAGAAAAAAGCAAGGCTGAGATGCTCATGCATTTTCATCTCTGGTTCCAAGTGGTTCTCTGTCCCCAAATGTGAAGGCAAAGAATCCTTGGGGCTTCCTGTCTGCCCCAATGAGGAGCCTGAAATGGGCTTGGGAGAGAGTCTCCACAGGGCTCAGGATAAGTGGGATAAGCCTTTTTACATGAAATCATTAGAAAATTGCAAAAATAAGACTAGCACAAAGAACACCTTTACCCAGATTGACCCACAGTTAATGTTTTACTCATTTATCATTTGCTCTTACCCTACACATAGTGTGGGGGCACACACGTTGAGGATGAATTACTCAGGTGAGGACTATACATAGCAGGCACTTGATAAATGCCTCAGTGCACATGCACAGTGTCCTTAACATGCCCCATCTAATCACTGCCCACCTGACATGTGTACTCGGCTGTGTCTGCCCTCGTCAGTCACATCAGTCATGAAGGATGCGGAGAACAAGAGGTCAAGATGAGGGGTCAGGGGAATCAGGTCTCTTTTTTGTGGGATTTTCCCTCATTTGTTAGTAAATTTCCCCAGTGCTCCAAACCACAACCTCCATGTTTTCCTTTCCATTCCTATTTCCTAAATCCAGGCACTCTGAGAGGCAGCAGGAATGCCACCAGGAAGCATGAAATCCACACACAGAACCCTATAGAACAGAACGCGGTGCATTTCCGCAGGCAGGTTCCCACGTACACATGGACGAGGAGGCAGGTGGGCTCAGATCCTGACCCTTATGCTCTAGGAAGGTCTGAGGCCAGCAGGCATGTTGACTACACCTGCTCTCGCTCTCGCTCTCTCCGTGCTCCTGCACAGGTGACAGAGCCCACTGCCTGCAAGATGCCAGCCGACCCTGTGACACTCCGTGAACTGTTGATCCTCTGAAGTGATTGACATCACTTCTCAGAGCCCGACACCCAAATGGAACAGCCAGGAGTAAAGCAGAAAACAGTGGGGTAGCACCTGTGTTATCATCACAGTTGGAATTTTCTTAATTGACTCTATTTTCAGAAACGTCCCGAAGCCTGGCGACGATGCCAGCATCACAGCTTTGGTTTCTGTGTTTCCATCATGTGCACTGGACTCGTTCACAGCACCTGTCACCCTGGGTCTCAGCCTCTGTGTGTGCGATGCGAGTTTTCATTCTGCTCAGTTGCCTTAGAACCCATTATGGGTATTCATAATAAATACCTTAGTAACAGAAGGCTTAATGCAGTGAACACACTGAATTTTTCACCTTCTAACTCACCTGCAATCTTGAAAAAATATCTCGATTTCCCATGTAGCCACCAAGAACCAAATCAGAATTCTCTGAGTGGTCACAACTCCTTGAACTGAAACAAAAACGCAGTAAAAGCCTCCTGAGTATCTCCTAATTGTGCTGGAGCGCCTGCTTCCCCTGCCTCCAGAGTGGTGTGTGGTCACAGGAACTAACAAACAACAAAACCTTCTGTAACAGAATACCAGCAGCCCCAATCCAATAACATATAAAAACAGTTATGTACCATGACCCACTGGGACTTATCCCAAGAACACAAGGCTGGTTCAACATCCATAAATCAACTAATATGACACACATCCCATATAATAAAAGGCTAATATGCAAATTGTCCCCTCGACCAGGAGTTCCATCTCGTGTTCGACCAGGGGGCGGGGCCGGCTGCCCAACCGCCCACGGCGCCTCCCCTGGCCTGCCCTGCCCTGCCCATCACCCCCCCACCCCAATGTGGGGCAGACAGAGCCAGCAGGCCAACCACCCATGCACGAAATTTGTGCACCGGGCCTCTAGTATCAATAGAAAAACAAAAACCATGTGGTCATCTCAATAGATGTAGAAAGCGCATTAGACAAAATTCAATACCCTTTCAAGATTAAAAACACACAAGCTAGGAGAAAGGAACTTCCTCAACCTGATAAAGAACAATTATGAAAAAGACACAGGTAACCTCACACTGAATGATGAAAAACTGAAAACTCCCTCCTGAGATCAGGGAGACAAAGATGCCCTCTCTCAACACTTCCATTTAACACGACAGTGGAAGTTCTAGCCAGGACAGTTCAGCCAGAATGAGAAAAGGTATCCAGATGGAAAGGAAAAATTAAACCATCTCTATTTCCAAATGGCATGATCTTATATATAGGAAATCCTAAAGAATCTACAATAAGAAAACTATTAGAGCAAATAAATGAGTTCAGCAAAGTTGCAGAATAGGAAATGTATATAAAAAAATCAGTTGAATTTCTATATACTAACAAGGAATAATAAAAAAATGAAATAAAGACAATAACTTCATTTACAATGGTGTTAAAAAAGAATAAAATACTTAAGGATAAATTTAACCAAGGAAGTGCAAGACTTATATGCTGAAAACTGTAACACACTATTGAAAAAAAATTAAAGACCTAAATAAATGTAAAGACATCCCATGTTCATAGATAGACTCAGTGCTGTTAAGACGACAATACTGGGGGTGGGAGTGGGGAGAGAGGTAGAAGAAAGTAAAGGGGGGACAAATGGTGATGGAAGGAGACTTGACTTGGGGTGGAGAACCCGCAATACAATATACAGATATGTACTATAGAACTGTACCTCCGAAACCTACATAATGTTATCAACCAATGTCACCCTGATAAATTCAGTAATAAAGAAAAAAATGATAGTAAGATACTACTCAAATTCATCTACAAAGACAGTGCAATCCCTATCAGAATCCTAGATCTGATTTTGTAGAAAGTGACAAGCTGATGCTAAAACTCAGATGGAATTGCAAAGGACCCAGCCAAAATAGTCAAAACAATCTTAAAAAAGCACAAAGTCAGCCCTGGCTGGTGTGGCTCGGTTGGTTGGGGCATCATCTCATACACCAAAGGGTTGTGGGTTTGATTCCCGGTCAGGGCACATACCTAGCTTGTGGGTTTGATCCCAGTTGGAGTGCCTACAGGAGGCAACCCATCGATGTTTCTCTCTCTCTCCCCAAAGGTCAATGAATGCGCCCTCAGTTATGGATAAAAAAATTAAGTGGCTTGGTTTATATTATTTAAAAAATAAAAAGAACAAAGTTGTAGGACTCGCATTTCCCAATTTAAAACTTAGTACAAACTACAGTAATCAAAACAGTGTGAGGCTGGCAATAAGGATGGACCTGTAGCTCAACAGAAGAGAGTCCAGGAAAAAACCCTCCCTAGTACAATTGACTAATTTTTGACAAGGGCACCAAGACCATTCAATCGGGAAGGGATACTCTCCCCGACAAAGGTGCTGGGGGAACTGGACATCCACAAGCAGAAGAATAAAGTTGGATTCCTAACATGCACCACATACAAAATTTAACTCAAATGGATCAAAGGCCTAAACATAAAAGCTGAAACTGAAAATAAATTGGGCTTCATAAAAATGTAAAACTCTTACACATCAAAGTACTCCACTGGGGAGTGAAAACATGACTTACAGAATGAGAGGAAGTATGTGCAACTCATATGTCTGATCAGGATCTGGCATCTAGTACATATAAAGAACTCGTACAACCCAATAAAACAAATAACCCAATTTTAAAACGGGCAAAAGATCTGAACAGACATTTCTCCAAAGAAGATACACTAATGGTCAACAAGCTAATAAAAAGATATTCAACATCATTAGCCATCAAGGAAAAGCAAATAAAAATCATAATGCAATATATCACTACACACCCACCAGGATAAATACTATCAAAAAGTCAAGTAACAACAGTGTTGGTGATAATGTGGGGAAACTGGAGGGAAATAAAAATATTCCTGCAACTACCCAAATTAAAAGATGCTTTTTGGCATTAGCATTCCTGACCTTTGACAGAAGTCCATCAGAACGTTGACAAGGACAGTGCACGCTGTCTCCAGGTCTCCATCGCAGCCCCCTGCAGTGGAGGGCATGGGGACGAAATGCTCACGGATGGCCCACTGGTGGAAATCCCGCCTGCAAGCACATGCCAAGTCTGTACTGTAATGTGTGTAAGCCGGAGCTCCCACAGTAAGAAATGAACCCAGTGAGGGGCACAGCAACCTGCTGAGCTGGGGACAGAGGCTGAGGACTCCTCCCAGGGTGCCTGTGAGCTGCCCAGATCACAGCACAGGTATGCAGATGTGGACAGCTGCCCTCAGGAAGGTCTGAGGACAAACTACCAAAAGCACCAAGCCACCGGCACTGCCGTCTGTGGAGGAGCCAAACCCAAGCATGAGTGGGCAAGGAGCCACGGTGATCATCCCATGCTTTCTCCTTCTGAAACCTGTGAAACCATATCTGAGGAAGGAAGCCCCAGGACAGGTGCAAGTACAGTGTCCACAGCTCAATGTTTCTTGAGTAAAGGAGTGAATGAAATTGTGCTCACAGATGTGTTAAACTGGACATTAAGGGTATAAGGATAAAACTCAAGACTTTAAGACAATGTAGAAAACCATAAAACGTTGAGGGCAGAATCCATTAAACACTTACCTTTCTATGTCTGAAAGAGAGTCCACTTCCGGGTGAATCTCCAGTTCCAGCTGCACCCAGTCTCTGTAAGTTAACTGAGAGGAGGACCAGCTGGGTGCCACAGGGAGGATGGAACCCAGAAAGCACAGGTCGTTTCCCAAGAGTCCCACAGGCCAGCACCCTCGGAGTAACCTCTACCTCACGCCACCTCCCACTGCTGGATGGCGGTGCCGGCCCCAGGTCCTGAGAAGAACTGCTCTGTTGCTTTGCTTAACTGTGCATGGGAGGCTACTAAGACGGGAAAACTGGACTGTTAAGTGGAGTGCTCCGGCACACGGCAGGTGTGAGCAGTGGTCTGTGGCATCTGCAAACCTCTCAGGCTGTCGCTTAGCAACACCGGGAAAAAAGTCACTCTTTAATTCCGGGAGCTGGGTAGTAACCAATACACTTAATAACTGCTTCAAACATTCATGGTAGCATATTTCTTGTTTTCAAATTCTTGGAACAGTTTCACACATCAACCCAGACTAATCTCAGAACCTAACACTGCGTGGAAAAGAGCACGTCACAGAAACATGCGTATAGCACATCCCAACAGGGTGAGGGCCAAACCCGGTGACGGGCAGCAGTGCGGTGCTCAGCGGCGCGCCTGTTGCAGGACCTGCAGGGCTGCAATGGCCCAGGGCTTGGAAAGCGCCCTGAGGTGCAGGGGAGGCACCTGCTAAGCTGCCGGTGGGCACAGCTATTCCCAGCGTCACTGCTCCTTGCCTTACACAGACCGTCAGGCCTACTCTGGCCTAAATGATAGAGTTAACAGTAAGACTGAAAAATAACACAAATGGAAATTTTTCTCTAAGACCAAAACTAACAGGCAAGCATCCCAGAAATAAATGCAAGTTATGAAAAGGAAGCAGAGACAAGTAACAGGGGCACACTGGCCCAGTGGCTGAGGCTCCCAGGGACTGTGCTCGGAGAAGCCCAGCCCAAACCGGAGCCTGGCAGATGTTTAAGATACATTTTTATCCAATCTTAAAATTCTCTGCAAAATATTACTGTTGGGGGAAACTGGGCAGAGTAGAAGGCCTCTTTCTATCTGGTTTCTTAAACCTAGGTGTGAATCTACAATGATCCCAATAACAGTCTCAACCAAAGCCAAGTCTATGCTGCTCCAACGTCACTGGGTCAGGCCCACCTGCCTGCCCACCACATCCTCAGGCCCCAGATCTGTACCCGCAACCCGCGAGTTGGGACAAGGTGAGAAAGAAGGGGAGGGACAGTAGGACCTACATGAAATTCCTTCTCCTTCAATAGTTCCCGGAAGGCCCTCTGTCTCCATAGACAGAGGGCAGCTCGCTGCCAGTCTGCAGGCGGCAGGCACAAGGGCCTCCAGGGAAGGCTGGCTGTGTCTTCCACAGAGAGAGGGTCTCGGGCTTCTGAGAACAATCTGAGCACAATGAACTGAAACTGAAGAGAGACAGGAATGCATATGTGAGATTCAGAAAATAGTCACGTCACCTGGTCACATACAGCAGGCAGCGAAGACCATGTCACCTGCAGCGGCCTTCACCTGCAGTGTCGCCTTCCCCTGTGGGGCACCCTGGGCACCATGACCAGTTACATGCAGCATCTCCGTGAGCAGCCTGTATGTAAACCTCGGTGCACACAGGATGGTTTCCCTGGGTGGACGCCTAGAAGCTGATGGCTGTGTCTGACCTGCCCTTCACAGGGTGGGCCTGTCTTCCCAGGCCTCGGCTGGCACTGCTATCTTCCCCAGGAAGTGCACACTGGGCAAGCAAAGCCTATCAGGGGCGTGTTCCTTTGTACCCTTTGCACCTGAGGAAGTCAGCCGTTTCTCTGTGTTTCTCCTGTGGGCTGCACCATATGGGAATCGGGACTGGACAGTGTGACGGGACTTCCTTGTTGGGGCCGCTCCTCCTGCTCCTCATTCCATACCTTATATTTTGGCAGCTGGGTCTAAGCTTCTCGACACCAGCCATAGGGGCCCAGCTGCTCCCAACACCAAGCTACTGTCAGGCCAGGCGGCTGGGCTTTTAAAGCTTCTCCATGGATCCTAAGGGTGAGCCTGGACTGAGAACCGGGTTTAAACCTCACATGGGGAGGGGCTCCTTAAATCTCTGCAAAAGGAGCAGCAACCTCACCTGCCTGGCTGACACATTCTCACACACTTTAAATTTCTCATCTCCTAACAATCTAAAAAGTACTCACAAGAAGACAGAACTCTCTAGAGGAAACGGCATTCTCTGAATGGGAAGATTCTTACAGCCCCTCGTTTCACTTGGAACAGGAGGAAAAGGCCCTGCAGCCCAAGCAGACAGCCTGATAAACAAGGGGCATCGGACTCCTGCATAAAACCGGAGACTCAGGAGGACGGAAGAAAGGAACCTAAGAGACCCACCTTTTTTATTAGGCCTGGAGATAAACAGCTGTACCAAGCATCGCATGATTGGGGAGAAAACTTACACAAAGCGTAAGAAATTGTCGCGGTACAAAATCTGAAAATAGAAAATGGAAATTATAACATAGAAATGTGGTCCATGAAAATAAAGGAGAATTAAGCATGAGTCCTGAGTCCCCGTCCTCAGCCTCCACTCCTGAGCCCTGGGGAAGTGGCCCCCACGTCATACCCTTTGGGTCTGAGCTGTCCCTGCTGCAGGTGGAGACTCGGAGGAAGGAGAGACCAACCAGAACAGACTCACCCAGGGGCCCAGAGAAAGTCAGGAAGGCGGTGAGAAAGGGAACGGGGGGGCAGGGGGGGCGGACCAGGGCACCTACAGGACTGACTCCCAATGGGGACTGTTTGGTGTTGCCAAAAGCCCACGAGAGGGATGGGGATGGGCAATCTGCCTCCAGTGTGGACAACGCAGACATCAGGTGGGCGGTAGGCAGAGACAGGCCTTCCTTCACTTATCCTTTCTGCTGATTACATCCCTCAGGCCTTTGTCAACTGTCAGTAAACTTCGAACGCAGCCCCAGCCACAGCTCCACTTCAAACCCACCACACAGGACTCCTCAGACAGGCCAGCCACTCTCATCCGACCCACCCACCTGCCCCTAGCACCTGCCACCCCGCATGCTTCACGCTGTTGAGTGAAGGGTAGGAATGGGCTCAGTGGTGCACGATGTGACGCGTGGGGTGTAAACTGGCCCGGACTTATAGGATGATGGGTCTCAAAGCCCTTTAAGATGAGTCTACCTTTGGATGGGCTATTCCACAGGTAGGGGTTTCCCCTAGAGAAACAGCTGCAGCAGCTGCTCAGCACAGGGAACCAGGGACCTAACCAGAAGTCAGGACCCCGAACCAAAATGGAGCGGCTCTCATAGGCTCAAAGGGCGCCACAGTCTAGTGCCAACATCTTAACACACAGTTTAGTGCAGCATGTGATCCCATTTTTATAAACCAACCAACCAACCCTCTCACATAAATACATAGAAACAAGATCCTGGAAGGACAGACACCAAGAGGTTAATCCGTGATTATCTGAGGGGCACATCTGTGACTCCTGCTAACAGAGGACACAAGTAATTGAGGGACCAGGGGAGAGCTCACTTGAGGCAGAAGAGTGAGGACTCCTTGGACCTGCATGTCAGGAGGCTGCTGAAGAACTCAGGGATGGAGAGGCCCCTGGCAGGGATAGGAGGGACCATGTGAACCTCCGGGAGCACAGACCTGGACTCGCCGAGGTGGATGGCCAGGGCAGCCAACCCCAGCACGTGCGAGGCACTCAGGCTCGGGCCCTAAAATGGGACCGAGAACTAGTTCAGCAGGAGGGAGGGTGCAGAGCCCCCTTCCCAGCTGGAGGGAGGCAGCAGCTCTACCTGGTGATGGAGAAGCTGGCAGAGCCTGGTGAGCACAGCGGGGAGGACCGAGCGTCCACATGTGGTCGTCACAAAGCGGGCCGCCCAGGAGCCCTGCCTGCAGAGACAATGGCCAGTCCCAGTCCTGAACAGCCCTCCCAGGGTCTGGGGGACCAGCACTCGGGCACAGGAGGCCTCAGCAAGAAGCAGGCAGTTCCCCAAATAGTGGCGTCTCCTGTGCAATGCTCAACTCCTGCCCCATCCCCACTGGACAAAGTCAGCAGAGCCCCCACCAGTAGCCCAGCAGGAAGCCAGAGGACCAGCAACTGATGGCCACTGTCGTCGTGGAACCAGGGAGAAGCTCTGCTCCACAAAGGGGGCCCACCCAGAGCAGCAGGCCACCTGCACACAAACTGCCCAGACTACCTGTCCGGTGGGGCAAAAGTGGAGGCTGCCATTAGGTTCTGACAGAAAGATGTCAGCAGAAGATCCACGACCTGAGAGGAGAGACACCCGGAGGGGAACCTGCATGAGTTGGATCTTGTATTATTTACACACATTTGACAGGTTTGCATTCGGAGAAGAAACCCCAAGGCAAACGGGTACAAGAATCCCCACTCCCAAACCCTGGGAACACGACAGGCCACGTGCTGTCCCGCAATCTCCTCTGGTGAAATGTTACAGCAGAGCGCAGGCCAGAGAGTGAATACTGTGGACTTTGAGGCCACAGACGGCCTCTGCTGCATGCTCTTTGCGCACACAGGTGGGGTGCTGACCCTGGCACCGAGGACTCTGACCGTCGTGGCTCCACATACACACTTGATATAGCAGGACCAGAGGGAAGAGAAGGGCTTTCGGTTCTCTAGCACACCCAGCAGGCGCGACAGCTGTGCTCTCTGGCATCCCACACTCACCTGCTGCTCCCGCTGCTCCAGATTGGGAGCCAGAACACTGAGCTGGATCTTCAAGACCTCAGAGCTGCCGTCATCCTCACTGAGGCCCAGGGCAGAGTGCAGCCTCTCAGAAACCACCGCAATCTGAGCAGACAAAACTGCAAATGGCAGAGTCATCAGGTGAGCAGGGGTGCGGGGAGGGGTGCAGAGGGGCTGATGAGGGCGCAGAAACTACCCACCACCACCCTGACTGCACCCCAGGGCCAACTCCCTGCAGGCGGCAGTGACTGGGTGTGGAGAGGTGACACGGCAAAGGGGCAGTCACCATTCACACATGTACTGCATGTGTGAGGAGCATGCACTCTGTCACCATCACAAACCTCACCACTTATTTAAATTCTTCATCTGAATCACATACTAACTCTCCCCCAAACTGTGTCATCTGCTAGAGGCTTGCGTCCCAGCTGCCATCATGTTTCCGATGGCCAAGAAAGAGCCACAGCCTTGGGGCACCAGAGGTTGGGTGGGTGCTGAGTGGGCCAACCATACTGTGTGGAAATGGAACCTCTGCTGCTTTGGAATAAGGCTGACCTGACCTTTCAGCCGCCTTGCTGGAGCCTTTGGGTCCCGCCAGGTCCCAGGATCTCCAGATGCCACGTTCTGCAGCACAGCTCTGAAAGGCCACACTCCCACTCCATGGCAGGATCGCAGCTAAGGCCCTGCAGGCACCCAGCAAACAGAAGAACTAAGATAGTTTTGTCAGTATTTCCTCTGTGAGGCTCTCCCAGGATATTCTTTCCTAGCGGGAATAAAATGACCTCATAATGGCCCTGGCCGGGTGGCTTGGCTGCTTGGAGCATCATCCCACGCACCATAGGGTGCAGGTTCCATTCCTGGTCAGGGCACAGTCCTAGGCTGCAGTTCGATTACCAGTCAGGGCACATAGAGGAGGCAACTGTAGATGTTTTTCTCTCCTCTCTCTCTCTCTAAAAACAATGAATGTATCCTTGGGTAAGGATAAAAAAATAAATAAGATCCGTACAGTTACTAGGTAAAAATATGGCCTACTGACTTTGTTTTAATATATTCTTATTTATTTCAGAGAGGAAGGGAGGGAGGGAGAGAGAGCGAGAAACATCAACGATGAGAATCATTGGTTGCTTCTTGCATGCCCACACTGGGGATTGAGCCAGCAACCTGGGCATGTGCCCTGACCAGGAATTAAACCGTGACCTCCTGGTTCATAGGTCAACGCTCAACCACTGAGCCTGCCGGTGCAGGCTAGCCTACTATTTGGGATTTTGCATTTTCCATAACTAAAGCCTGAAAGTGCTGGAAGTTAGGATTTATTTCATAGATTGCTGTGCACCGTTGTGAAGTATGAACTGTCCGGGCTCCTACTCCAGAGAAACACAACGCACACAGCAGCAGAGGCTCAGGCGTTGGGAAAAGAAAGAAAACCCCAACCAGTAACATCGCCCAGCCTCCTCTCCACCACCTGTCCTACTGGGATGCCAAAGAGCAAAACAGTCACCTTCTGCCAAGGGTCTGTGACAGCTTGAGTGACTGGTCTCCCATCCTGTCTAAAGAGGACCACATCCTTGACACCTGCCAGCAAAGGGTCAGGCTTCACTACCAAACACTGAACCACAGGAATAAGAACCAGCCACTACCACCTTGAGGGAGTGGACCAACCACTGAGCCCCATCCACGGCCGCACACAGCTCCTCAGCCGCCCACTGCCCGTCCTCACCATCATACTGGGTGGGGTCTGTCATGGCGGCCCTGAGCTCTTGAAGTGCAGCTGTGAGCAGTCCCAGGGAGCCTTCCGCACAGCCAGGTTCTGCCTCCACCTCCATTCCCAGGGCTGCATCTGCGAGACCAGGAAGAGTGATTCTAACAAGTAAGCCATACAGGAAACATGCAGCTGAATGTGGACCTGCTCATTCCCATGGGTTCTCTGCCCACAAGGAGGGGAGGGGGAGAATGAAACCCTCCTGAGGCTGCACATCAATCAAAACATTCATAAATAAGCTCAAGGACAAGCATGGTCTACCCGCCCCATTGCCACAAGTGCGAAAAGCATATGCCTAATGGAAAAAGATGAGGCCCAGCCAGTGTGGCTCAGTGGTTGAGCATCGACCCATGAACCAAGAAGTCACTGGTTCAATTCCTGGTCAGGACACATGCCCAGGTTGTGGGCTCAATGCCCAGTAGGAGGCATGCAGGAGATAATCGATTGATGTTCTTATCTCTCTATCCTTCTCCCTTCCCCTCTTTCTCTCTAAAAAAAAAAATTAGCAGCACAGCAAGGGAGGCTGGGCAGGAGACACTCATGAATGACTTATTCCCTATTTCTCAAACTTCTAAGTTATTTTATCATAGGATGGTAAAAAAATAAAACAAAGAAAAAAGGCAGAATCAGTGTTTTAAAAGCAAAATCAGTTCATTTCTGGTGTCGCTGGAGACAACACTGTGTGTAGCAAGCCTCACAGGTCTCCCGTGACACCAGGAGCCAGAGCCTAAGGCTTCTACTGATGAGCCCGTTGCATCAAGTTCTACAGCAGAAGACATTTTGAAAGCCCCCAAAGGTGGGACCGGGGCTGGGCGAGGAGGACCAACCCCACACAGGGCGTCCCCAGCAGAGCTGCCATCTCACTGGACCTGAGAGCGGTGAGATCTGGGACCTTCATTCTTTGCCCGCTCAGGGGCTGGTCTCCATCTGTTATAAGTTATCCATGCTAGGGAAAGGGGTTTCTGGAAGACAGAAGCTTCATGAGCCTACATGGCCCTGCCGGTGTCAGAGGGTTGAAACCAGCAAACACAAGCTGCTTCATCAGCGTGGCTCCTGCCCCTTGTGCAGTGACATTGCTGAGAAAACAGCCTGCGGCACTGCTGACAGTCAGCCGCTTTATTAATGGCCAGGTAAGGTGGGCATGAACACACCGAGTCTGCCCAGCTGCTCCGAGCACAGCCGTCTCTCCTCTACATCCTTTCAGATGTGTCCTAGGTCCATATCACTGTTCCCTAGAGCCAGAAAGACACCCCACCCCCCAATCCACCACAGAACTCAACCGCCATCCAAATGGTCAGTCAGAAAGCTGTCACACACCAGCCCTGCAACAGGCTTCAGAAACGAGACAGTCCTGGGGCCCAGCTGCTGAGTCTGAGAGGTCACCCGAATTTAAAGCTTGAACTCAGGACAGGCAAGCGGAAGCCTCATCACCCTCCGTGGGGCCACAAACAGCAGAGTGAATGCTGTGCGCATGCACTGCTTTAGGAACATGCTATTTCAGGTCCATCAGTGTCTCCAGGCTCAGAGCCTGTGAGCTGACGGCATCACATCCTGGTCCATGACTGGGGCTGGTGGTGGGCAGTCTCTGAACCCAGAGCCCTGGCCAGACCCAGCGCGACCTAACCAGACAGCACTGACCGAGGCGCCACTGCCACAGCTCATGGCCAAGAGCCCTTACTTGTCCGTTTCTTCTCTCCAGCAGCAGAGCAGGCTTGGCGGTAGGTGGAATACAGAGACGAGGGGATTTTATCTGCTCTGGATCAGAACAAAACATTAAAACCAGGTCAACTATAACTCAAGCTAATTCTCAAGCTTACAATTCCAAAAACTTTAATAAAGCAAAAGCATGTGACAGAGTAAATGTAATTACACAACACTGCACATTACGACCCCGTTTAGAAAAACCACTCTATATCACGTCCTCACTGGTGCACAATGCCATGTGTTCACATCTGCCAGCAGTGGTTCCACTGGGCACAGAGATTATGCATGTTTTTTACTTCTCTCATTCAAGTTTCAGAAATTTACAAATTTTAAAAGGGAACTTATACTACTGTAATTAATAATGCTAACAAAAACACCGAAATGTGATGAAAAACACAAAGAATTACAGAGTAGGTCCTGTGATAAGGACAAGGGGCGTTTACAAAGCACGGCTGGCACTGTCTCAGGACACAGTGACAAGTCCAAGGACAGAAGCCATGGAGTCACCCTCAGAAGAGCAACAAGGGGCAGTTCAGGTATGGGACGCATGGACACAGGCATGGCCTGCAGGACAAGAAGCCTCCACATGAGCCATGAGGCAGGAGGCCATCTGACCTGCCAGTGCTGCAAACCATGACGATACAAACAGAAGGAGGACACAGCTGAGCTCCAGAGGGAGGTCCCATCAGGGGACCTGAAGTGAGGCAGGGAACACAGCCTGGAAAGTAGGAAACCAGGGGGACCACCAACCAATTGGGAAGTGGAAAGCTTTTAGCTTAAGAAATAGAAACCAGCCTGGCTGGTGGGGCTCGGTGGTTGAGCACTGACCCAGGAACCAAAGGTCACTGGTTCAATTCCTCGTCAGGGAACATGCACAGGTTTTGGGCTCGATCCCCAGTAGGGGGTACGCAGGAGGTAGCCAATCAATGTTTCCAACGGCCCCTCTCGCTTCCTCCCTAAAAATCAATAAAAGTATTTTTTAAAAAGTAGAAATCAATGCAAACAAAAGAAAATGGGGAAATTCACAGAAAACCCTCAGGCACCGCTAGCATTACTGCTCCGAGAGGGAAGGCAAACACGGCGGCTGTTTAGCAAGAACAGATGCCATAAAAGAGCATCTGGTGGCAGAAGTGAAACACACTAAAGGACAGGCAGGTAAACTTGAAGAAAGAAGAGGGAAAATCCCCCAACACCAGATATGTAAAATATTTCAGAAGAGAAGAAACATCAGAAGACAATCCAAGAACTCTAATATCTGAAAATCAAGGGCTCCAAAAAACCACGCAGAGGGCAGCAAGCCTGCAGTGAAATAAGCTAAGGTGGAATAATAGTGTCTGGATTTGCTCCAAAATAACCCAGAAGGGTGAGTAAGTGGGTGAATTGAGGGCTACAGATGAAACAAGACTGGCCATTTGTTGATAACTATGAAAGCTGGGTTATATGTACTCTTATCTGTAGTTTTCTGTCTTAAATTTCTTAGAAAGGTTTTAAAATAGACAAAATTTCTTAGCACTGGAGGACATGGATTTCCAGATTTAAAGGCCCACCATCTGCCCGGCCAAGAAATGAAATCAGACCCACAGCAATCCACATTACTATAAAATTTCAGAACACAGTGAAAAAATAAAACACTACAGGCCTCCAGAGAGAAAAACACAGGGCAAAGAACCAGAAACCATAAGTTTATAACATCTCAACAACAAGGAGGCTCAAAGTCAATGGAGGAATATTTTCTAAGACTGAAAGGAAAACAAGCTCCAGCCTAGATTTCTACACTCAACCAAACTACCTGTTGAACCAGAAGGCTCAGTAAAGTGTCAAACTTTTTTTTTTTTTACCTCCCATCCATCCTTTCTTAAGAAAAATATGTGGAGAAACCAAGATGGCGGCATAGGTAAACACCTAAACTGCTGCCTCACACAACAATTTCAAAACTACAACTAAAAAACAAAACGGACATCATCCACAACCATAGGAAGGGTGGCTGAGTGGAAATTCTACAACTAGAAGGAAAGAGAAAAGCACACTGAGACTAAGAGGAGCTGCAGGAGGCAGAGGTACCGAGGTGTGTGCACAGAGAGGGCTGGCAACTGAGTACACGGCTGGCTTTCTCAACCAGGAGGGAGACAAAAGCTCCCGACAGCTCTGAACTCCAGTTCCGGGCGAGACTCTGGGGACCCAGACTCATATACAGGGAGAAACTGGACTGTCTGGCAGAGGGCGAAACTCGAGGGCGGCTTTCTCTCAGAGGTGCTTGCAGCAATTACCGTGGGACGCTGAGACCCAGGGGCCTCTTAGGGCAGGGCTGACGGGTAGCCATTGCTGTCTGCTCCACCCCGAGACTCCACCCCATCCAAGTTGAGCACAGAGGCTTTTGCAAGTCTTGTCTCATGAGGGTGTCTCCAGGACAGAAGTTCTCCCAGAGTAGACACAGCTGATCCTCACAGCCAATTGGCCTGGAGGTCAATTCCTGCCAGTGATACCAACAACAATCAAGGCTTAACTACAAGACTGTGCACACAGCCCACAAAGGGGTGCACCAAGAGTGTCCACCTCAGGTAACTGGGGAGGCTGAGCCACTGGGCCCTATAGGACACCTAGCACACAAAGCTACTCTACCAACTCAGGGAAGCAGCCAAAATGCAGAGACAAAGAAACAGGTCACAAATGAAAGAAATGGAGAAAAGCAAACGACTGGATACAGAGTTCAAAACCACGGTTATAAGGTTTTTTAAGAATTTTCTAAAAGGCCGATAAATTTAGTGAGACCCTCGAGGATATGAAAAAGGACCAACTAGAAATTAAGCATACACTGACTGAAATAAAAAATAATATACAGAGATCCAACAGCAGACTAGAGGATCGTAAGAATCAAGTCAAAGATTTGAAATACAAAGAAGTAAAAAACACCCAACCGGAAAAGCAAAAAGAAAAAAGAATCCAAAAATATGAAGATAGTGTAAGGAGCCTCTGGGACAACTTCAAGCGTACCAACATCAGAATTATGGGGGTGCCAGAAGAAGAGAGAGAGCAAGATACTGAAGACCTATTTGAAGAAATAATGACAGAAAACTTCCCCCACCTGGTGAAAGAAATAGACTTACAAGTCCAGGAAGCGCACAGAACACCAAACAAAAGGAATCCAAAGAGGACCACACCAAGACACATCATAATTAAAATGCCAAGAGCAAAAGACAAAGAGAGAATATTAAAAGCAGCAAGAGAAAAACAGTTAATTACCTACAAGGGAGCACCCATACGATTGTCAGCTGATTTCTCAACAGAAACTATGCAGGCCAGAGGGAGTGGCAAGAAATATTCAAAGTGATGAATAGCAAGAACCTACAACCAAGATTACTCTACCCAACAAAGCTATCATTCAGAATTGAAGGTCAGATAAAGAGCTTCACAGATAAGAAAAAGCTAAAGGAGTTCATCACCGCCAAACCAATATTATATGAAATGCTGAAAGGTATTCTTTAAGAAGAGAAAAAAGAAGAAAAAGGTAAAGATAAAAATTATGAACAACAAATACATATCTATCAACAAGTGAATCTAAAAATCAAGTGAATAAAAAATCTGATGAACAGAATAAACTGGTGAGTATAATAGAATCAGGGGCATAGAAAGGGAGTGGACTAACAATTCTCGGGGGGACAGGGGTTTTGGGGGGTGCGGGAAGAGACTGGACAAAAATCGCACACCTATGGATGAGGACAGTGGAGGGGGGGTAAGGGCAGAGGGTGGGGTGGGAACTGGGTGGAGGGGAGCTATGGGAGGGGAAAAGAGGAACAATTGTAATAATCTGAAAAATAAAGATTAAAAAAAGAAAAATATGCATCAACAGGGTATGTTCCACCAAAACAAAGGAGCAAGCCAAGAGGATGATCTGAGACACAGAAAAGGAAGGGTCAGCACAAGCCGGAGAACACTCCCGAGTGATGTCGAAGGGAAACACGGGTGGCAGCTGTGCTCAGAGGTACAGAAGCTAACAATTCAGACTGGAGCAGGTCGGAGGGAGGCTCTGCAAGAGGCATCTCCAGATGTAACTGTTGGACACTCGACTCTGAATGAGAAGACTCTAGACAACGGGCAGAATCTGCAGGTGAATCATGACATGTACAAGGAAAATTAGATAAGACAAATATGAACTCCAGAGAAAACAAAAGAAAACAACCGGATTCCTAAGGTCAAATCTGAACAGTGTTTATACAGACAGCCTTCAAAAATAAAAGTAAAAACTGAGTTTTTAAAACTATTATACAAAGGACAGCTAATTGTATTGATGGAAGGAAGGTGAAGACTTTCTTCCACAGTGGATTATCAATTGATATTTCCTAAAATAGAAAAAGTGATAAGCAGCAAAATAAAAACGCTATTTAGATACGGAGAGAAATAAAATCAGCTAGATTTGAAAACAGTTGCGTCCAGAGAGAAAGAAGTGGCAAGGAGGGGTGAGTGGTGGCTGTTTTTCTTAATAAATTTCAGAACTATAATTCTTTTTTCTAAACCATATTTAACTTTGACAAAACATTTTTTAAGACTAGAAATAAATGTCAAAAAATTAAGCTACATCATGCAAATACAAAAAAAGCTGGCATTAATTTTCCTTTCATGATTTTGTACCAATAACACTACTTAACTCCCAGACCAATCAATCTCCTACACGTTCATTGAAAAATTATGCTAAGTGGCGATACTCAAAGAAATTCTTTTTAAAATCTTAACTAATTTTGAGCCAATATTTTATAAATAAAACATACATGTGATAAAACAAAAGACCCAGAATTCTCTGCATTGTCAAAAGCCCTACTAGAAACAGACTGTCCTTGCGCACCTCTTCAGGGACTCTATGAAGGCCACCCGGGAGTCAGGGGCACTCGGGATCTGTGAGAGGAAACACGAGACTCCAGTGAGATCCAGACAGGAACGTCCTTGCTCTCTGCCGCCTCGGTCCCGAGTTTGTGAAGATGTGTACTGACCACTCGAGGTGTGAGCAGGGCGGGCAGAAAGTGAGAGACATAGTAGGGCCTCCTGAATATGCTGCAATACAGAAGAGCGGGCTCAGACAACAGAAGTGTCAGGACGCCCCAGTGAACACAACAAAACGTCAGTTTCCAGAGTGGCACCAGGTGGGCCGTCTCCTTTCACGGCTATGACGTTACATCACATTTTTAAAGTCCCAGTTCACGCACAGGGTAGTCTATGCTGGTGACCTGTGTCCTATGGAATCTGGATAACACTCCGCCCCTCTGGAAATCCCAGAAGTGGGACCACATTTTTCAGAAGCAATACCTTAAAATAAAGGTACCCCACACTGGTATCAACCAGAACTTAACAAGTTTTGGGATCACATAAAATCCAACACAATTTTGGTATCTGACTCCCTGTACTAGCTTCACACTGGTCACCAATGAAGTATTAATAAAAACCATCGTCCCTCTGAACAGTGTGGGTTCCACTCAGTTCCACCTGTTGGCTGTTTTGGGGGTGCCCTGTGCTTTTCTAAAGAAAACGCATGTCACGTCAAGGACTCCGCACCAGCCAACTACAAGACCATTGCTGGGACATTTACATTGACTCCTGGGTGTCCCCACAAACACGGCCTCCCTGCGGCTCGTGGCTCTGAGAACAGATGAGGGACAACCCCAGCATGACCCTACCTGGCCTCCATGACGGCAATGGGAATTTTCCCTGTGTGTTCAAACACCTGGATAGCCTTCTCCACATCCTGGGATGCCTGGCTGTGGGGCTGACTCCGTGGAGGGAGGAAGGAAAAGAACAGGAGACTTAAGAGAAGGCTTGTGATTTGAGGTAAAAGGTGCAGAGTCGATGCGTGGCACACTGGGAACTCAGAACCACAAAAGGCATCGGTGGCTTTCTCTCTGCCCTCAGCGAGTCAGACCAATGAGCAGCCCAGTAACAACACGGCCCCTGTGGGAAGCCACAGCCACCCTCCCGTCTCCTTCCTACCTCTCCTCTCTGCTGCCCCTCTAGGACAGTAAAGGCTCCAACTAAAGATTTTCAGGTGAGAAGGAGCAGAGATTAAGTTTGATATCTTTCTTAAAGTACAGCAGTAAATCTTAAACAGAAAAAGGAATTAAGTATTTCATAATATTCACTTTAACAGCATCTGTAACAGTTCTCCAGCAACTCACAACTTTTAAGTAAAATGGTCTTAAAGAAGACACGTATACCACATGGACACCTGACATTTGGTTTACATAAATGTAGCTAACCTTTTTCTGTAATTTCTAGAAAAAATGACACCTCCCTACAGTTTTACAGACCACTTTGTCCCCTCAAACCCACATGGACGGCGATCTCCTAAAAGACAACCCTTCCCACACGCAGTGACTGTCCTGCTCCTGTTCTCAACAGAGAGATGTTACAGAACAAGCACTTGGGGCAACTGTCACGTTCCACCTGCACCAGACACCCCAGGTCCCAGACAGGAAAGGCTCAAAGGCTCAACTCCATCACAGGAAACAAGAGTGCGCTTGGTGAGCCGGGCGGGGGGGGCGGGGGGGACACCCCGAGGCAGCAGCACCAAGGTGAGTTACCTCTGTGACATCCCTGGCTGTAGACAAATCCTCATAGAGCCCCATGTTCTCCACAGAAACCTGCACAGAAGACAGGAGCGAGAACACTGAGGACCAGATAGGTGTGGGCAGCTGGAGGTCGAGGGAAGGAGGGAGGAGGGGAGGCCAGGACTTGCCTTCAGGTCGGCCAGCCGCGTCTTGGCCAGTGAGACGTAGTCTGTGAGGAGGGAGCGATACTTGCTGGGGACCAGAGGCGGATGGAGAATATGCACCTGAAGCAGACGACAACAGGACGGGAAAGTCAGAGAATTAGCCAAAGACCACGAGGGCAGAAGCTGGGGGAGAAACGGACAGAACGGAATGGAATCCTGGTGAGGGGCTCCACATGCACCCGAAGGTGCGCCTTCAGAAGTGGGCGGCAAGAGTCCTGCAGGAGGGCCCGAGGCTCTCTGCACACCTCTCTCCTCAGATGGAAGGCACCACTGCCGCCGCCGGTGTTCAAGCTTTAGTCACAGGCACCTTTCCATCTTAAAAGCCAGGGGTCAAGCATCAGACAGGCAGGGGAGGCCCTGGAGGCGTGAGCAGTGCTCTGGGCTTCACCCCGTGATGGGTACACGGCTTGATCTACTCCTCTATCTATTCTCTCATCTGGATTCTATGAAATATGAGAGTTTCTAGGTGCCCAACCCCCTAAAACAAATGCTAGGTATAGTTATCTAATTAAAGGCTTACAGAAATAAACATTTTAATCATGCGATTGATACAAACCTGTTATAAAAAATATGGTTTCCCACGCCCAGAGGTAACGACCCCTGGCAGTTTGGGGTATATCCTTCCAGATTCTTCTCCTCCAATATAAAAAACATATCATTCTTTCATATAAAAAGTGGGACGTCCAACACTCCTGTTCTCCCCATCTCAGCTCTCTGAGCTGCTCCAGGGAAGACCTGGGACAGCTCCCTGGATGGCCACCGGCCAGGGGGTGGTTTCTGGCCTTTCACTGAGGGCATGCCTACACCCTATTTGTTGGGTTTGCAGTGTTTAACCGGCACCTGCTCAGGAAGACCATCCCTGGACTGAGGAGGACGTGAGCAAAGGCGCCGGCAGCCGGCTTCTCACCTGTAGGTACCGGGGGGCCTCAAAGGGCACGAGGTCAGACAGGAACTTGAAGAGGAAGACCAGTGCCTTCTTGCTGCCGCAGTGGTGGCCCCTCGAGCTCCCAAAGGAGGCCTGGAGGGAGATGGGTGTGAGGCACGGACAGCACAAGCCCTGCTGTCCACAAAGGGACCTGTCAATGCAGCGCCTCAAAACCAGAAAAATGCTACTGGAAAGAGAAACCACAAAGCCAGCTGGTTCACACACTTCTGAATGTCATGGCGAAGCTTTGACTAAAGTCAGCTGAAACATAACTACGGTGTCTTGTGAACATCAGAGGCACAATTTACTGCTAACAAGGACTCTCCTCGGCAAGCTGGGGGACATGCCAACTACCTACTGGGACCACCAGCAGGTCAGCAAAGGTAACGCACCTGGAACCAGTCTGCATAGGACGGGAACACGGAGGGGCCCTCCAGCGCAGCCTGACGCACAACCAGGAACACGGTGACCATGCAGTCCAGGTCGAAGCTCTCAAACGCACGGGCCAGCAAACAGGTTACCCAGTCTAGGCAAGAATAACCATAGAAATAAAATGCATATGTTCTGCTGGGGAGTAAGTGCTCCCCTACGACTTGCATACCCAATGCCCATTTCAAGGGACTGGAAACTGATCAGAGGAACCCAAACAGCAACTATGTAAGGCTGACAGCAGCGGCAGGCAGAGCCTGAGAGGGCACAGTCCACAGGATGCAGGGCATCTTCAGGGCATCCTCGCTGAGATAGACACCGTGATTCCCCATTTTGCCGACAACACTGCGCATATTGCACGCAGACACACGCACACTCGCACACCCAGAACGCCCCCTGAAGCGCACCCGTCACCAGCTGCTGGGCTCCAGGGAAGCAGATCACCATTGTGGACACACAGGACAGCACGTGCTGCCAGTTCACCTCGTGCGTCTCCAGAACTTCTTGTAAGTGGCCCACCAGCTCCTCGGGACTCAGAAGCACGAAGAGCTGAAACAAAGTGCCTGGGCTGTCAGAGCAGAACACGGCTGGCAGAGCCAGACCCCGCCCCCTTCCTGTAGGACACAACTCAGGGCTGAAAGGAAACACTTCTGTGTCTCTCCTCGCTGCAGTGGTCAGTTCTGGCTGGAACCACAGAGCTCTGCGGGAGATCTCCATGGCCCTCGTCCTGCCCCGTGACTCACCCTGCGGTACAGGCCGGTGAGCAGAGGGTGGGTCCTGGCGAAGCTCCAGTCCCTCTGCATTTGAACAGCATCAGAGACTTCACCGGGAGGAAGAAAAGAAAAAAATGTCAAGTCAGCAATCATCAGAAAGCTGCGTTTTAAAGCTGCAATGTCAAAGAACTACCTTGTTTTAATTTGCATTTTTTCAATTAGTGAAGTTCACCATTTCCCTGTTTGTTAACCATTTCTAGGTTATAAAATGTCTCTCTTTGGCCCAGATACCTGCTGGTGGTCCTATATCATGTTTGCTGCTTCCTAATCCATCATTTACACTTGAGTCTGGCTGCTTTTTTTTTTTTCTGGAACAATTTTTTTTATTATTATTATTGATTTCAGAGAGGAAGGAAGGAGAGAGAGATAGAAACATCAATGATGAGGGAGAATCATTGATTGGCTGCCTCCTGCACGCTCCTTACTAGGGATCGAGCCCGCAACCCAGGTATATGCCCTTGACCGGAATCGAACACAGGACCCTTCAGTCCGCAGGCCGATGCTTTATCCATTAAGCCAGTGGTCGGCAAACTGCGGCTCGCGAGCCACGGTTTGCCGCTCTGTTGACTAATGAGTTTGCCGACCACTGCACTAAGCCAAACCAGCTAGGGCGAGTCTGGCTGCTTTTAAACTTTAACTGTCAATAGGCGATCAATGAGGATGCTGTGGGAAGGAGAAGGGCTGACACAGGTCCTCGGGGGTAGGACAGCAGCCTCTGTCAAGAGCGACCGTATCCCACCTGCGGACCCTCCTGGGGATGTACCGAAGCACAGAGCCGGCTCCGTGGACAGGGTGTGCATTCAGCCCATCACTGAAAGTGAATGCTTGTCGTCGATAGTGAAAGCAGCCAAACGACACTCATTAGTAAAACATGACATGAATATTAAACACGTAAGAAAACCAACCATACGTCAGTTAACGACATATGGAAACAAAACCCTGAAATTTAAAAGTATAACTACATCTTCAAAAATCTATTTAGAAAAAAACGAGATTTTGTGTTAAAGCTACTTCTACTTTGGTGATGAGAAGGATGAGCTTTTCTTTCCACGCTTCTTTAATTGTAAATTTTCTTAATGAGAATGTGTTATTTTCAAATGAAAAGATGGTTAATAATAAAATGTCCTTCATGATCTCCAAGTGTCTGAGAGCATTAACATGGGGCCCAAGCTCCTGTCAAGGGAGGCAATGGTCCCCAAACAAACTGGAGTCTGGAACCCACCTTTCAGCACAGGCTGGTGAGTGAGTATCTGAGTCAGTGTGTGCCTGAAAAACCTCTTTGGAGAATCCGTCGAAATTACACTGTGGAATGTGTGTCCACTGAATGCACTGAACCTGCAAATGGAGCAGAAAGAGGATCTCAAGAAAAAAGATGCCCGCGCTTTCTGGCGGTGACGACCTCCCGACAATAGGCCTCTCGCTAAGGATCTCCTCCATCCCTCTCCACGAGAAGAAGCTCCTGGTGCAGAGCCCCAGTTCCTACTTCATGGATGCAAAACGCCCAGCATGCTATAAACCACCACCGTCTTTAGCTCTGCACAAACGGTAGTTTTGTGTGTTGGCTGCTCCACTGTTCTCTGTCAGCCAACAGGGGGAAAAGCAAGGCGTACAGAAGGATGCTCCTTAGAAGGAAGCAGCACTAAAAGCCCCTCAAATCAGGATGAGTGGGAAACTATCCCAATAAACACATTTGAATAATAAAAAATTTTTAAAAAGACACCATACTCGCTGACAGCTCATCAAAGGCATTCTGTCAAACAAAGCGGACCTGGATGCTGAGGCCCCCACTCCCAGCTCAGGGGCTCACAGGCTTGCCCTTTCTGTGACCTTGACATTTTCTCTGCCAGGCCACCATGCCACTGGCTTAAAATGGAACCCAGGGAAGTAGTTTCAACAAGAGAGAAGTGTAGTTTCAAGGGGAGAGAAAACCACAAGCAGACAACAAAGACCCCCGCCAAGCAAGGAGAGGGAGGAGGTCAGACAGAAATCAGCAAGGGCCGGGCCTACAGAACCGGGGGGTAGGGGTGGGGTGGGGTTATGATGAAGGCCCAGCAATCAGTGACCTGGGCCCAGTGGAGGACTAGGGCCCAGCTAACTGCCAGTGTTACAAAGCCTCCGTATCCCCGTCTGTGAGGTGGGAATCAGACAGCAGGGTTGTGCCAAGCCTTGTGCAGAGACTGGCACATGTAGGTGGCTCATACTCAGCAACTGTCCCTAAAACCAACAGTGACCTGTGGCAGGAGGAGGGAAGGAAACAGCCATCCCTCAGAGGGAGCAAGACACCACTGACAGGGCAGGAGGGATGAAGGGTGACCAGGGCTGAAGTGGGGTGTAGGCCAGGGTTAGCCCTACTGATTCGTGAGAGAAAACCAAGTGTCCCAGCAGTTACGTGTGCTGCCCCAGGGTCACGAATACGAGGGCACCGGGCAGAGGGAGGACACAGGGGCCCACGAGCTCTGCTCCTTCCTGGGGAACGGGGTTCCAGTGTGCCACCCAGACTGTTAGGGAATGTCTGATTTTATTGTAAGTACTGGCAACTAATTTAAAAATTTAAGAAGAAGCACACTGACGATCATTATCTGATTCTTGGGACATGAGTTTGAGCAATCTAGGCATACTACAAAATTGTATAAAATTTAGAGAACAAAGCAGTGTTTTCACTGTTTAAATAAAGTACTGAATTATACAGCACAGTTGAGGACTATGGAATATTTGTGGAGTACCAGAGCAAAATCATTAAAGCGTAGAGAGATGCTGAGAAGTTCTCTGGGTTTCCCAGGAGAGAGCCAACTTCCCAGTTAGCCTCACCCATGTGCCTCTGAAGGAAAGGCGGACACCCCATGTCCAAGCCAGCATGTCCACGTGTGGCTCCAGCCACAGAGGGAGAGAGCCAGCACGACAAAGCCAGGCCTGCTGTGGGGCTCGGCGGGAGCCTGGAGCCAGCTGTGTGCTCCAGAAAGCCCTGCGGGGGCCAAGAGGGTCACACGAGGGAAAGAGCACGACAGTGAGCCGGTCACCCTGGTGGGAAGAGAGACGCACCACAACCGGCAGGAGTCTGGGCCTGGAGGAATGAGGGGCCCAGAGAGGGGGTGCCTAGCCTCCTGCCTCATCTCAGAGAAAGCAGGCGGACCAGGGGGTCCCCAGTGCTTCTCAGCTGTCATCTCTCCTGACACTGACACGATGGCAGGAGAGTGCCCAGGAGTCACCTGTTGGTATTCGAGTGCTTAAAATACCTGGGGCCCCTAACCTAGTGAGCACCTCCCCCAGGCTCCCCCGGAACGTACCAGCCCCTCACTGCCTTGTGCGCTGAGGACTCCTCCTGCACGCCAGCAGCCAAGGTTTCAAGTGCGACTGATGCCAGAACATGGAAGCAGAAAAGACAGCACATCATCACAGTCCATCAAAAACAACCCTAAGTGTTTCTGGACAAGGCAAGCATTTCATCCTTGGTAAGAGCCCCTCACTGCCAAGTTACAGACCTCCCAGGCCACCCAAACCCCCAGACGGCACAAGGCCTTTAGGGTTCCAAGTGTCTCAGTGAAGCCTTTAAAACCAATCAGAATATGTAGACAATGAAGCGTCCCCAAATTCACCATTAAACATAACCATTCATGAGGAACTGAGCCAGGAGAAAAAGTGGAGGCTAAGTTTATACCAAAGTACAACCAAAAAGGGGATTTTCTGGTACAAGGACTCTACAGGGAGATATATACAAACAGCAGAATACTTGAAACCAAAAGGCAGAAACTGAGAAAATTTCTGGTAAACAAACTGAGTCATTTACAGTCTGGGGCACAGAGCAGTGCACTCACAGAGCAGCATTCTCTGCAACACGGCCACAGCAATCTGTGAACACAGAACGAGTTACCATTACTCAGTCACATCCGTGAACCACACAAGAAAGCTGGTTGTTACTCGAGTCAAATACAAAACTGACTTTTCAAAGAGGTACACTGTTAAGATTTCCTCTTAGGTCTACGTACCATCCCAACACCGAAGAGACTAGACAGAGTGAAAGGCAGACTTTCTGGAATTATCTGTTGTGATGCCCCAGAATGCCCAGGCCCTGGTCACATCCCGCCGGCCCCCTGCTTCCCACATGTTTGTACCACCCAGGTGCTGTCCGTGTAGAGAGTCCTGCTGACACTGCCTGGACTGTAGCTGGGAAAGAGCACCCCCTCCCCTCCTCTGAAAGCACAGGCTGGATTCCAGGCCATGAGGACCTTTGCCCTCAAGCACTCTGGAAACCAGAAGACATGGGGGGAGATCACAACCTGTTCCCACTTCCCACACCTACTGGGTGGGAGAGGGACATGAAGGGGGCACCTCATGAGCACTGCAAGGTCAGCCACTGGTCCAGGGATGTCCAGGGAAGGACCCCCTGGTGGGTGGAGGTGTAGGGGGCTTATTTGACAATCCTATAATGCTTCACCTTTGTTTTTCCTCCTACCTGGGGCATCTGTTCAGCCTCCACATTTCTTCTCGGACCTGAGATTTTCTGAAATCCCCTCAAAACAAACATTTGCACAAAATCTGAAAACCACAAAAGCAAAGTATTTACATACACTGCAGTCCCCAAGCAGCCAGGAGGCCAGGAGTCCCACAAGACCACCCTCTTCAGGGGCCAGGAGGGCAGACCCACAGGGAGCTGTGAGGACACCCTGGCTCCTGTCCCTGGGAGCCCTGCAGGTCACTACCCACCAGACGCCACACACGGTATTCACCAGACCCAACCTAAAAGCTCTGACCGAACTAGACTCTTCTCCTTGCCATTCTATTCGGAAGGAAAACACAGCTGACCCTTGAGCAACACAGGTTTGCACTGTGCTGGCTCACTTATCCACAATTTTTTTCAATAAACATGCAGTTGGCATCCACAGTCAACCTACCTCAGCTCAGATCCGAGCGCGGGAACCCACATATGCACAGGGCCAACCTAAGTTTTCAGATTTTCAGATGTGTGAGGCATTGGTGCCCCTAACCTCCATGTTATTCAAGGGTCAACTGTACTTATAACGAATCGAGTTTATATGTAAGGGATTTTCTCTTCAAGCAGATTCCAAGGGTTTCTTGGGGACTTTCAGCCCATCTCCTACACCAACACAAGAACCTTTATAGAAGACCCCAAAAGCATTACATTGAGGCAGGAAGGGGACTCAAATCTTCTGAAAATGGTTAGAGTCGAGGGTTAAATGAAAGATTTTCTACCTAATCTTCAATTTAAACTTAAACTGTCTGGGGCCAGATTAAAGATTCAGGAATCATAGAGAGTTGTAGGAAATCATCTGTGTGTAGATTCCACTCCTCAGGGATTACTGGCTCCCAGAGCAGCAGGAGAGGGCCCACTCCAAGGGAGAGACACCCAGAAAAACGTGGTGACAAGCTCACCCCATTTGGACCTAGATAAGGATTCCCACCCCAAGTTCCCACTTGGCCTTTCCTGGGCACCTTTCAAAATAAACTATAATTAAGCCCACAGAAAGTTAGTGGCCCCCATCCTGAACCACCTTGTAAGCAACAGGTGCTCCTACTCTTCTGTCTCCTACAACACGTTCTCTGTGGGGGTGAAACTGAGCCTCAATTAGCATGGCCCTCCTCCAGCTGGGATGCTGAGGGAGCTCCCTGCCAACCCCACGTGAGGGCTTGTGCCTCCTCATTCAGCAGGTCAGAAGCCACAAATATTTACCTCCACACCCTAGCTACAGGACCAATAACATCATGGGTCAACAGGCTGACTTACCAAAATTTCCACATAATTCAAGTTAAATGCAAACAGGGATGGCCCAAGATGACTTCATGCTAGATTTCCACACCATGGGTGTAAGGGCCTTTTCTGCGTCCCACAGATCTTCATAGCAGAAAACTGACCTAAATGAATTCCCCGCCCCCACCCCAAAACCTGCCTCTGTGATGAACTTACCAGAGAGCATAGCCCTGGTGATGTCGACGTGCTGACAGGTGTCTTCTGTCTGCTCACACAGACAGCACAGGTTCCTGAAGAGCCACGCCACCACCGCCGGCATGTCCGAGTGGCTGGGGACAAGCATACAGCACACCTGGACCCCTGCTCCACAGCCACCAGGCCATTTTCTTCTCACTCATTTCACTCAGCAGCTTAGGCCACTGAGAATAAGCTAACAACCACCTGAGCCTTCTGTACCAAGAAGTTAGGGACAGCTGCTACTAACATCAAAAGTAATAATTTTCAAGTAGTTCACTAGTCCTTATTTGGAATAGCTTACTGTTGTTGGGAAGGGGGAAAGAAAGGTCAGTAATAAGATAATCATACAAATAAAACAGACAGCAGCAATTACAGGCTGTTGTCACCAAGGGATGGGCCATGCAGCACCACCTGTGTGAGAATCCATGTGGCCTGCAAAGCCCTGATGGCAGAACCCTCACCTGCCCGTCCATCACATGTCATCTCCCTGGTAACAATGTTTATGTGCTTGGCCACCTGTACATCTTCTATGGGGAACTGGCAACTGAAACCCTTTGTCCATTTTTAATTAGAGCAGTCAGGCCGTCCCCACTTCAGGATTACAAAAACATCCTTCCTTCCAGTGCTTTCATAATTTCTTTTTTTTCCTTCTTTGATTTATCAACAATGCTTTCGGTATAAAGTTCCAACTTAAATCACTGTTTCTCTCTCTGCCTCTCCCCCCTCCATTCCACTCTCTCTAAAAATCAATGGAAAAATATCCTCAGGTGAGAATTAACAACAACAAAAAGATCCAACTTTAACATCTAGATGTGGCCCTAGCTGGTTTGGCTTAGTGGATAGAACGTCAGCCTGCCGACAAAAGGGTCCTGGGTTTGATTACAGTGAAGGGGCACATGCCCAGGTTGTGGGCTCGATCCCCAGTAGGGGGCGTGCAGGAGGCAGCCAATCGATGATTCTCTCTCATTGATGTTTCTATCTCTCCCTCTCCCTTCCTCTCTGAAATCAATAAAAATACATTTTAAAAAAATAGAGATGTGGCCCACATGTACCATCACCAGTGTTTCAATAAGGCATTTTCAGCTGTGCTTGGCAATCCCCCAAACAAGTTGCCGTTTTTCCTGAGCAGAGAACAAACATGCAGACCCCAAGCCTCCTGCTCGGGTAGGGGAGGAGCAACTGCCTGGCTGCCTAGAGCAGAAAGCTGCCACCTGAGCTTCCAAGTGCTTCTGGCCCCTGCTTTCAATCACAGTCTCTCTTCCTCTCCCCGAGATCCAGAGGCACCAGGGCCATCCATCCCTGTGTCTTCCAGGGAGAAGGACAACACTGGATCGGTTCCCTTCTTTCCACACTGCTGGTTTGCACAAGCCCACCTCAAGCGTGCTCAGTCGTCTACCACTGGTCCCTCTGCCTCCTGCTTCCACACTCTGTTCCTGCTACATCCTCTCCCACACCCTCCCATCTTCATGGCTTGCACTTTTTTATAAAATCCCCTTTCTGAGGGTTGGTGGGATTTCAGGAAGAAATAAAAGCACTTGCACACATATATATTAACCATATTTATCTGAACATCTTTTTAGTTTTTAAAATATTTTATTACATAATATATCTTCTACAAAGAAAACATTACCACGCCTGTGCACAATAAGACATCACAAAAAAATGTTCTCTTTAAATAATAAATTACAGTTGACCCCTGAACAACACAGGAGTCAAAAATCTGTATATAACTTGATTCCCCAAGTTTAATATAGTCGTCACTCCTCAGTATCTGCAGGGGACTGGTTCCAGGACCCCCCCATCAATACCAAAATCTGCAGATGCTCAAGTCCAGTATGTAAAATGGCGTAGAACCACACATACAAATGACCCTTTGCATCAGCATACTCCCAACTACAGATCAAAAATACTGTTTTCAACCTCTCAGTTGGTTGTATCTGAAGATGCAAAACCCCTGAATACAGAGGGCCAACTGTTTGTACTGGGGGATCGTGTGGAAGTAGGCCTGCGCAGTTCACACCCATGTTTTCAAAGGTCAGCTGTAATAGTTTCTCCAGGCAATTTTTGGCTGTGATACATGAAACATACAAGACTAGGTTACAAAAAGTAAATCACGTGGCATTAAGGTAACAATATATTATCACTACCTTTCCAGTAGCTCTTGGAGGCTCACAATGTTTTGTATTTGAAGATGCCACACAGCTTCCAACAACAAAGAATCCTGAAAAAAATAACAGCATTGTGAGTCCTTCAGGATGCATTTTCACACAGAATGTTCAGCCTGTGTTCTTAGCCACCAGGCTCTATTTAAAATCCAAGTGGAATAACAGCATAGCCTAAACTATTTTATCCCCTAGTTTTAAAACTCACCAAGCCTTCGCACACGCCCACTACCATCTTTCCCCTCCTCCTGCCGTCCTCACCACCACATGTCCTGCAGGCTCAGATAGGACCCTGCCCCATCTCTAGCTTGACCCACTTCTAGACCATTCTCCACTGTGGCCTACCCAAGATTCCAAAATATAAAGGAACATGCCAATATCTTTTTAGAAACCTTCGTGGCTCCTCACAGCTTTGAGGATAAAGTTCACTCTTCGACATAGCACAGCCCTTTGTGACCTGGCCCCATCCCTCTCTTCTGTCTTCTCCAGTGAGGCCCCCCCTCCTGAAGCACGGACACACACTGTCCCTCAGTCACCCTGCTGCAATCACACCCGTCTCCCAGAAACCACACTCCTCCTACACTTCCTGCTCCTCCCAGCACTCCTAGGAAGCCTTTGCCAACCATCCAGATACAGTCGCCCCTCTTCTCTGTTCCCCGTGAACAGTCGCACAGTGTCTGCGGGTACCTCCTTCCCATCCAGCAGCATTTACTGAACACTTTCCCCTACTCTCTGCAACTAATGAGATGCTTGGTGGGATTCCAAAAGAAGCGTAGGGGTCCTGTGGGCTCCACCAAACAACAGGACCCTGCTTGGAAAAACCCTGGAGTCAGAATTACAGTCTCAGGTTTACCTGTACTTTCCACAGTTCTTGACAGAAGGTGAGACGGGAGAACATACTGTGTGCTAATAAATGCCCAGTGATCTCTAACAAGGAAGACAGTTTCTTCTGAAAAGAGAGGTTAAACCTTTTTTAAAAAATGGGCAAATACCTGAAGCAATATTCAAGAAGTATCTCATTTCCCCCAATAGCTTAAAAAATAAGAGCAGCACAGTTACCACGTCGTGCTGTGCCTTACTCTCTGCTCTGGGTCCAGCAGCACCCCACGACAGGGCTCCGCACGCGCCTCACAGATCTGCACCAAGCTGGAGGCCACCGTGTGGCTGGACAGGACTGCCACTGGAACCCCCAGCCGAGAGGCTTGGTCCCGCAAAGCAGAGCCTTAAGGAAACACAAAACGTGGTAGAAAACACTACAGAATCCAAAACAGAAGGCTTAAGAGATTAAAACACCGTCTTGTAAGCTGCAGCAGCTCAGAAATTGGCCTTGTGAAGGTCAGAAGAGATCTCCAGGGGACACACAAGGTATCAAGGGAAGAGTCTTTCATGACGGAAGCAGCTCACAGACAACCAGAGCAGCAGCTGAGGCCTGTGGTTGCATATACATGCCTGTGTTTTGCCGGACACAAACGAGGGAGCTTGGCAGATACTTTCTGGTTAAGAATTTCATCAGCGTTTCCAAAGGAGCACAATAAAGTGAGAACACAGTAGGCTCTTGTAATGAATTCCGTTTTCTAATGACTTCAGTGTCAAAGACAGATGGGCTCTGGCCAACAGTACAATGACGTCCAAGTCTGCTTTCCCAATGCTGCCTCACACGTGTGGGCAGCCCAGGTTCCGCTGTGCTCAGTCCTGGGGCTGCCAAGGGGAACCTGGGTGCTGGGTGTACAGGCAGCCATCAGCCTCTGGTCTGCACTCAATAAAGTGAGAAATGCCAGGCGGTCTGAAAACAGGTGGCGCCTATAAGTACGTTGTTTTCTCAGTTATTCGACTTTCATAACTAATTTATTTGTTTCCGTGTTAATAGTCACTACCTTTAGCAGGAGAAAACTAAAGAAGCTCATGAGTTAAGGGTCTCTTTATATTTCTGTGGCCAAAGTTAGGAGCTTCTTATGTAAGTTCTCATTCCTTGCTCTGAAGTCCATACAAGAAAAGTGTGTGGCTGAGTTCTGCTCCCTGGAATGATGACGGGTAACGTGTGAAATTCAAACACCATCTGACAGCGAAAAGCAGTATGCTTTACTGAGCTTCCTGTTGAAGGTTATTTCAACAGAAATCTAAAAGAAATCAATTAGTTAACAACTCCGGCTTCCTACCGGGCAAATTCCCAATGGCTCCCTGAATGGGCACCACTGTCCACCTTTCCGAGGGACAGGTGCTTCTTCCCGTGGTGAGTCAAACCCTGTTTTTCTGTCCGTTTGTTTGGGGTTTTTTTAAAATATATTTTTATTGATTTCAGAGAGGAAGGGAGAGGGAGAGATAGGAACATCCATGATGAGAGGGAATCACGGATCTGCTGCCTCGGGCACGCCCCCTACTGGGGATCGAGCCCGCAGCCCGGGCTGTGCCCTGATGGGGAATGGAACCCGGGACCCTTCAGTCCGCAGGCCGCTGCTCTATCCACTGAGCCAACCGGCCAGGGCCCAGACCCTTTTGTAAGTAACAGCCGCATAACACGCCCCGAGCATCCGACTCGCCCAGCTCCCCGCGAGGAGAAACCACTCTCTGGTGGGTCTGAACCTCGGCTTCCTTCCGGAGAACACACAGCACGGGGGCTTCACCGGAGGCTGCGGAGGAGGAAGCTCGGACTCACCGACGAGCGCGCCCGGGCTGCCGCGGTCCATCCACCCGTCCATCCCTCTGCTCAGAGGCGGCTTTGCAGGCGGCGGGTCCTCCACCTGGAACCCAGCACAGGGCCTGGCAGCGGGCGCAGACAACCCCCGGTGCCCGGGAACGCCTGCCTCCTGCCCTGCGCTCAGGTGCTTTGTTTGAAGAAGCGAAACTTCCTCATAATCACTAGGTTCACCTCCGAGAGGATAAACGCCCCCCCCGCCCCCCGTTTTCTCCTCCCCTGTCAGCACTGAGCGGGGCTCCTCGCCGCACCGGGGCGGCCAGCCCCCAGCCCCTTCCTCACCTCAAGCAACAGCTGGCTCAGGTTCACATGGCGCCTCAGGAGCTGCAGGGCGGCCGCCAGGACCTGCCGGCCCCGCTCAGGACCGGGCTTCTGCCTCCTGGCCCTGCCCGCTGCGGGACCCGGTTCGGACAACGGGAGAGCCGGTCAGTGACCCCGCCGACTGCGGGACCCGGGCCTGAGCCCAGTCCCACCGACAACAAGGGCCACAGGACACTGTTGTCACTGGCGCTCCTGGGCCCGCATCCCCCTCCCACACCCGTCTGTCCCGACACCACGGCGACCCGGGGACAGGACGGGGAGGGGCCGGAGAGGGCACGGGGTCGGGGTCAGACCTGAGAGGACTGAAGCCTACTCATGCGCGCAGGACCCTGACCTCCCCGGGTCGGGCCGGCGGAGGCTCGGGCGGGAAGGAGGCGCGGCCCCACACCCACTTACCCAGCAGTTCGGCCCACGTCCTCCTGCGGTTCCCGGACCCCGGGTCTGAGGCGGCGGCCATCGCGCGGGAATCCGACATGGTGAGAACCGGCAGCCGGTGGCAGCTCCGTACGTCCGGCCCGCGCTGCCTTCCCATTGGCTGGAGGCCAGCGCTGCCCTCCCATTGGCTGACGGCCCGCGCTGCCGTCCCATTGGCTGACGGCCCGCGCTGCCGTCCCACTGAATAGCTTACCATTGGCTGGCGGCTGCCAGGCCACACCCCCACCTAGGCGGGGCCTCGTGCGGCGGCCATCTTGATGATGGCCAGAGCGATTGAAGCGCCTGACACCTGGCGGCCGGAGCTGGGCGTGGAGTTGGCGGTTAGCAGGGCATCACCTACGAGAAGAGTGCGGCATCCTAATACATTGTTCCGGCAGACAAGACGCACAGCTGGCCCTGAAGACACAGCCTGACAAACCCAAATCCTAAAAACCGCGGGTGGCGTCCTTAAGACCATCGGAGAAATTTGCCCGCGGAGCGCTGCCTACTGCGACCTGCAATGACGGACGTGGTTTGTGTCCCTCCGCCCACGACGGTAGTGAGACGGCCCGTGACACCAAGGAACTAAGTGCTTAATGTCACTTGACTTTACATTTCACTGACCACACGTGCCCGGCTCCGGAGTGGACAGCACAGCGCCCTCCCCAGGTGCGGAGTCCCACTGCAGTCTTAGTGGTTGGTGCCTTTCGTGTTCCTAGCTGTATGAATACAGGGTTTGCATTTAATATTTTATATGTATTTGTTTTATTTTCTGGATACTGTAGTGTGATGTTTTGACATCTTAAAAAGCCTTTCTGGCTGGGGAGAGACCGCCCGTCCCGGGCTAACCAATTCTTAGAGGCAGCCAAGGGCCTGGCATGCGGGCATGCCTGTGATCTGCAAACTGACCAGTCCAGAGCCAGACCTGCTCCACCTGGCCCCGAACCCAGGAGGCAACAGTCCTCCCATCGCGGGGCCAGGTGCCAGGCATCTTGGAACTGCTGCTACAGCCCAAAGACCCCGAAGTTATTCAAACTAGCTAATCCTGACTGTTCGCCCTGCCCAGCCTCGCCTTTCCCGTGGAAACTCCAAAAGGCAATGACCTAAACCTTCCCCTCGTTCCTGTCTTCTGCCTCCTGGCCCCCCTGCTGCTGCCCCGTGTGGCTCTAAGATTCATGAATGTAATAAATGCCCCCACCCTACCCTGAGCCTCTTGTGACCATCTCATAAAAGCATGCAAAACATTTTTTAAAAGTTAAAGTGAAGAGAGAATTAAAAGCAGCGAGAGAAAAACAGTTAATTACCTACAAGGGAGCACACATACGATTGTCAGCTGATTTCTCAACAGAAACTATGCAGGCCAGACGGGATTGGCAAGAAATTTTCAAAGTGATGAACAGCAAGAACCTACAACCAAGATTACTCTACCCAGCAAAGCTATCATTCAGAATTGAAGGTCAGATAAAGAGCTTCACAGATAAGAAAAAGCTAAAGGAGTTCATCACCACCAAACCAGTATTATATGAAATGCTGAAAGGTATTCTTAAAAAAGAGGAAGAAGAAAAAAGTAAAGATAAAAATTATGAACAACAAATACATATCCATCAACAAGTGAACCTAAAAATCAAGTGAATTAAAAACCTGATGAACAGAATAATCTGGTGAATATAATAGAATCAGGGGCATAGAAAGGGAGTGGACTGATAATTATCAGGGGGAAAGGGGTATGGGGGCGTTTAGGAAGAGACTGGACAAAAATCATACACCTATGGATGAGGACAGTGGGGGAAAGGTAAGGGCAGAAGGTGGGGTGGGAACCGGGTGGAGGGGAGCTATGGGGGGAAAAAGGAGAAACAATTGTAATAATCTGAATAAAGATTTAATTAAAAAAAAAAAGTTAAAGTGAGGGCAGCTTAGGGTTAGGAGGGTTGAGGCCTCCAAGCCCAATTCACGCCTCACCTGGGACGGGGGAGCCAGCCGTGGACCGAGGGCCAAGGGCTTCATTGATGAGCCACCCCTGGGCTGGCTGGCTCACTCGGGCCGAGAACAAACTAGAAGGCCCATCAGGTAGTGACCCAGGCTTTCTTATCACGTCCGATGGAAAGAGCTCTTTAGGTTTGTTTCGACAGATTTTTACCAGTCACACGTTTTATGCACACGTGAAAAGACAGGTGAGAGCATGTGGGAGGGCCGAGGCCTCTGGCTCTTCCGAAGGGTGCATTAGAAGGCCAGTCCAGTTTCCTGCGTAGGAAAAGCTCCCGTTCTTCCCGCTGGTGTGAGTCTTCTGTGGCTGCTTAACTTTCACACAGAACACTTCACTCCGGCCACTTCCGGTCACCAAATAGGTGGAGGTTTTCCCCTTAAGCAATTCTGACAGCAGCTGGGTGCCCTTCCATTTAACTCATTTCTAACACTGTCCACACGGAGACAGATCCCACTGGTTAAGGGCTCAGTCCCACAGGACGGCCCCCACGTCAGATGCCAATTCCACGTCTTGTGTCCCCAGGTTACCCACAACTTCTGCCTGATTTGGCCACAGATTGGGGAGTCCCACAACCCCTTCCTTGGATTCAATTAATTTGCTAGAGTGACTCACAGAATTCAAGGAAACACATTTACCAATTTTTTAAAAAATATATATTTTATTGATTTTGTACAGAAAAGAAGGGAGAGGGATAGAGAGTTAGAAACATTGATGGGAGAGAAACATTGATCAGCTGCCTCTTGCACACCTCATACTGGGGATGTGCCCACAACCAAAGTACATGCCCTTGACTGGAATCAAACCTGGGACCCTTCAGTCCACAGGCTGACGCTCTATCCACTGAGCCAAACCGGTCAGGGCACATTTACCAATTTTTTAAAGGATAGAGGTGACCGGCCAGATGAAGATACACAAGTCAAGGTCCAGGAGGGTCCCAAGTGCCACGGAGCTGGGATGGGTCACCCCCGGGGTTGGCCGTGTTCCCCAAAATGGAATCTCCCCACCCCAAAGCACAGGACAGGGTGGAGAGCGTGCTGTCCTCAGTGTAAAGGGGACCTGTGAGTTTGTAATAAGTAGACCACAAAAGACCAGCGACAGGGACTGTGTGTCTGGGGCCAGTGTGTACACATCAAACCACGTCAAATCAGCCAACACAGATTGGCAGTGATGTCTGTAATTTTACCGAGATGTCAGCTGTGAGGGAAACGGGCATCACTGCAGGCTGTGAGGGAGGCACGGGGCAGAGAGGTCCTTAGGGCTGCGCACTGGAAAGTGTACCACCCATAGTTAGCCATCCTGCACTCCCTGTTCATAACGTAAATTCGACTTTGTAAATGCCCTCCAGTGTCTTCAATGGGAAGAAGACCGTATCCTCCGTATTTTCTCCACTCCCTCCCCATCAGGAACTCGAGGGTGAGCAGCCACCCTCTCCCACTCATGCCCCACACAGGACGCCCCGTCTGTGGTGGTCGTCTGGGGGTTCCCCTCACCATCCTGGCCGAGCTCTGGGACCTGTGTCCCGTCCGGTGCTCTGTGTCTCCTCTCCCTCCTCACCTTCTCCACCACCAGCCTGGAAACCTTCCCTGGGAGCTGTTCTGGGCTCCCATTCAGACATCGAGCACGGCCTGGCTCTATTAGCATCCCTTGGGGTTCATGTCCTTTATCATTATCCCAAAATAAACCTAAAGCACAAAACCTCGGCCTCTCACGTTTCAGCTTTTCCTCCCGGACCCCTGAACCATGCCTGGCTGTAAGGAGCCGGACAAAGAGGGCATTCAGGGGCCTCTGAGCCATGGCAACAGGGGCCTGGCTGCTCACTCTGTGCTTGGCTCCCTTGGGGGAAGCCGACCTGTTTTTTTGATCTGAAGTGGAATCAGCGAGGGGACGAGAGAGAACCTTGGCACCCCACTCTCCACAGCTGAAGCTGTCTGCCTGCATCTAGGGGAGTCCACGGGCTCCAATTGTCTTTGATCTTAAACCCAATTGCTCATGTACCTGGCTCACTCTGACCTTTGTCTCAATACACACAGTGCCCTCACTATGCCACCTTGCACACTGGAGCCCTGCACCCCCTCCTGGAATCCTGTAACCGCCGGTCCACGACGCACCTGGGATCCAGCCCAATTGCTCCTTTTGGCATCCAGGAGCCACCAAACACAGAGCATGGGGAAACAACCAGTGGGTTCCTTCACTTCACGCACCTGTCGCTCTCACCCACCCAGAGGGAAGATACTCCGTGTGCTGTTTTCCCCTGAGAATGGGGAGGGGGTGTTTGGGTTTTCACTGGTCTTTCCCAGGCATAAGACATCAACGTCCAGGGCTCAGCAAGTACCTGTGAATGGACGTCCCACACCATAAGGTGACTATTTGGGGACTGTCTCTGCTAATGCGATAACTTGATAAAAGCGACTTTCCAATTTCAAGCACTAAATGTTTCTCTTCTGTCCCCAAGCACAGTGAGGGGTAATGTCCCGCCCTGGGATGTCCTCATGTCCTGGAAATGAGGTATGAAGAACACAGTTTTAGGCTGCAGGAGATGCCCTAACTGTAGAAACGACCTTGCTCCCAAGCTTTCCAAGCTGAGTTAATGATTGACCTCGATCAGTTCTACCGTGCTTCCCAGTAACAGCCGGAAATACACTGTTTATTTCTAACATCCAAGTGGCAAGTTTCAAGTTATGGAAGAACTAACATGTCTCTTGATTCTGATCATGCTTCGTGGGCAAATAGCCCCTTATTTTAACCCTGGTGCCATTTTCGACAGGAATAAACCCATTTCCCTCCCTACCAGGTGCCTATGCCGTGCTCCTGGGTAAGAAGCTGGCATTGGCACCCCCCTTGGTGTGCAGCCCAGACCGCTGCCAGCTCACATACACGAGTTCCTCCTGGTAGAGCCCTCAGTCTGAACAATCAAAAATGTGGGCCGTGCTTGGGATCCAGCAAGACGGAAATGATTATCTTGACTTTGTACCCAAAGCTCCCCCAAGCCAACCAGAACCTGGATATGTCTAGTTGCCAGAGCCATGGGCCAATTTGACCAGTTTTCTCTTCCAGGGCAGTGCAGTGTGCCAGGTTGGAATCCCTATCACTGCCCCACCCTTAGGCCATGCCGGGCTTCCCTCTCTCCTGAAGACTACTTCTAGGTTTCATGTGGTACTTTGGGCGGGAGATGTGTGGGTAAATGACCTAGGAGGGAAACATATGGTTTCTAGGAGCATGTAGAGAGCCAATTGATGCTTCTACTTCCCTATTTTGATCACAACCAGGAGGACAAACCTTCAGGTACCAAGAGATAAGTAAAAACTGATTTTTAAAACCTTTTATTAAAACCCCACTGTTCTCAATCTCACCCGCTGATGTCTTGCAACATGCACATGGATCCCTAAAAAAATGATCAATGCCAGATCAGAAAGGGTACTGTACCCCTTACATAGGTGACCTCAAGGGCCTCTGGGTCAGCCAGGTGTGAGTTGTCACCAGGTCTTTAATGAAGCCCCTGCTCATCAAATGAGATCCTAAAACCATGAGGTCAGGGAAATAGGAGGCCTTAGCAGTGGTTCTCAACCTTTCTAATGCCGCGACCCTTTAATACAGTTCCTTATGTTGTGATGACCCCAACCATAAAATTATTTTCGTTGCTACTTCATAACTGTAATTTTGCTACTGTTAATGAATCATAATGTAAATATCTGTGTTTTCCGATGGTCTTAGGATCTACAGTAGCGGTTCTCAACCTGTAGGTTGCGACCTGAGAACTGCTAGCAGGGTCGCCTAAGACCATCGGAAAACAGATATTTACATTACGATTCATAACATGTGGAACTGTATTAAAGGTGCCGTGTCCAAGGTGCTCCAGACACCAGGGGAAGGGTGGCCCGCCTGCCTGCCATGGGGGCTGGGAGTGCCCCCCTCTACCAGAGGTGATACAGATGGAAGTCTTGACTCCCTCGGAGTCGAAAGCAGAAACCACCTGTGGAGTGGGCCCATCAGGAACAAGCTCCTGGTGCAGGAGGACAGTTTCCCAGATCACCCACACCTGGCATTGTGTGACGGGTCAGGAGGGACTTTCCTTAAACCACCGAGCAGCACTGAGGGGTCCTTACTGTTGCCATCCCGAGGCAGACCTTGAAACTTCTCCCTTCCCTCTATTGACAACTGTGTGTGTGTGTGTAAGATTAGGCAGGAAGCTTTACCTGAGTTCCAGGTTCTTTGCACCATTTTTTCAGGAGGTAGCATAGGTCCCACCCGCCCCATCTCCCAAGTGCTAACACTATTATTTTGGCAGCATATGCTTAGAGAACTGAAAGTTGTCCAGCTGCTGAATGTAGAAACTTGGGGCATGGTCTGTCTTTACCAAACTCCTTTTCATTTTCAGATTGAAACTCCAGATGGCATTATTTGACAGTAGGGCCCCAGGTGACAGCCTACCTACCCCCACCCCAAGTCTCCTTCAAAATCACGGCATTGCTGTGACTTCAGAACAACCAGGGAACTTCAGCATCCAAAGTGTCACCCAAGCCGGGGAGAAATCTCCAGGAATCTGCATGTTGTATGCTCCCCAGGGAATCCCGTCTGCGACTCACTGCTTTATTGCCATTTGTTCTCCAATTGCATGTGGCTGGTACGCTGGCCACGTAAAACTGTGGCTGCAGCCCTGGCTCGTTTTCCCCGTGGTTAGAGCATCTGCCCATGCCCTGAAGAGTTGAGGGTTCGATTGCTGGCCAAGGTCACGTACCTGGGTTGCAGGTTCAATCCCCAGCCCGCTCAGGTGCATGTAGGAGGCAACCAATTGATACGTCTCTCACATGGATGTTTCTCTCTCTCCCCTCATCCCTCTCTCCATCCCTCCCATTCTCTCTAAGAATCATTGGGGGAGGGGGGAGGAATATCCTCAGCTGAGGATTAACAAAATACAAAACAGCTATGGCCGAAGAGGTCTCCGGATTAGCCTGGATAGAGCTACCTGGGTGCCGCTCTTCCCGCGGTGAGAGAGCTGGCGGGGATGAAGGCACGGCCTCAGCCTAAGGGGGTGCAGCTCACCCACACCGGTGAACTGAGACTGTTTTTCCTGGAGACAGTGGAGCACTTAACGCAGACTACGCTCCTCCTTGACGGGCCATTTATTAAGTGCTTCATACGTGAGGTCTCCCTCGCTCTCATCCCGCTGAAGTAACCTCCTGAGGTCACCTTGCCCGCCTTAAGCGCGCGTGTATGCGTGTGTGTGTGTGTGTGTGTGTGTGTGTGTATGTATGCGTGTGTGTGTGTGTGTGTGTGTGTGTGTGTGTGTGTTGGGCAGGATGACTCACAGTCCTCCCCGCTCCCCCGCATTCCAGCGTAAACGCGCCAAGGCCCCGCAATCACTGCAGTGTGTTTGGGGCTGGATGCCGGGCAAATACGCGAGTGAGAGCCGCGCACGGTTGCCCGCCGTCTGGCTTTCCCGGGAGCTCCGGGCGGGGAGAACCGCGTCTGGGTGCTCGCCTCCCCGGGTGCCGGCCCTGCGCCCCCTTCTACCGGTCCTCCCCCCTTCCCCAACTCCCTCCACAGCTCCCCCCACCCAGGCCCCACCCGCCCCGCGCCTCTTCCTCTGCCCTCACCTGCGCCGCGCGCTCGGGGCGGGGCCGCAGGGATGACAAAGCAGCGGCAGGAGGCGCGGGACCCGCCCCCCGCGCTCGGCGGGTGCGTCGGCCGCCCCGGCGCGGCTGTTATGGAAACCGGCTGGGCGCGCAGGAGGCGATGATGGGGCGGCCATGGCCCGGGCCGGCAGCTCCAGCGCGGCCGCGGCGGCCGCGGAGCGGGCGGCGGGCGGCGGGCGGCCCGAGCCGTGGGAGCTGTCCTTGGAGGAGGTGCTGAAGGCGTACGAGCAGCCCATCAACGAGGAGCAGGCGTGGGCCGTGTGTTTCCAGGGCTGCCGCGGGCTGCGGGGCGCGCCGGGCGGCCGGCGGCGCATCCGGGACACGGCGGACATCCTCCTGCGCAGGGACGGCTCGGTCGGCGCGAGGCCGGAGCCCGGCGACGCGGGTGAGGTTGGCGGGGGTGTGGCCGTGCAGCAGCGCGGAGGGTGGGGAGCGCCGAGGGGCTGGGCGGGCGGGCTCCTCCTGGGGCTGCGGCGGCGACCCTTCCTCTCTCCCTCCCTCCGTCTCTGCTGGGTCCGAGCTCCCTTTCCCCATCCTCTCTTCTGGACCCGGCGCCCCTTTTGGACCCCTCTCTCTGCTGGATAGGGGGCCCCTCGCCTTCTCTCTGCTGGACCTGGAAGTCCCCTGCGCCTCCCCATGCTTCCCTCTCTCTACCTGCAAGCCTCCCTCCCCCAATCTAGGACACCCCCTGCCTTTCCTGGGCCCTTTCCCCCAACCTGAACCCCCCTCCCCTAACCTCAGTGCCCGGTGCTTTGGGCGGGCTTTGTGCGGTTGGGCGTGTTCGCCTCGCAGGAGAGGAACTGGATGGCTGAGCACCTGGCTTGGAGCTGAGTTCCCCCACCTGGGCCAGGGCCTCCGCTCAGGCTGTGGTCTCTTCCTCCCAGTGGTTCCTGGTGTGGCATCCTTGTGGCCCTGGGGCCTTGGGCCGGAAAGAAACTAAAGTCTTCCTCGGGGTCTTTTTCTTCGTTGATAAGAGGCTGCGGGGAGGAGGAGGAGGAGGAGGAGGAGGGACCGTGCCTTCCTGGAATCGCTGCTGAATTCCCACCCATTTCCTGGGTTCATTAGAGAGCAGGGAGCATGTGTACAACTTGGGAGACAACTTGTGTAGTTTTTCTGCTCTTAATCATCAATAAGAACCAACAGTTAAGCCCTTGAAAGGTATTTGAAGTCTATTCAGAATGGTGAATTTGGGTGACTTTTTTGCCTCTTTAAGGAAAAAAATTGTTTTCTTCCCTGGGGAACCAGAATACCGGTATGGAGTATACGATGCTATTACCCCAAAGCTGATACCCTGCGGGAAGCACAAAGGCCACTGTGTGTGCCGGAGAGGGCTGGACCCTCTCCAGCCCAAGAGCTGTGGGGTTGCAGAGATCCTTACGGGCAGGCACCATCGAGCACTGGGAAGGGCGCGGGCGCAAAGCTAGACGGAAGGGACAGCTGCTTGTAACAGGGAGGGTCTGCTGAACCCTGCCCGGATGATGGCTCTGTTTCTCCTCCTCCCTGTGCCCTGCTTCCGTCCCCCGCTGCTGTGGGACACTTGTGAGCTGCTTCATTCTGCACAGAAAGCACCGAGTCAGGTGAAATTGGACAGGTGAACATTGTAAGCGTTGTCATTCCCATTTTACTGTCAGGGAGCTGAGGCTCAGGCCCACTCACGGTCACAGAGAAAGCGGCCAGGCTGGGGCTCAGCGCTCAGTCCACTGTCCTCAGAGGTTGGACTAGGCCCGGCCAGCGTGGCTCAGTGGTTGCGCATCCACCCTGGTTGCAGGCTTGATTCCCAGCAGGGGGTGTGCAGGAGGCAGCCGATCAATGATTCTCTCTCATCATTGATGTCTCTATCTCTCCTTCTCCCTTCCTCTCTGAAATCAATAAAAACACACACACAAAAAAAGGCTTGGGCTAGGAGCCCCGTGCACCACAGCCTTCTCGCCTGCGGAGCCCTGGGGTTACCTATTCACAAAGATCGTTTCTCCTGCAGCTATAGTTTCCTTATTAAAACACCATCCCCGTGCCCCTCCTCACCCCTGGAGACTATATAACCCAGGGTCTGGCCCCTGGCACCACAGGACAGGACTGCAGGGGCCCGCTGGGCCTGGGCCTCTGATTTTAATCATGGGGAAACTGAGGCACAGAGTAGTAAATAGTTTGCCCCAAATCACAGCAGCTGGTTAGAACAGAGATGCACCCTGCATCCCTCTAACGGTGAGAGAGTCACACCGGGTTTCTTATTGGTACTCTCCAAAGTGTACCAAGAGGACAGGCCTCCAGGGAGTGGTCAGGGACTGTTCATCTTTCCAGCCCCTTCTTCCTGGTCATTGCAGACCCAATAGCATTTCCTGCTGTCTCCACGCTCACAGCTCAACTGGAAATCTGGGCTGGGGTTCAAAGCTCACGGGTGGCCACCCTAGGTTGACCTTTGTGGGGAGGTACCAGCCCATGCCATCGAGGAGCCCAATTTCATTTTCCAGTGGATACGATCTTTGGTTTCTGATCATAAACATGCCTCATAAAGGCGGAGGAGGTTAGTGACTGGCTGCCTTTTCAAGATTAAGGAAAATGGATCCTCTAACTTTCCTTTCTGTCCTGTTGACCTCTCGTGAATCAGCTGGAACTTTAGACCAACTAACTGCCCGCCGGCCTCCCGTGGGCTCGAGTGATGATAAGGGAGTGTCCCGGGAGCTGCATGGTTATTCCTCGCTGTAAAGAGCAATCAGGAAAACCTTCTCAGGTTAAGTAAATGTTTACAATAATTTTCAAGAAATCAACCACAAAACTCAGCCCCCCCTGGGGGGAATGAATAATAGTGTATTCACTTGCCCATGGGACCCTTCTTCCCTCCGGCTGCATGGGGAGAGCCGGGAGAATCACCTTCCTAATCTTTAGTCTGAAGACTTCTTCATAACTGCTTAGAAGCCCCCCCCCCTTTTTTTTAAAGTGGGAAAAAGGAAAACAAGGTAACATGTGGAGTTATTTTAAGAGGCCATTATAGAGCCTCCTGATGGGAAAGGCTTCCTCTTTTTTTTTTTTTTAATGGAGGCAGGAAAATTCCTGTGTAGTGCTGTGCTGAGCCATTGCCCCAGGCAAAGCTCGGTTCTTAACCGCAGCAGTCGGAGATCAGGTGGCTCTGGGATGCTTGCAGTGGCATTTGTCCACCTGGTGCAGGGCTTGGCTGTCACCGTGATGTGAGACCCCCACCTTCCTGGTCTGTATCTGCCAGTGAAACGTACTTCTCTTCAGGCACTGGGCTCTCCACAGCTGGGTCCCATCCCCTCTTCCCTCCCCGCCACCTTCTCCATCTTTCTTCCGCTAATTTGCACACTGCCCTATTTTTCTGATTTTTTTTTCCTTGTCAGTTTTGATGCTAAAACTTTTTCCGGGCCTCACCCTTGAGTGCCTCACATGACCTGTCCACCGGGTCACACCAGCCTTTTCTCACATGACCTGTCCGCCAGGTCGCACCTGTCCCTCCAGGCCCCTCCTGCTCCTTCCTCTCTGCTTGTGGACCTGAGGTGCTGACCCTCAAGCACTGCAGTCTCCAGGGTAAAGCTGCAGGCAGGTGTGGACGGGGCTTCCAAACCCAGAAACTCAGTCTGCCCTGCACTGGACATGATGTCCCTGTGTCCTGAGCTCCATGGGGCTGGGGTTCTCTTCCCACCTTTACCTCCAGCCAGGGCTCGGCGTCTCACCGGTACCCCTACTCCTCCTCCATAAACGGGGGTGATGGTGGAATATGCCTGGAGGGAAGGACTGTGGAGGGAACATCAGTAGGGAGTCTGCATCCACCCTGGACCCAGGAAGCATGTGTGGACACACACGCACACACAGACACACATCATATGTGCACATGCACACAGAGACAGATACATGCACACACAGATACAGATACACACTGACACATGCACACACAGACACGGAGACACAGACACACACACATAGACACACACACATAGACACACAGACACATGTGCACACACAATCACAGACATGCACACACACACAGCCACATGCATGAACACACACAAATGTGCACACGCCAAAACAAACATGCACACACAGACACATTCACACGCACACAGGCACACACGCACACACACACAGAGACAGACACATGCATACTCATGTGCATACACACGAGCCCTGACTGGGAGGGGCTGCTGTCCCCCGTGCACACTTTCGATGCGTGGAAGCTGAAGGTGCTGCGTGGGCAGCTAGCCAAGTGCGGGCCCGGCTGGCCGTTGTGTGTGTGGGAGGGTGCAGCTCTAGGAAGGGTGCTGGTCTGGGTGTGACTGAGCTGGGTGTATTTGCAGATGGCATTCCCGGTGTAGTCTCACCTCTGAGCAAGCATGACCTCACAGGAAGGCAGTCCCTGGCAAGCTGGGATCTCTGTGGAGACATGGGTTAACACGACCCCAGGAGACGCTAAGCCTGCAAGGCCGCCTCAGCCGGGCCACCAGCCCACCCCCATTGTGCAAGCTCTGCCCTGTGCTCCTAGGAAAGGCTTCGCCCCTGAGGAGGGGCGCTTGGGGTCCCTGTGCACCCTGAGATTTGGCTCCAGCCCCTCTGCCACCCTCAGGGCCCTGGTCCTCCCACTCTCGCCCATCCGGGCACGGTGGCCCCACAGAGGCAGCTCTGTGGCACTGGTTGATCTGGTTGGCAGACGTAGGCATTTAAGCAAATATGCTAGTGAGTATCAACCGCAGGAAGACACGGGGGTTTCGCTCTGATACCTGTTAGACGCCTCGGAGGGAGGTGGGCCTCCAGGAAGGCTGCCTGGAGGTGGTGAACAGCAAGCAGTAAATCAGCCTGGGGTGAGCCAGGCATGTGGGGAAGTGCCCCTCACTGTCTCCAGCTCCGACTGGCACCCCATCCGTTCAGCGTGGGCACTGCTGTCCCCACTGGAGGGCATTGGCCCTGTGGCCTCTCCCCAGGGACTGGACAGTGGGAGACGGTGAAACAGGGTGTAAGAGTTCCCTCTGGCTGCGGTAACATATTGACTCCTTGAAACAGCACAGATTCATTCTCTTACCGTCAGAGGTGAGAAATCCAGATACTCTCTCTGCCTTAAGGTCACGTGGTTAGCAGCCTCGCTTCTGCTGCTACCCCAGTCCCTCAGTGTCACAGGCTGTGTGCCCAGGGCCTGGCAGGGGGCACAGACAGGCTGGGGACAGTGTCCTGCCCGCCACGGAGCGGAGAAGCCAGACGGTGGAAGGGGCACTTCCTCCATCAGCAGTAGCAGCAGCAGCAGCAGCAGCACTGGGTCCAGGAATTATAGTTCTGACCCTTTCGGGGGCGATTTTCACACTGCTGGACATGCTAAATGCAGGCACAGGTCACGGGCCATCCTGAAGTGTCTGTGCCGCCCAGTCTGGAGTGGCCCAAGCATACACATTTCTGACACATTCTCCCTGATGCTGATGCTGTGGGCCCAGGACCCACTGTGGGACCGCCGGTCTGTGCGCAGTCCTCGGGGCCGCCCCTTGAGAAGGGTCCCCTGCCATTGCTGGGACACCTCCAGCACCGGGATGACTGGTCAGCAAGGGGGACACGTCAGGGTCTGTGAAACGAGGCCAGCAGCTGGGGGGTGGGGGGTGTGAATCAGCGAGGTGGCCTTGGGCACATGCTCACCCGCTCTGGGCTGCACAGTGTGGCAACAGTGAGGACTAAAGGAGATGGTCCCTGACGCGTGCAGGAAGCTCACGTGAGCCGTCACTAGCTGAGTGGAATGTCAGGCATCGCTTCCGGCTGCTGCCTGGGCTTCCCCTGGGAGACACTGGCAGGTCTTGGGAGCGGAGGATCTGTAGGGGCGGAGGCCCCCCAGAACTTTGTGAAGATGCAGAGACAGCTGTGGCTGGTGTTGCTCAGTGATAAGAGCATCGGCCCGAGTACCAAAGGGTTACAGGTTCCATTCCCGGTCCCGGCACCCAGGGCACGCAACTGAGATGCAGGTTCAATCCCCGGCTCCGGCTGGGGCGTGTGCAGGAGACAACTAGTCTCTCTCCCCCATGCTCCCCCTGAAATCAATGGTAAAATATCCTCGGGTGAGGATTAAAAATAAAAATAAAAGATGCAAGACTGAGTGTGTGTTGCTTAGGCCGCTGGCCAACACACAGCTCCCCAACTCAGTCTCCATTGAACTGTCTTGGTTCCCGGGGATCCTGGGCTCCTGCTGGCAGGGGGAAACCTGTGGGTGACTCTGAGTTCCTGGCGAAGCACGTTGCCCTCACCCACCCTGAGGCACTGGCGGAAGTGGAGTGGGGAACGCCGGCCACACCACTGCACACACACACACACACACACACACACACACACGGAGCCTTTGACCCAGAGAGCTCTCTGTTTGCTAAACAAACACAAGTTCCGTGGTTTCGAGCAGGCGTCTTCCCTCCCCGCCTCCGCCCGCTCCTTCCCAGGGACCCGTGCTGGGCCGAGGTGTGCCTGAGCTGAAGCTGTGAGAAGGCTGTTTCCTGATGAGGAGCAAGCACGTGTGGGCGGCTTACGCGATGCCAGGCTCAGGGTGTTTTTGCTCAGTCTCACCTGTACGGGGCGGGGCCCTGCTTTCTAAGAGCGGGCCCAGGAGGCAGTTGCTCAGCCACACAGGTTGTCTGACTCCTCGCTCTGCTTTCCCGCAGACCCCGCTCCGCGTGCCGAGCGAGGAGGAGGCGGCGAGGCTGTGCGTTCGCTCCTTCTCACGCGCACACAGATTCGTTTCTTTCTTTTTTTTTATTTTTAATATATTTTATTGATTTTTTTACAGAGAGGAAGGGAGAGGGATAGAGAGTTAGAAACATCGATGAGAGAGAAACATCGATCAGCTGCCTCCTGCACGCCCCCTAACTGGGGACGTGCCCGTAACCAAGGTACATGCCCTTGACCGGAATCGAACCCGGGACCCTTCAGTCCGCAGGCCGACGCGCTATCCACTGAGCCAAACTGGTTTTGGCCAGATTCGTTTCTTGACCCCGCAGTGTATCACGGGCTCCAAGTTCAGAGAGCGTGAAGGTAACATAGTCGAGCCTCCTCACAGCGGAAGGCCCAGCACACACACCCCCAAACTCGGGGTTCCCTCCGCCACTTCCCCTAAAAGGGGGCTCGGCCTATCTCATTACAAAGGACACCTCCCTCTCTTTGGTGGCTGTCCAGGGTCCCCTGCGTGTGTCGCTGTTAGGGTGAGTGGTCGTCAGTGTCATGCCACCTGGGTGTGCCTTCTACGCTAGTCAGGAGGCGAGCAGGTGCGGTTCTGGGAGGTGTGTGTCCTTGGGGTGGTTGGCATCTCCCACCAGCACTGAGTGGGGGCCATTCCCACAACCAGCAGGGCCTCCGTCTGTGCCAGGGCCACGTGGCCGCTCCAGGCCTGAGATGTGGAAGGCAGGAGCCTTCCGGGCTGGGAGTCCCGTGTAGTCTTCAGTGACTGTCAGTATTTAAGGCCCCTGGGGTCCAGCCTGGGGGAGCCCAGGTGTGGCCGGCCTCCCCCCAGATGGGTGGGGTCTCCTCCACGCCCTTCCCTGTCCTGACCCCAAGACTATGCAGTCCTTGGGCGGGAGGCCCTGGGGGTCCCATCAGCGTTGTATCACGCTGGTCCCACCTCCACATCCTTGCAGGCCATCGCGATCCAGGAAGTGTCTCTGCCTCCTTCCCTCTCTGGTTCTGAGTTAGTTGGGCAGGTGTCGTCTCCATCTGCAGATGAGGAGAGGAGGTCGGAGAGGCAGGACCCCTGGTCACGACCACAGGTGGCAGAGGTGGGTAGGGATCTGGCCTGAACAATGCTTCTTACGCCCCTGCGCTCCCCCCCCCCCACACACACACCCCAGGCAGAGGGGCCGAGGCCGCCAGGTAGCCTCCTCCCGCCACCCACCTGGGAGGTACAAGCACTTCCTCTTGAAGCTGCTCCAGGGAACTCCAGGCTGCAGTCCCCGCAGACTCTTCCTCAAATGACGTCGTTCATCTCTTACTACCACGGCAGAGGATCACTTCAAAGAGAACTCCGTGGCTTCTTGATTTCTCCTCATCTGTGATTTCACACAAAGGAAACCAGAGAGCTTGCTTTTCGAGTAGGTGCTGGCGAGGGTGTGTTTCCCTCCGGGACCGAGACGCCCTGGCTGGCGGTTAGACCTGCGCCTTCTGGGTGGGTTAGGTGTCTATTGCACTTCGGGGTCTGGCGGGGTTCGGTTGGGGGGGTCCCAGCCCAGCCACGGATGAGTGCTGTGGTCTGGGGTTCATTTCTTCACCTACCTGAGACTCAGTTTCCTCATCTGTAAAGAGGGAGTCACGGCAGCAACCTCCATCAGGTAGCGATGCAGGTTGGAGCCGTAACAAATCACTTGTCCCTTGGGTAGCCAAGGGCTCTGTGTAGAGAGCTGAGCACGGCCTCCATTGCCCCAAACCTCACGGAGGGGCAGCTGGCTCCACCCAACCCATGTTCACAGTTGGATTCCTGAGCATTTACTTTGGTTAACATATGGGTTATTCCAGCCATGGACATAAGCATTAAGATTGTTCCAACCAGAGACCTGGCCAGTGTTGCTCAGTGGATAGCGCGTCGGCCTGTAGACTGAAGGGTCCCAGGTTTGACCCAGTCAAGGGCATATACATGGTTGCAGGCTTTTTAAAAATATATATATATTTTATTGATTTTTTACAGAGAGGAAGGGAGAGGGATAGAGAGTTAGAAACGTCGATGAGAGAGAAACATGGATCGGTTGCCTCCTGCACACCCCCTACTGGGGATGTGCCCGCAACCAAGGTACATGCCCTTGACCGGATCGAACCCGGGACCCTTCAGTCCGCAGGCTGATGCACTATCCACTGAGCCACACCGCTCAGGGCGTGGTTGCAGGCTTGATCCCTTGCCCTGATCAGGGCATGTGCAGGAGGCAACAAATCGATGTGTCTCTCTCACATCGATGTTTCTCTCTCTCTGTCTCCCCCCCATCCCTTCCACTCTCTCTAAAAATGGGAGACAGGCTCTGTCAGCAAGGAGCCCTGAAGGCTGGCTGTACCCCCTTCTTGGTCATGGGGCACCTTTGTTCTGAGTCTGATTTCTCCCACGGCCTCCCCCATCCCAGCCGCAGACTTTGACTGGAAGCCCAGCACAGCCACAGTGTGCACTGGCTCGCCCTGTTTCAGCCCCGCTGGTGCTGGTGGGTGTTTTCTGTTATTTTAATGAATCTGTCCAACACCGAGTCCCTTTATCTCGGCGATCTTCCTGGCGCTTGATGGCATCTTGAAAATATTTGCGTAGTTAGCAGGTTCACTTAGCAGACAGCTTCATGGCTGGTGTGTTTACAGCCCCCTCATTCCAGAAGGAATGTCAGGCAGCTGACGCTCCGTCTAATATGCAGCTCTACCTGCCGAGTTCAAGGAAGGCTGTGGGAGCGTTGGATCCGGTCTCATCCAGCCCGGTATCCTGGGAGGCCCTGTGGGGAGAGGGAGAGGGGCGGCTGGAGCTCAGAGTCTGGGGTCCCCATGAACCACCACTTCCTAGCTGGGACAGCTTGGGGGCAAACGAGCCCCCCCCCCCCCCCCCCGCCCCGGGCCTCCATCCCAGATCCAGAGTGGTGGCCGATGCCCTTACCCAGCTCGGCAGCCGGAGCTCTGCTGTGATTTGGGAGCGTTCGGCTCTACACCTTGGGTGGGCAGGGGCTGCCCTGCTGTCCTGGCCCCACACCTGGGCATCCAGCTCATGGCTGGGTCTTACAAGGTCTTTCCAAATGGCCGAATGGCCGTGGCCCTGCCCGCGGTGAGCTCCCTGCTGTGGGAACAGAAGGTATGGGGGACGATGCGCTGTCTGTTTCCCCCGGGGAAGGTGGCTCGGCGCCTGTTCCTCGTTCCTCGGGTCTGAGGGGTGAGGCCTGTCCTGACCGCCTGTTCTCTCTTGCAGAGCCCACAATGATGGTGGTGTCATCGGCCAGTTCGGAAGCCCAGGTACTTTCAGAACAATTTTTACGTTTACTTGATGCCTATTAAAACATACGTGCATTGTACAGTATAAATTAGAAAACATAGTTATACCATTGTTTTTGTGGGACAGGACACGGATACAACTCTCTAAGGGCTTCATTGAAGGGATCTGAGGAAGAGATTTCCCCAGAGGTTTGGGGGTGGGGGAGAGCCCATGTGGGTGGTGTGGGCCCCAGTGAGCCTCGATGGCCCTAAAGGGCAGGGGAAGCCATGATAGCCTACCCCCCTCTCCTTCCACCCCCTGAGGGAGCGAAGGTGGTGTGATGTTTGGGGTCGGCCCCTGGGCCCAGAGAGTGTCTGGCAGGGTGTGGGTCAGGGGGCCACGGAGGATAACCAGCTGCGTGAGCGATGCCAGGGGCCCCCACTCCCCCCAGAACTCAGACCTTAGCGGTAGGACTTCTCCCTGTGCCCCCCAGTGACCTGCCCCCAGGTAATTGGTCCTGAATTTGATGTTTATCATTCCACTGCCTTTTATTTTTATTTTTTTAAAATATATTTTATTGGTATTTTACAGAGAGGAAAGGAGAGGGATAGAAAGCTAGATACATCGATCAGCTGCCTCCTGCACACCCCCTACTGGGGATGTGCCCGCAACCAAGGTACATGCCCTTGACCGAAATCGAACCTGGGACCCTTCAGTTCGCAGGCCGACGCTCTATCCACTGAGCCAAACCGGTTAGGGCTCCACTGCCTTTTAAAAACCAGTTTTATGCAAATACACATTCCTATATTAAACACAGCTTATACTTCACGGAGGGGGTCGGTGGCTCAGGCCGAAAGAGGCTATATCCTCTGTTGTGGAGAACTTAAAAACAATCACAAAACCGTCCCGAAGCTGCTGGCAGCGCTCAGTAACGTCGGCGAGCAGGTCCGCCCTTGGCTACGTAAACAGTGTCGCTGGGGCTGCGCTGAGTTCTGTGCTGCCTACGTGCAAGGTGGGCAGAAGTGGGTTTACAGTTGTAAGTACACACAGTTTATCCTTGTATTGTTATTTATTGATCGTTGTATTATTTTCCATACGAACAACTGTAAGCCTGCCTTGCCCCATCCTGTATAGTTTTCTGGAGTTTGGGGCGGAAAACAGCAACCTGTTTTCCAGACTCACTTCCACTGCTTTGCCTGGCCCTCGGTCCCCTTTGCTGCCCCATGATGCTCTGTATAAGGTGCTTCTCTACAGCCCAGGAATGCAGCCGCCCCTCAGCCCTCAGCCCAGCGTGTCCCCAGGGCTGTCCCTGTGGCCCACATCTGCCCCTACAAAGGAGACCCACTGTTATCACTTCTGAAGCTTTTTACAAGGGGCTTTGTAAGGGGGTGTCTAATCTGGAGGGTTGTGCCTGGGGCCCAGACATTAACCTGATACCTCACCCCAGGAATCGTGGCCAGGGACACACTTGTCCTGTTGGCCCTGATTCTCACTGCGGCTCCTAGTGGGAGCCGGGCCTGCAGCGTCAGCTCCTTCTCTCCGTGGCCCGTGGCTCCTTCTGTTACTGGGCCGGCCCCCCAGCTGGCCCCCGGCTGGCCCGCCGCCCGCAGGCAGGGCTGGAGGTCCTGGGACTCTGGCTGGCTTCCCAGATTTCTCCTTATGGGAAAGCAAGTGCGGGCCTTCCAGGTGCGCGGGGCACAGAGAAGCTTTTAGGAGCAGCTATCAGATGAGTGCTTTGACGAGTTAACCCTTTCAGTGACGTGGTGCTAGCTGAGGCCGCGGCCTGGACACTGAGGGGGAGGCACCGTGGCGGGGCGCTGTGTTGTGTTGGGGGTGAGGGCCTTTCTGTTTCGCCTCTGTCTGTCCTGCCCCCTGTGGCAGAGTGGTCCCCATTGGACAGACCTGGTCAGAGCCACCACTAGGGTCAGCAGGGCCCAGGGGGCAGACCCAGAGTAGACGGACGTGAAGTTTATTCCTGGCATCTACCCCTGGGCCAAGAAAGACTTGATGGGAATTGGTGTGAATGGTGGCTTCTGGCCCAGCCAGTGTAGCTCAGTAGTTGAGCGTTGACCCATGAACCAAGAGGTCACCGATTCGATTCCCAGTCAGGGCACATGGCTGGGTTTCAGGCTTCATCTCCAGTAGGGGGCGTGCAGCAGGCAGCCACTCACTGATGTTTCTCTCTCTCTCTCTCTTCCTCTCCCTTCCTTTCTCTCTAAAAAAATAAATAAATGGTGGCTCCTGCCCACCAAGTCATCCCGAGGGGCATGAGGGGGTTCTCTGGCCTACTGCCTGGGGGCTCCCCTGGCCAGGGCCCTACAGTTACCTGTCAGGTGTCAGCAGCCTTTAGGCCTCTGGCTCTACCCTGTGACTCGTGATTCCAGGGTGTGACTCAAGCTGGGTCTGTGACCTCGCCTGCCTAAAGCAGAGGTGAGACAGCCTCCAGGACTGGCTGGGCGGCCAACCAATGATCCTTCAGGCTGGAGCCTTCCCTTCCCACCAGTCCCCTGAGCCTGGCTGACCCCCCAGGCACCCTCCAGATTCAGGGTGCTTTCTAAGGCCTGTCTGCAGGACAGAGAGCCCTGTTCTCGCACCCCGTCCCCTGCTCGATGCTGGCGCTCACTGTCTGCCCTCCTTAGCTCAGCTCTGCTCAGCTCCTGGGTGCCGGGTGGTGGGAAGTCAGGAAATGACAGGAGGGCCAGGGGGTCCTTTGAGGGCAGATGGTCGGGGAGTGGAAGGTGCCCTGGTGAGGGCCAGGCTCCACTTGCCACCACACAGCCTTCCACCAGGCCATGGGCAGACCAGAGTCTTAAGTCCAGCTCGGCCAGCTGCTAGCTGCAGGCAAGGGACCTGGCCTCTGTGCCTCTGTGCCGGCCCTTTGACACGGAGGTTACCGGTGCACTGTTGCAAAGTTAGCTGGCAGCCAGCTCAGCGCAGTGCCCAGCATAAGCAGAGCTGTTGTCCTTTTTTTTTTTTTTTTTTTTTTTAACTGATTTTCTTTAGAGAGAGAGGAAGGAGAGGGATAGATAGAAACATGAATGGTGGAAGAGAATCATTGATTGGCTGCCTCCTGCATGCCCCCTACTGGGGATTGAGCCCACAACCCCAACCCGGGCATGTGCCCTGACCAGGAATCCAACCATGACCTCCTGGTTCATACATAGGTCAGCACTAAACCTCTGAGCCACACCTTAGCTTACAGGTTTTTAATGTGCTAATTGCACTTTAAAAAATAAAAAGCTTGTCCTAACCGGTTTGGCTCAGTGGATAGAGCATCAGCCTGCAGACTGAAGGGTTCCAGGTTCGATTCTGGTCAAGGGCATGTACCTTGGTTGCGGGCACAACCCCAGTAGGGAGTGTGAAAGAGGCAGCTGAATTGATGTTTCTCTCCCATCAATGTTTCTAACTCTCTATCCCTCTCCTTTCCTCTCTGTAAAAAAATCAGTAAAATATATTTTAAAAATAAATAAATAAAAAATAAAAAGCTTTGTGGATCCCAGCTTGGGGCTCTGACAGTTATAACCGGTTACAAATATGATTATTTCTTAGGTTTTTCTTTTTCAGGCAAAATTTACACACTTTGACATTTACATGCAGTTTTAAATACTTAAATGAGGAGGTCATCTCTTACCAGTGCAAGTGTCAAACTGTATCACGCAGAGTTACGGGATTTATTCCAGCAGCATGTATTAATAAGCTGGTCTTTCTCAGATTTACAGCACACTGTCATATTAATTTAAAGGGATAACACTTAATTAAGATGTCTCTGTCTTTTGTAATCAACATTTTGGGGGTATACTTGACACTCTAGTTTGACAGATGTATCTACCATTTCACCACAAGGTCACAGACCTCTTCCATCACCCGAGCTTCCTGTCCCCCTCCAGTCCCCAGCCCAGCCCGCCTCAGAACCACTGACCTGCTTCTTTTTTTTTTTTTTAGTATATTTTATTGATTTTTTACAGAGAGGAAGGGAGAGGGACAGAGAGTTAGAAACATCGATGAGAAACATCCATCAGCTGCCTCTTGCACACCCCCCACTGGGGATGTGCCCGCAACCCAGGTACATGCCCTTGACCGGAATCGAACCCGGGACCCTTCAGTCCGCAGGCCGACGCTCTATCCACTGAGCCAAACCGGTCAGGGCCACTGACCTGCTTCTTGTGGCTATTGACGAAACTTTTCTTGCCTCGAGTTTTATATCAGGGAACCATGCACCGTGGAGGCTTTGGACGGGCCCCGCTCCGCGTGTAGGGTGTGAGAGGAGCGCAGTGGTCTGCGCCTTTGAACAGCTGCCTCCGTTTTCACTGTGAGAAGGGGCCATATTTGTGTGCCGTCCACCAGTGGGAGACAGATGTCTGTACGTCCAGGCGTGGGCGCTGTGGGCAATCCAGGACAAGCCTTGGCGGATGCTTGTTTTTCCTTCTCTTGGTTGAACATCCGGATCCTGTGGAAAATGCACGTTTGATTGTCAGGACTGGCCAGTGTTTCCACAGTGGATGAGCTCTTTGGGGGGCCGGTGTCTCGGTCTGCGGGCCCATGGTACACCACCGTTGGAGGACAGCTGGCTGCTTCCATTGCACTGTCCGCCTGTGACCCAGGCCCAGCCCCCTGTCCCTCTCCCGGTGGTGCCTCTCATCCCCCCACCGCCCCATGATGGTCTGGACCCCTATCCACAGATGGTGCAGTCCCTGGGCTTCGCCATCTACCGCGCACTGGACTGGGGTCTGGACGAGAGCGAGGAGCGGGAGCTCAGCCCGCAGCTGGAGCGGCTCATCGACCTAATGGCCAACAGCGACTGCGAGGACGGAGGATGCAGCGCGGCGGATGAGGGCTACGGGGGCCCGGAGGAGGAGGAGGAGGCGGAGGGCGGCCCCCGCGCCGTGCGCACCTTCGCGCAAGCCATGCGGCTGTGCGCTGCGCGCCTGACCGACCCCAGGGGCGCACAGGCCCACTACCAGGCCGTGTGCCGTGCGCTCTTCGTGGAGACGCTGGAGCTGCGGGCCTTCCTGGCCAGGGTCCGCGAGGCCAAGGAGGTGAGCAGAGAGAGGCGTGTGGGGAGGTTCATGGTAGACGGAGGCAGGAGGGGGAAGGGGCCAAGGACAGGGTGGGGGACCCCGTGCCACGGTGGTGAGCAAATGGGAGGGGTCTCAGGAGGAGGCGGGAGGGGCCAAGGTGGTGTCTGGGGTGCAGGGTGATGGGGGGCTGGGGAGGGGAGGTCAGGGTGGCAGGCTGTTCCTCTGTGTCAGTCCCTTTGTCCTTCTGTCTGTTCCCTGGAGAGTGGAAATCCACTCTGTGCGGTAACCCTCCCGCCTTCTTACCCAGATTTACACCCGAGGGAACGGGAGGCTTGGAGAGACCCCTGGGTCCCCTGGCCGGGCTCCTGCTGCCTCTCAGTTAGGTACCAACCTCCTGCCTCCAGCTAACCTGGACAGGTGCTGTTCCTCCTGAAGATGAGGCACTAAAGGCAGCCACTCCTCCCTGCCCCCAGGACCCACAGAGGCGCTGGGGTGCTTGGAGCTTTGGGGCTGAGGGTAAGCAAGTGACAGACACTCGCCTGCTAGTCACGCCCCATGTGGTGATGGCCTGTTTCACAGAAGAGCGGATGGAGGCTCTGAGAGGCTGTGTCCCTCCCCGAGTCACAGGCAGAGCTGGGCCTCCGCTGGAGGTGTCTCCCCAGGGCTGCCCTGCCCCTGGGTGGTCTCAGAGTTAGGAGCTGACAGTCTGCCCCTCACCTCTCCGGGTCTTGAGGAAACTGAAGTGGGGATCCCACCGGGACCCCTGCTTCCCATTCGCACCTCACAGAGGAGAACGTGGACACTTGGGAGAAGTCGGCGGGGGTAGGGAATGGCTCCTGTGTGAGTGCAGAAGGTGTTCTTCCAATGATGCGGATCCCTGCTTCCGCCCTGACCCCTTCCGGGCACGGTCTCTCGTTTCCTCGAACCAAGAAGCGTTCTGGGCAGCTTCCCTGACCCTCTGGCCTGAGCAGGCTCTCAGGGTGGTTCTGACTGGAGGGGCCTGGGACCCAGCTCAGGACAGGTCAGCCGCTGCTTGAGCCTCTTGGCCCTGGTCTGCAGCCCATCAATATTCCAAGGGTGGGTGGCTCCTCGGCCCCTGACAGTCTCCCACAGACCATCCCTCCCCATCCTCCGCGGCATCTTGGAGATGTCCTTCTAACGCCCCAATGAGTGGGTGCTCCGAAGTCATCGTTCCGTGGCTAGGATTGATTTCTGACCCAGAGGACAGGCGCTCTTTCTTTTAAAAAGCTCTAGGTTTCAAGCAGTTGACCCATGAGAACCTCAGGGAATTGGTGGTGGAGGGAGTGCCAGGAGGTTCTCTCGGGGGACGCAGCTGGGCAGGCATTTTGGCAGACACTGGCTGCTCAGGGACAGGTGTGCTGCTCCAGGAAGGATGGGAGACACACCTTTGTGCCCTTTGCCCACAGGGACCACCAGGTCACACACAGGTCTATTTTTAGAATCACATACCTTGGGCTCCTCAGAGACTTGGCAGCCTTTTCTAGAGCAGTTTGGCAAGTGGCGTGGGGCTAAAGCCAGGGAAACCGGTTCTGTCTTAGTTGGGGGGGGGGGGGGCGCGAGGAGGGGGGGGTGTGCTAAAGGGCAGATGCTTCTCCAGGTGGGGGAGCTGGTGAGAACAGAGGCCCCAGATGCTGCCAAGACCCAGGACAGTGGAGGCAGCAAACTTAGCAGCTTCTTCTCAGATTCTCAGCGTAGTAGTTATCCAACAATCCCTGACACCCTTCTATGGCCCTGAGCATGCTGGCAGCATTTCCCCAGCTCATAAAATACATACCTATGACTGTCTTCCAGGACTTGCTGAGTAACTCACCCTCTCACCCATCCATCCACCCACCCATCCACCCATATAACCATCCATCCATCCCCTACCCACCCCCTTATCCCCCACCCATCCACCTATCCATCCATCCATGTATCCATCCACCCACCCACCTGCCCATCATCCATCATCCATCACCCATATATCCATCCATTCACTCAACCAACATTTAAGGCCTTGCATGTGCCACTCGGTGCTAAGGAGACAGGAATACCAACATGAGGAAAAACACACAAACAGAAAACGTGGTTGTGGCCTCGTGGAGTCCCTGGTGCAGACTACCGTTAAAGAAGCAGGTGGTTCGCATGCGGAGACGTGGCCGTGGGTGTTCTGAGAGGGCGGGCGGGTGTGGCCCAGGTGAAGAGGCTGAGAAAGGCCTTCCCGGGGAAGGACTGTGAGCTGGGATCTGAGGGAAAAGGCTTCAGATGCGGGAGAGCGGGGCTCCGTGCCCTTTGGAGGGCCCCACGCCTCGCTGGGGTGTGCAGACCAGGTGAGAGCGGTTCTCTGGGTGCCAGGCTCTCGTCCCCGCCCTTGCCAAGGAGAAGCTGCCAGGGATGGCGATGGGGCACCACGTGTCTGAGTGGTTCCATGGCCGATGGCTTAGTTCTCCCAGATACCGTTCTACGCCCCGAGCCTTGGCCCTGGTTTTGCTGGTGGAATAGCAGCCATGTGGTAAAGACAGGCCACCGCGATGGCCCGGCAGGCACCCACACCCTGAGCTGCCATTCCCCACCTTCTCTTGGACCCACAGATGCTGCAGAAGCTTCGCGAGGACGAGCCACAGGTGGAGCAGCCCCTGGCGGAGCTTGACAACCTGAGGCACACGGACTGGGTAAGACGTACCTCCCTGACCCGGGACCCCGAGGACCTGTGCCTGGAGGGCCCCGGGAGCCCTGGCCGGGGCTCAGGGCCATTCTCACCTTCTCGGGGCCCAGGCCCGACTCTGGGTCCAGCTCATGCGGGAGCTTCGCCACGGAGTGAAGCTCAAGAAGGTGCAGGAGCAGGAGTTCAACCCGCTGCCCACCGAGTTCCAGCTCACCCCCTTCGAGATGCTGATGCAGGACATCCGCGCCAGGAACTATAAGCTGCGCAAGGTCATGGTGAGCCGGCCGGGGCCTGCCGCGCCTCCCCCGGCCTGTGTGCTGGCCACCGCCGGGCGTCCCGAGGGAGCGGGCAGATGTGGCCCCGATTCCTAGTGTGACCAGGGGCAGATGTGGAGGCCGCGGGATGGTCCAGTGGGATCCCCCGTGGCCGCTGCCTCCGTCACCCTAAGGATTTTAAATGTGCGGGTTCATCTCGTTCTCACGACGACCCTGGGAGGTGGTACCACGGACCCCGTTTCCCCATGAAGAACCCCAGGCGCAGGGAAGCGTGTGGTGGTGCCATGGGGGCACCGTGAGCGGGACCCTGGGCCACACTGACGGGCCACAGGGAGGAGGACAGGAGGACCGGGCCCTGAGCCGCCGCCCCGTCCCCGCAGGTCGATGGGGACATCCCTCCCAGGGTGAAGAAGGACGCCCACGAGCTCATCCTCGACTTCATCCGCTCCCGGCCTCCGCTGAAGCAGGTGCCAGCTCGGTGCCCTCACCTCTGGGCCCCCTTCCCGGACCGGAGGACAGCACGGCATTTGTGCAGAGGGGGGTGCCCAAGCGTTGGTCTCGATGGACGCGTCCCCAGGAGCTCACTGGACACCTGTCTGCTCCTGGCTGTGTAGGGCTCCTGGTGGGTCTCCCTAACTGCCCCCCTGCGCTGCCATGCCCCTGCAGGTCTCGGAGAGAAGGCTCCGCCCCCTACCCCAGAAGCAGAGGACCCTGCATGAGAAGATCCTGGAGGAGATCAAGCAGGAGCGGAGGCTGCGCCCCGTGGGGGCCCAGCGCTGGGGTGGCCGGGGTGAGCCAGGGACCCCCTTTCCTTGCCGCTACTCCCCCTCCCTGCACTCTTCCCCCCTGACATCCTGTCCTGCCCCCGCCACTCGGGTTTGGCTCCCCCAGGGTTTGGCTCTCTGCCCTGTATCCTCAACGCCTGCTCCGGGGACGTCAAGTCCACTTCCTGCATCAACCTGTCCGTTACGGATGCCGGGAGCTGCGCCCAACGCCCACGGCCCCGGGTCCTGCTCAAGGCACCCACCTTGGCGGAGATGGAGGAGATGAACACGTCTGAGGTCAGACTCCACAGGCTCCTGAGGGAGACCAGGGAGGCGCAGGAGGGGCAGGAAGTGAGAAGGGGCTGAGCAAGTCCAGGCGCAGCGTCCGGTGTGGGGCGTCCGCTGCTCAGAGCCTCGGGCGGTGCCCTCTGCCGACGCAGGTGTCCATCCCTGGGGGCGAGCATGGTGGACTCAGGGGTGACAGGGACAGTGGCCTTGCACCCCCAACCCCGTTCCCATAGCAGAGGGCTGTCATCTTGGGGCCCGAGGCTGAGCAACCCCTGGTTGATGAGAAAAGTCAGCGCATCCCAGCGTGGCTGCTGTCCGTCCTCCCCGCCTCAGTGGAGGCCATGTCAGTGGGCTCCACCTGACACCAGACCTTCCAGAGGCTGCAGGGAATTGCCTGGTCTGGGGGGCACTTGCCTTCCACTGTTCAGAGTGGCTTCCGTGGGCCCGGCAGTACCGCGTGTCCTGTGCCTCCGTCCCGGGACGGGCAGGCGGTGCTGGTGGGCCAAGGCGAGGGTAGGGCTAAGCCTGGTGTGTCCGCAGGAGGAAGAGTCTCCGTGTGGGGAGGTGACACTGAAGCGGGACCGCTCTTTCTCAGAGCACGACCTCGTCCAGCTGCGGAGTGAAGTGGCCTCTGGCCTGCAGCCGGCCACACAGCCCCCAGGAGGCTCGGAGCCGTCTCGGGCCCGCGCGGGCAGCGTGCACATCTGGCGGCCGAGCACCCAGGAACAGAGCAAGTGCCGCCTCTCACCCCTTTCCCTTGCCCCCCCCTTCCTGTGGGTACGTGTTGCTGGCTGCACCAGCTCAGGCAGGCGCACCCCACTTTTTTTTTTAATATATTTTATTGATTTTTTACAGAGAGGAAGGGAGAGGGAGAGAGAGTTAGAAACATCAATCAGCTGCCTCCTGCACACTCCCCACTGGGTATGGGCCCGCAACCAAGGTACATGCCCTTGAATGGAATCGAACCCGGGACCCTTGAGTCTGCAGGCCGACGCTCTATCCATTGAGCCAAACCGGTCAGGGCAGCACCCCACTTTTTTAACTTGACAACTTACTGACCCATATTCATTGCAAAACCTTTTTTTAAAAACTGAAAACAGCCCTAACCGGTTTGGCTCAGTGGATAGAGTGTCAGCCTGCGGACTCAAGGGTCCCGGGTTCGATTCCGGTCAAGGGCATGTACCTTGGTTGCGGGCACATCCCCAGTGGGAGGTGTGCAGGAGGCAGCTGATCGATGTTTCTCTCTCATCGATGTTTCTAACTCTCTCTCCCTCTCCCTTCCTCTCTGTAAAAAATCAATAAAAAAAAATATAAAAAAAAAAACAACAAACTGAAAACATGCCCACGATCCCATTACCTACAGATAACCACTATTAGTATATGGGTATACAGAAAGAAAGCTGGGCGGGTGGACAGATGACTGTCGGAAGATGGATGATGGATGGATAGAGGGGTGGACGGATGGGCAGCTGGATGGAGAGTGGGAGATGATTGATAGGTCCTGAGAGCTGTGTTCCTGTCAGTGGGCCTGTGTCTGCAGTGAACCAGACCAGGGGGGCCTCCTCCTCCTCCCTGTCGGTCAGCACAGAGGACAGATTGGTTCTCGTGGCCATGAGGTTCGTCCCACCCTTGTACGGGCTACGCGCCACAAAATGCCAGCAGAACATGGGGTTGTTCCCCCACCAGACATGGCCAGGCCCCCTTCTCTGCCCTCGGGGTCACCGTAGCATGTGGCCCCTTTCAGGATAGTCCCATTTGGTAGTTATGACTCACTCTCTGGCGTGAAAAGGTCCAGGCCAGGCGACACCTCACTGTCCCCCCAAACTCTGCTAAAAATTCAGACCCCATGGTGGGCTAGTCTCCCGTCTGTGCCTCCTTCCTCCAGTATGAAATGCGGTGGGGGTGGGAGGACCCCCCCCCCCCCCGAGCAGGAAGGCCCCGTGTGGCCAGCATGTCTGGTTTGCGTGGCCAGCACCGCGGCTGCCATGGCTCCATCATGGGACTCTCCACGTTGGCTCTTTATGGGCTCAGACTCCCTCGTGGGTCCCTTGGGCCCCTGCACTGCACAGGCCGTGATGGGGCGACATGCTCTCTATCTGACCTCTATCGGACCTCTGCCTGAGGACTCCCGTCTCCGCCATGAAACCACCCAGCGGCTCCCGCTGCCTGGCCAGCAGCTCCTTTGGTCCTTGGGCGGCCCTCCCACACCAGGATTTTGCCGGGCTGTTCTGACGGGGTCTCCAAACTCTTCCTCCAGGTCCCTTCCCTGTGAGCGTTCAGTCCCAGGCTGACCCCAGCTCCCCCCGACCCAGTGACCTGCGCTCAGCAAAGGACAGTCCGGAGACCTCTGTGGCCGCCGACCCCAGTCACCTGTGGCTGGTGAGTGAGGGGCATGGCTGTCCCGGGGGGCGGCTGGGTGAGTGCTCACCTTCACCCCCGGAGCAAGTGGTTGGTGCCTGTGGCTGTCCTTTGCTTGGGCCGCCATCTGGGGAGGTCGGTCTCTGCTGCCACCTTCTGGGCCTTCGGAGCACTGCGGCCCCCGGGGAAGGACCTTGCTAAGGGGACAGCCTGCATGTGGAATCTTGTCCCAGCTCTGTGGTTAGGAAGCAGGAGAGAAACCCTGTGCCTTGAAGGCTTCGTGAGGTGACAGGGGAGCATTTTATGGGGGTGAGGCGGTCCCGACTCAGCCACTATGATGCTGGCCCTCCCTGCACCTCAGTGTCATCAGGTAACATTTTGTGTGACTTGTCATTGTGAAGAGCTAATACTTGCTGATGTTTGGAGGCCCCCATTCGGACCGGAGCCTTGGTGTGAGATTTTATCAAATGGGACCCTGGCTGGCATGTGGAGAGATGTCAGGGGTGTGATCTCTATCATTTCCTTGATGTTTTATCAAGAGGCTCAAAGGAGCCCTGGCTAGTTTGGCTCAATGGATAGAGCATCAGCCTGCGGACTAAAGGGTCCCAGGTTTGATTCCCGGTCAGGGCACATGCCGGGGTTGCAGGCTAGGTCCCTGATAGGGGACGTGCACAAGGCAGCCAATCAGTGGTTCTCTTCATTGATGTTTCTCTCCCTCTCCCTTCCTCTCTGAAATAAATTTAAAAATATATATTTTTAAAGGAGGCTCAAAGAACATATCATATGTTAACATGCTTTGAAAAGTGTAAGTGCTGTGTAAATGCAAGGTAGTATTGTTCTTAACATTCCCCAGCGAAAGGTAATGCTTCCTCTCAGTTCTATATGTGTTACCATTTTCTGTTTGGAAAATTACCCCAAGACTCGGCAGCTTAAAACAACAAACAAGTATTGTCTCTCTCAGTTTCTGAGGGTCAGGGATCCAGATGTGGCTCGGGGTCTGGCTCAGCCTCATGGAGGAATGGGGGGGGGGGGAGCGGTGTCAGCAAGGCTCGGGTAGACTGAGGCCAGGATGACGTCAGGGTCCTTGGGGAAGGGCACTTGTAGAGAGGACCTGAGTGAGCCCCACCCGGACCCTCCCGCCCCCAGGAGTTCAGCCACCCCGTGGAGAGCCTGGCTCTGACTGTGGAGGAGGTGATGGACGTGCGCCGTGTGCTGGTGAAGGCGGAGATGGAGAAGTTCCTGCAGAACAAGGAGCTCTTCAGCAGCCTGAAGAAGGGGAAGGTGAGGCGGCCCGCACCCTGCACTGTCCCTCGCCCACTGGAGCCCTGGGTGGGAACCTGGGGAGGATAGGACTGGACCCAGTGCGTTTTGGACTAAATTGGGCTCTAACAAGGCCTTTTCTTATAGATTTGCTGCTGTTGCCGAACCAAGTTCCCGCTGTTCTCCTGGCCGCCCACCTGTCTCTTTTGCAAGAGGTGAGCTTTCTGAAAGCACCGGGGCTCGGCTGTGAATTACCATGGTGGTGGGGGAGGGGGTGGGCAGTAAGAAGGCCCCAGGTCAGCTCTGTCCAATGGCCCTTCCTGCGGTGGTGGGGGTCCTGTCCTGCACCATGGATATTGCAACTAAGGAACCGAATTTAACATTTTTAATTTAACTTTAATTCTAATAGCTAAGGGGTTCCCACTTTCAGCCAAGGTGGGGTAACAGGCACCAGAACAGGCACCTTCTACCTGAAACAACAAAAAACAAGAACAAACTATATGAAGCAATGGCTTTCAAGACATTGAATATCAGGCAGCAAACAGGAAGAATATGGGTTAGCCCGGAGACTGCCTCAACTGCCGGGAGATGCCAGGTCATGAGTCAGAAACTGGTCGGCTTCTTGAGCCTGGAGAACCCAGGGAGACCAGGGCACCAGAGACCCCAGCAAGGAGTCCAGAGAGGAGAGAGCTGTCCAGAGACCGAGCTCGGACATGCAGAAGGTCCGCTTAAGTATTCAGCAGAGTATCGATCAGCACATACATGCAAGGAAATGACTGAAAGCTTTCTTATATGTATTTATTAATTTCAGAGAAGAGGGGAGAGGGAAAGAGATAGAAACATCAATGATGAGAGAGTCATCGATCGGCTGCCTCCTGCATGCCCCCTCTGGGGATCAAGCCCACAACCGGGCATGTGCCCTTGATCAGAATCGAACCCGGGACCCTTCAGTCCGTAGGCCGATGTTCTGTCCACTGGCTAGGGCACGACGGAAGGCTTTGAAAGAATCATCCTGGAGCAGGGATTGGCAAACTCTAGCCCCTGGGCCAAACACAGCCACTGCCTGCTTTGTAAATAGAGTTTTATTGGGACACAGCCACTCCCACTTGTTTACTCATTATTCATTATTTAGTTACACCTAAACATTTACTACATAACCATTTAAAGGAAAAGTTTACTGACCCTCCCCTAAAGGTTTAAAGGAATAGTACCATGAATATTGTCTGCTCCCACCAGCCATGGTGGAAATGTAATTCATGGGCCAGAGTGGAATAATAATAATAATAAATTTTACTATATATTTTTTATTGATTTCAGAGAGGAAGAAGGAGAGATAGAAACATCAATGATGAGAGAGAATCATTGATTGGCTGACTCCTGCACATCCCCTACTGGGGATGGAGCCCAAAACCTGGGCATGTGCCCTGACTGCAAATTGAACCGTGACCTCCTGGTTCATAGGTCGATGCTCAAACACTGAGCCACACCGGCTGGGTATAAAAAACGAATTTGGACAATTTGTACTAATGTGGAGCAGCCCCTGATGCATCTTTATAGAACAGTATTTTATGGAAGTGTATTTTTTGTTCACATATACTTACATCAGGAGAATGAAGACTGTATTGCCAGCAGGGACCATCTCTGAGGAGTGGGCTTTAGAGGAGAGGAATCCATTGTCTAAATTACAATTCTAACGTTCAGGTTTTCACAAGGAAGTGTTTATTATTGAAACCAGGGGGAATAAAAACTGTTAATCACTGCTTCAGACTGAGCCTCTCCATCGAGGTCCCTCTGGCTCCGATGGTTTCTGTGGTGGGAAGGGTCAGGCACACACATATGGAGGGTATGAGAAAACTCCAGCCCTGGCTGGTGTGGCTCAGTGGATAGAGCGTCAGCCTGTGGACTCAAGGGTCCCAGGTTCGATTCTGGTCAAGGGCATGTACCTTGGTTGCGGGCACATCCCCAGTAGCGGGTGTGCAGGAGGCAGCTGATTGATGTTTCTCTCTCATCTATGTTTCTAACTCTCTCTCCCTCTCCCTTCCTCTCTGTAAAAAAATCAATAAAATCTATTTTAAAACAAATAAACAAAAACAAAACAACTCCAGACCTGATATTCTAAAAAAGAACCAAGAGGGGCAGAAATATTTGGGTGTAATAAAAGCAAAAAGAAAAGCAGGATTTGGGAGTCCAGAGAGTACCGAAGCAACCAGGGGCCCAGCAGGTGGGATGCCTACGCGGAAGCAGCTGTTCTTCCCGGGCCCGTCAGGGCTGACGTTTTTCTTCTTCCCTTCCAGAGCTGTCTGCACTTCCTGCAGCATGAAGGTGAGGCTCACTTGGGGGCTGAGCAAGGCCTCTAGGCATCCAGGTGTTCTGCGGGGGGTGGGGGCTGCAGTCTCCAGATGACACCACCTTCATCTTCCATCTCTCACCTCCTCCTTCCAGGCAGAATCCATTCCTACACTCTCCGAGACTGTATAGTTTTAAAAGACCCTTGTAGGTGCTTTTTGTTAACATTGCATGTTAGTGCCAAGAAACCCTTCACTTCCCCTCAAGAGTCCTAGCCTCTGACCCTGCCGCCTTGAGTGTGTTTGGAGGCTCTTTATAGCAGTTCAGGTGTCTGCGTACACACACATGTGCACTGAGGTAAGCGGGCAATGACATGTTTAAGTGTTTCACCTCACTGCGCCTCAGCCCAGAAACAGGAACCTGCTTCAGAGGGATTTTTATCACCATCGTTTTCAGACCGACTCTGTCCGGCCACGTGGCCGTGGAAGTGTCCACCTTACCCGCGTTAGGTATTTGCTGTACGCAGGGCCCGACGCTAGACCCTGCGTGGTGTTAAGCGCACAGTGCCTGCTCCGTGCCTGCATATGAGCAGGCGTGGCTTGGGTGTGCGTGGAAGGAGGCAGATGCCAGGCGTCGGGGGTGGGGAGGTATCCATAGAGCTGCAGAGGTGAGTGTGTCTGGATGTCTTTAGGGAAGCCTTTGTCCACCCACAACCCTCTGTTTGCAGATGAAGATGCCTTCCAAGAAGTTTGCCCACATCCCTGTCTACACGCTGGGATTTGAGAGTCCCCAGAGGGTGACAACTGCCCGAGCCACAGCCAAACCGAGGAGAGACGCCTTCCAGTGCGTGCCTTTGCCCACACGGTGTCAGGCAACGCCGGTGACCCAGGAGCTGGAGTGGGGAGGGTCCTGTTTCCTGGGACGCCCCAAGGAAACAAGATGCAGACTCTGGGAGGGCCCTGGGGGCTGAGTAGCAGGAGATGGAAACCATGCTGGGTGGTGAGGGCCCGGGACTCAGGCTCCTCTCGAGGGAGAGCCTTTTCCAGGGTGCACTTTGCTTGGCACGTTCATTCCAAACACCTTGCGTGCCTGACGCAGGGGGAGGGCGTGTGGACGTGGAGAAATGGGCAGGGGACCTCCTTGACGTCCCTGTCCCTCCCCAGGTCCCTGCAGAGGCCCCAGTGGCAGAGTGTGGAGGAGGAGTTCCCTCACATGTACACCCACGGCTGTGTCCTGAAGGACGTCTGCAGCGACTGCACCAGCTTCGTGGCTGACGTGGTGTGCTCCAGCCGCAAGAGCGTGGATGCCCTTAACACCACCCCTCGCCGTGCCCGCCAGACCCAGTCCCTCTACATCCCCAACACCTGGACTCTTGACTTCAAGTGACAGCCCTTGCTACCCCAGGCTACCTGGCCCGAGGCTTTTCCAGGTGGCCTAAGGTGGCCAGGCCTCTGGGGAGGAGCCGGTCCAGTTCTGGACGAGGCTGAGCACGCCCCATTCTGGGACACAGCTGCCTCCAGAGTGTGCATGTACATATATATATATATATATATATACATATACATTTATATAACATATACACAGCTGATATATTTATATGTTTCCTGGCCCCAAGTCCATTTGGGGTCAGGCTTATTTCCAGGACCCTCCCCAGGGAGGCTGTTGCCTCTCAGGACTCCTTGGGTGGAGTGGGGATGGCATAGGATAGAAACGGGGGGCAGGCTAGAGGCAAGGGATGGTGGGGCTCTGGGGAAGACCCTGCCCGTGTGTGTTCTCCATCCCTCCCTGGGCAGATGTCCAGGCGTGGAAGGGCGTCTTGGTCCACAGGTGAACTGGAGCGTCCTACTTGCACCTGTGCTCCCTTGTCAGGATATGGGCTGTGGAGGTACCTGGGAAGCTTGAGTGGGCTGCGACTCCCAGGCAGGTGTCCCAGGGCCACCCCTTGGAAGCCTGAAGCAAAGCTCACTCCCTTTCCGACACCATGCCCTGCAATGCTTTCGCTCTGGTTACCGGGAGGAGCCCTGTACACGTGTCTTCACGGCCACTCCCGGCCCAATAAAGGTGGTCTCACAGTCTCCCGTCTGTGGCGTGAACTGAGGACTATCTAGCCACAGCAGTGGGTACGCTCGCCAAGGGCAGAAGCTGGGCTGAAGGGCCACCTGTCCCGCATCCCCGGCTCCCCCAGGCAGAGTCGGGATGCCCATCATGAGATGAGGGCATTCAGGTCCACTCCCATTCTCTACGCTCAGCTTCGTCATCTGGCACTTGAGTCCTATGTGGAACCACGGGCTGCATGTGGGACAGCAGCTTAGCATGCTGTCACCGGCCAGCCTGTGGCACCCTTTGTCCTCATCCCCCAGATCCCTTGGGGTTTGCAGGGTAGGGGCACCTCCGCCCTGCTCTTCAGGATAATGGCTGGAGGGATACCTGTGTGCCCTGCCTGCCCATATGTGCCTGGGAGGCGACTTGGCATCCCACCCTGTGGATGAGGGCACTGCTTTCTTGGGATGTCCACCCAGGTCTACTGGACACCAGGCTGTAATGCCTGCCCCATGGACATCGGTTCTGGAGGTCCCACTTGGGCTGCGCATAACCCTTTAGTAGCTGGATTGCAGGCAGCGGGGTTTCTAGGAGACTGGGGAAGTGGCTGGAGCAGGTGGGACTGTGGGGAACTTGAGGCAGCAGCTATGTGCCAGCTGGTGTGAAGTGTTGCAAGATCCAAGTGAGCAGCACAGGCTGACGGAGCAGGCATGCGCGCACACCCTGTCCTGCCTCCCTTTCTCCGTCCTTGCCAGTAGCCTTCCTCAAACAAAATCTGGAACCACGGCACGAACGCAAATCCAGATTCTACCTGTGCCAGTTATTGAGTCCCGAGTCTTTCTTTACCTGTAAAAGGGGATCCCTACCTTGCAGTATGAAGTGAGTATTTGGTACGGAGCAGGGCCTGACTCCATAGTGACAGCCGTCCCCACGCTCAAGGCTGCAATCTTGTCACCCCACACCCGGTCACCTTGCCCTTGCACTAGGGTGGCAGTGCAGGGGTTCTCAATCCTGTCTGCACATTTTAATTCCCCATCGAGCTTTTTAAAATAACAATGCTGCACCTCGGAATTTCTTGGCCTGGGTCCTTCATCTTTATTGTAAAAACCTCCCAGGAGTTTATGACGCACAGGATGGCGAGCCTCCAACTCAGACCCGGGTTCCCAAACCTAGAGGTACAGGAAACCACCTGGGCGCGCCAACAGCAAAAGACAAACACCTGAGCGGATTCGGTTTCAGTCTCTCCCGCCTGACGGTGGTCCATGAGGTTGTCCGGAAGTCCGCAGCTTTGGGGAGCGACTCGGTTAGGATGAGCTGACGGCTAACGAGGGGGCTGTCCCGCGGGCAGCCTCCGACTCTGGCCGAGGAGTCACAGGCAGGGCGCGCAGAGCCGGCCAGGTCCCCCACGCTGCCCAGCCCTCACCTGCGCAAGGCTCTTCACCTTCCCCACCTGCGCGTCCCTCCGCAAAACAGGGCCCAGGTCCCGGTGCGGGAGGCTCGGAGCCCGGCGCCCCGCTCCCCCATCCCCGCCCCACAGCCGTTGCGGACCCGCCTCCTGAAGACGCGGAGACGCGGCGGTCCGAGCACGCAGCTCGCGCGAGAACACATCCGGGCCAGCCCACACCTTCGTAGGTGACACCGGAAAACAGCGGAAGTTCCGGAGAGAGCAACGCGCAGGCGCGACACGCAGCCCCTCGCCTACCCCGCGCCAGCGCCGTCAGTGCGCAGGCGCGCGGCCGCTCTCCTTCCTGCCGGTCTGCTCCCCGTCCCCGCACGTCAGCGGCCGTTGGGTCCTATGTCACGCCGGGCCCTCCGGAGGCTGAGGGGGGAACAGCGCGGACAGGAGCCCCTCGGGCCCGGCGCCCTCCAGTTTGGCTTCCGTGATGACGATGATGCGGAAGAAGAAGGACCAAAGCGGGGGCCAGGTGACCGGCGCCCCCGGAGCCCAGGGAAGGAGGGAGTTCGAGTCAACAACCGGTTCGAGCTGGTGAGCCGGATTGCCTGGGGTGGGGGCGATGGGGGCGCGGTGTGTGGGGCGGGTCTGCGCGGGGCGAGGCCGTGACGTCAGGGGGCGGGGCCACCTGGGGTCCGGCTGCAGTGGGGAGGGCGGGACGAAGGGAGTGGGTGGTGCATGAAGTCATAGGGGCGGGACCACACCCGGTTTGGGCCGCAGCTGGGAGTGGGGCCGTAGTGTCCAGGGACGGAGGAGTGGGGGTAGGGGGTGTCTAGGCTGCAGTGGGGTGGGCGTGGTCGTCAAGTCGAGGGGCGGGGCATCAGTTGGTGGGCGGGGCTTCCCTTCTCAGAGTCTTGCGGGGTGGTCCCTTGATTTCTATCTCCACCCTGGCACTTGCAGGGTCTTTACAAACATTCACCTTTACTCCTCACAACGTGGAACATGGTGTGTTGCTCGTCGTTGCACCCCAGGTGTCCAGCACAGCCGTGGCTGCGCAGGCCTCAGGCTGTAATCTTGTATGCGCGAGCCTTATCTTGTTCTTGCTTCCTTGACCTTCTTGTGTGGGCAGGTAACACGTGTTTTGCTCACCTGTGTCTCCTGCATCGTGCCAATGCCCAGCATAGGCACAGAGTCAGCACCGTTCTTTCTGCTGAGGTTGAGCTTGGCATAGAGGTTGTTACAAATTTGAATTCCTTAAAACACCTCAGTGTCCCCAAAGGGGCTCAAAAAATAGGATCTTGTAAAGGAAGGGAGCATAACTTCATAATAGGAAACCAGCACCCACCTTCACCAAGAGGCATTGGTGGCACCGTTAGTTGAATGCTGGGGAAAGTGTGGGTGCCAGTTTGGAGGAAACGTCCACTAGAGGCCTCATTCCAGCTTCCTCCCTTTGCTGCAAGATCTTAACCAGCCAGACCACACTGGGGCCCCTGGTGTCCCAATGGTGCTGCACAAAAGAAGGCGCCCGAGGTAGGAATTGCCCTGTTACTGGTGGAGACAGACCCTGTTTGGGAGAATTCCAGCATCTTCACATCAGGTGCTCTTTTCATAAACAGAGACTTACGGATTTGCTAGACAGACAAATGGCGCTCAGAGCGGGAAATAAGTTGTGCTGTTCGGGGATTCTGCATTACGCCAGCTCTGAAGACAGGACACCATGAGCCACCTGTGCCCTAGCACTCTGTGGCTCATCCACTGAAGGAACCCTGAATCAGGACTTGTTCAGACGGTTAGCACTGTGGGCTTTGAGGCATAACATGTTCCTGTTCCTCCTCCACAATCTCAGAGTGGCCTTGAAGGTGCCCCCCCCCCCAGCACCTCCTCTCTGCTCTTGCTACTGACATGCCTCTCAGTACCTCCAGGATGCACTTGTAACAGGATGACACGTGACACCCTCTTCTCTCCCCTCTGTTCCTGCAGATTAACATTGAGGATCTTGAGGAGGGGCCTGTGGTGAACGGGGAGAGGTCCGATGGTCTGCGCACAGAAGCTGTGGTGTCGGGGAGCAAAAGGAAGTCCCAGAGTGGAAGTGCCGAGCCCAGGAAGGATGGAGAGGTGGATGACAGGACAGGGCCCCTGGAGCAGGTGTGGGGACAAGGGTGCCAGGCCACACACACTCTGCTGTCATTTTCTGAATTTCGTCTTGTTAATGCCCAGTTGCCCCCAACTTTCCTCGGAGTCGTGATCAGATGGGCATGACATCTTGAAGACTGGTGGACGTCACGGGTGCTATATTCAGGGTCCCCTAAACACGTTTCCACAGCAGGAGATCCTTTTGGGAGAGTCCCCCTGCTCAGCGGTGTGCCCTGTCCATGACTGTGCACCTGGGGCTCAGGCAGGTGGACAGGGCCTGGGTGGAGGTGCCTTGAAGAGAGGTGTAGGCCAGGTTGGTTTTGTGTTCCCCATGGCACACGGAGGGTCCCTCCAGAGGCCTTTTGCTCATTTACTCAGCACATGCTTTTGGGAGCCTCCTGGGCTCTAGGGACAAGTCTTTGTCCTCCAGGACCCTCTGGTCGAGAGGGTGACACGGATGGACTGACAACTACAGTTGGGGAGCCCTGATGAGTTGGGGGGGTGCAGATGGACCTAACGGGCAGGGGGGCTCCCTAAGGAGTCTTCACACTATGGTGGGAGGAGAGGCCAGGTGAAGGCATGACAGGTGTTGAGGCAGAGGGGCATGGGTGTGGGCCTGGTCTCCAGGTGGCTGATCATGGCAGGGAGAGTGGGTGACAAAGTGAATGATGAAAGCAGAGGGCTGATGGGTGGATATCAGAACCCTGTGAGCGTTGTCAGGTCACAGGGACCTCTGAGGTGTGTCAGGAAGAGGTGTGAGAGGAAGGTGGAGGCTGCATTGGGTCAGGAGACTGGTGGGAGGTATTTGTTGTCAGAGAAGTCGGGGAGGTCACAGGACATTCATGCAGTGGGAGCGAGGGGACTTCAAGCCTGCGTCCGGTGTCACTGTGTCCGCTGCAGCTTCTGCTTAGATTCTCAGGGTTAAGATCTCATCCTCTCTTTACATTGACTCAGATGTGCTTCTTTTATTAGTCGAATGCCAGTGGCAAACTCCGAAAGAAGAAAAAGAAACAGAAAAATAAGAAAAGTTCTACGGGAGAAACTTCGGTATGTCTGGCTGCTACCCTGTCCGTTGTCTTCTAGCTGTTTCTCAGGGTGCTGTTGGAAGCTGTCTGTTTGTGTTCTTGTTTGTTTGTGGCAAACCTGTCCTCCAGATTCTGTTGTCACATGATTATGAAGCTTAGATCCCTTGGCCTTTGTCTTCCTATCTGCTCCCAGTTCAAAATGCTCACAGGTCTTCACGGCCAGCATCTCTTAGATCTGCAGTTGGCTCCACGCATTCAAGCCTCAGCACAGTCTTTAGGGGAAAATCGGCTTAGCCACTGGGTCCTGTCATCACACCGCTTTCCCTGCGTATCAGCAAGTCCTTGCCCTCCTTGTCCCGTGCCATCCTGTGGGGTTGGTGCCTGCCACGCTTCTTATAGAAAGTCGGGAGGGTTTCAGGGACCTCACCATGTTTTCCAGAGCACTGTTGGCAGGGACAGGAAAGCAGGTTGTTTTTATTTGATACTTTGATTCCTTCCTGCTTAGGAGGGTAACTAATCCAGAAGTCAGAGAAGTGAAAGGGGAAATTACCTACCCAATTTCGTTTCTGTTTGTTCACTTCATTCCTTGAGGATTAGAGCCCCTCTCTGCCCCTGAAACGCTGCTCTTGGGCAGCAGAGCCCTCAGCCTGCTGCACCTGTGCCCTGACTGATATCGGGTACTGAGGTGTAAATGCCCCAGGAGCAGTGTGGCAGAAAGTAGATTGCCATATTGCTCCTGGTACCCGATGCCTTGTGGTCCCTGTGTTTGTTCCAAAAAGAGGTTGTGTCTTTGTGGCTGTTCAGTCAGAATCTCAAGTCCCAGCTCAGTTACCTGAGCAGGTGAGGGCACCTGTGAGACCAGAAATGTAGCCTTGTGGTTCAGATATTTGAGGGCTCTTCTGGTTCTGGGATTCTGTCTATTCTGAGCTTCTTCTTATGAAGAATCTGTCTTTCTGTTATATGCTTATTGTCTTTCAGGAAGCAAACATGATTAAAAACGAGTTCTTTGTAAAACTGAGTCATAGTTATTGGTTGTTATAACGTGAAATAAAGTGAGGGAGGTGATTAATACGTTGTTGTTTGGGGCCTTTAGGAAAATGGGCTGGAAGATATTGATCGCATCTTGGAGAGGATTGAGGACAGCAGTGGCCCTCACCACCCCAGCCCACCTCCCCTGAGCTCGAGGAAGCACGTCCTGTATGTGGAGCACAGGTACCTCCCTCCCGCGCCTGCAGACTGCGTGCCAAGGAAGAGCCTTACTGGGAGCAGAAGAAAATAACTGTGTAAAAGTTACACAAGGACATGATCAGACATTGAGGAAACAGGGACGAGAGGAAGAGGAAAGGGGAATGCCTCCATTTTCACTCTTAGCTTTACGAGTGTGGGAACACCATTGACGTAGGATGTTGTCCTGGATTGTAGATGCTGGAACCCTGTCCCCACTGTAGAGGTTGGTCCTGAGTTGGTGGGAATCCCGATGCAGTCCAGGTCTTTCACTGCCCTCACTCAGCTGAGATGAGTGGCCGGCCTCAGGTCACCGCCTGGGGCTGTGGTGTTAGAGAAAGCAGGCCCATTAGTTGTCTTGGACACCAGAATAGCTGCTTTCCTCACTGGGTTTTTATGGGACTTTCTAAAATTCTCAGAATCGTTATAAGAACTCAATTTCATTTTTCTTTTAAAATTTTCAATTCTCTAGACACTTAAATCCAGACACAGAACTGAAAAGGTATTTCGGTGCCCGAGCTGTCCTAGGGGAACAAAGGTGAGACCCACATGGGCATGTTCTCAACTAAAGGTGGGGTTCTCAAAGCCAGAGCGAAAAAAACGAGACCCTCAGGGTTCCCCGTTGTGAGGGGCCTGAGGGTGGGTCAGGGAGGCGCTGGAGTTTGACCTTGTCTGTGGCTGCTGGGCTCACTGCCTTCTGTAGCAAAGGTTCCAAAAATCCTTCAATTTTGAACTTCTAGCCCTGAAATCGTAGGCAGGTTCATTCTTGCATCTCAGTCAGCTTCACAACTAACATGTAGTTTCGGTTCTAGGACACGTTTGATCTTTGTTAATTTAACAGTTCATTTAAAAAACATGTTTTAATTGATTTTTAGATAGGAAGAGAGACGGGGAGAGAGAGAAACATTTTGTCCTTGTCCTTGTGGCCTCACCCCCTGCCCCCGCCCTGAGGTTTTGCTCCCACAGCCCAGCAGAGGTCGGGCAGTGTAGTGAAGCTGTGCCACGTCCTGTTCTCCACAGGCCGCGGCAGAGACAGCGTGTGTACCCCAAGTGTACGTGGCTGACGACCCCTAAGAGCACTTGGCCCCGGTACGCCAAGCCAGGTGAGAGGCTTCAGAGGTGCGGGGTTGTGCGTTGGCCGGCGCTGGGCACTGTTGGTGTCAGCCCATTGGGCCAGGTCAGTCCTCTGCAAAGCTATGTGCAGGTGTGTGATTGGGTGCCTGGCCTGGTGCCACCAGTGTTGGGGCACAGATCCTACGCCATCGGTGTCTCTTCTTGACCATGGTTTGTGTGTGTGTGTGTGTGTGTGTGTGTGTGTGTGTGTGTGTGTTTAATAATTTTCTTGATTTCAGAGAGGAAGGGACAGGGAGAGAGAGATAAAAACATAAATGGTGAGAGAGAATCATGGATCGGCTGCCTCCTGCACGCCTCCTACTGGGGATCGAGCCCGCAGCCCTGGCTGTGCCCTGACCAGGAATCAAACCGTCACCTCTTGGTTCCTGGGTTGAAGCTCAACCACTGAGCCACACTGGCCAGGCTTGACCGTGTTTTAATGCAGCTTTTTATCTACCTTATTGCTTTTCCCTTTTGGTACTATATCATAGGATGCAATCAAGTTCATTTTTAAAGTGTCATTTTATATTTTGTTGCAAACTAGTAAGTACACATAATTTAAAGAAAAACAGCAACGTGCAGAAAGGCATGGGGTGTGGATAAGTGTCCTGTCGGGGTTGCTTAGCTACAGGGCCTGGAGGAGCATCTGAAGCTCTCGGGCCAAGGCGGGGGGGTATGAGAGGGAGGCCCCGAGCACGGGCAGAGATGGGGGGCATCAGCTGTGTGTCCTGCAATATGTACCTTAGTGCAGTGCCAGTGAAGTGTAGGCCAAGGGTGGCCGGGAACCCCTGACCTATTTCGTGAAGGCGCTGAAGAGGGAGTTTCCAGGTTCATCAGCAGAAATGACCCTGTACCCCCGAAGTTGGGCACGAGAAGCAGGCAGAAAGGGCATCTGGTCGTGGGTTACAGTCATGTCTCCTCCATGCCTGCCCATTGTCCTGGGTGTTGGTCCTCTGTCCACACTCCTGGGAGGAGAAACGTCTTTGTAGGAAAAGAGCAGAGAGGGTGCAGGCAGTCAGCAGGCACCTGGGCCACGCTCAGCGGCGGAACCAGTGCTTCGATGCGGCAGTTCGCACTCGGTGCACACGGAGGTTCCTCGCCAAGAGCACCTCAAGGAGCCTGACCTGGTGTCCTCCCCAGGCTTGTCGATGCGGCTGCTGGAGTCCAAGAAAGGCCTGTCCTGCTTTGCATTCGAGCACAGCGAGGAGTACCAGCAGACGCAGCACAAGTTCCTGGCTGCCGTGGAGTCGATGGAGCCCAACAACATCGTGGTGCGTGAGTCCCACAGCAGGACTGGGTCCCGGGAACCGTGCTCCAGGGCACTGCTTCTGGGGCTCGCCGCTCTCCTCCAGTGTGGGGCCCGGGCTGGGGGAGGGTTAGGGTGGAGACACCTGGGCTCAGAGTCCTGAGCTGCCACTCCAGGCAGGTTAGGGATTTGGCTTCGCAACCGTGTTGAACACCGTTCGGGCTGGAGGATGTCGTGACTCACCCCGGTGACATTTTCCCCGAGTCTTAGATGCCCGGGGGCTGGTGCCTCCTATGTTGTCCCTGGAGGCCCCGACCGCAGCCACGTCAGCTTCCCTTCCTGCCTCGCAGGTTCTGCTGCAGACGAGCCCATATCACGTCGACTCACTGCTGCAGCTCAGCGACGCCTGCCGATTCCAGGATGATCAGGAGATGGCGCGAGACCTCGTAGGTGAGAGCTGCTCGCTCTGGCCCTGCTGCAGCGCCCGTGTCCCCTCCCACGAGTGTCTCAGAGGCTGCAGCACAGATGCCATTTGATAAAGTGACTAGGGTACAAATGGGTTTCCCAGGATACTGTTAAAATAACAGCTTTATTAAGCGGTGGGGTTGTACAGCCTCGTAGATCTAGGCCATTTTCGTTACTTAAAGAGAAACCTCAGCTCTTCAGTCACCTCCCAGTCCCCAGCGCCTGGTAGCCACCAGTCTGCTGTCTGCTCTGGATTTGCCTATTGGCGTTTCTGATCATGTCTGTCGGGCTTCTTCAAGCACAACAGTGTCTCCCAGGCTGGGTGATGTTCCGGTGGGTGAGGGACCCCATTTGTGTGCCCACCAGCACGTGACACACTGGGTTGTCCCCATACTGTGGCCCTTGTGAGTGAGCTGCTGGCCTGTGTGTGAGTCTTGTGAGGATGTGTGTTTGCATTTCTTTGTCTGGAATCGGTGTTGCCAGCTCGGTGATCCCCAGGGTCAGTCACATTTGTGCTGCCGCTTCCCCAAATCCTAGTAACCTGACTCCTTCCTTCCAGAGCTTTCCTTGTTGCGAGCCACAGAGGACGGGGTTGCAGCTGCCGCACGGTGGCTGTGACGCTCTCCCCTGGTGTTTGTGTGGCCCACAGAGAGAGCGCTGTACAGCATGGAGTGTGCCTTCCACCCCCTGTTCAGCCTCACCAGTGGGACCTGCCGGCTGGACTACCGCAGACCCGAGAACAGGTGAGCCGGCCTCCCCGAAGGACTTTGCTCGCACTCACTGCTCTTTTTCTTGGGTGTTGGAGCTTTCACCGGTGACAGGAGACCCAGGTAGGGGAGTGGGAGCACGTGGCATGGGCTGTCCGCAAGGGGTCCTACCAGGGGGCTTGAGCCAGGCATCTCGCTGCGTTTAAAGCTTGAATGCAAGAGGGCTGGGCTCCAGGACGGTTGGGTCAGCTGGCCCGGGGTTAAATGCGTTTGTAGTAGAAGTGAGCCTAACAAGCCACTTCGCCGTGATGGGGTCTGTTGTCGTGTTTCCTTGTATCTTTGGACAAAAGGATCCGTGCCGAATTTAGAAAGCTCTGCAATGCTCTGCATGCGGGTGTGTGTTTCGGGAGTGAGTAGCTGGAATTCAGCCAGACCCTGTTGCTCTGCAGTGAGCAGTTGTGTGCACGGGCCCTCTTGTCTTACAGAGACTTCTGCCGTCCTAACTTCCACCCCGGCTCAGGCCCTGATGGCCACAACAGCCTCCCCGCTGCCCTCGGCCTGGTCTTCAGGGCCCTGGCGGGGTGGGCATGCCCTCTGTCCTGGGGCGTTTCCCTGCCCTGGAGGCCATCCTGGGTCCCAGGCATGATGACCCACTGCACCATCTGCACTGGGGGCTGCATCTGAGCTTCCTCCACTGCTTGTGTTTATCAGCCTGGTTGCTCCAGTTAAATTCCTAGTTCTTTCAGACAGGTTATAAGATACTAACATTCCAGGCATTAACCAGGCAGGCAGTAGGTGTTGATAAAAATAATGGCCTGCTGGGATCATTCCAGTCACAGCCTTGGCACATCAAGGGCTGCTGTGACTGTGGAAATGTGAGGAAAGATGAAGGTTGTAATGACAGATTTTAACTCTCTTCCCATAAATCACAACTGCAATCCTGCTTTTCACCGATTTGAGGGACTGAGACATAAGATTGTCCTGGGGCCTCACAGACAACCTTCCATGGGTGTTGGGGTGCAAAAAAAACGCAAGATAAAGGTTTGAACTAAGAAGCTTGGTTTATGTACATGGGTGCACATCTCAATCAAACAGCAAGCAGAGTGTCACCTTCTCTGTAGACACAGGAACATTCTCGAACATTCACAGTGATTAGGCCTCACAGGAAATGCGACGAAGCCGGCAGGCGCGAGGGGGCCGTGCTGGATGAGGATCCTGGGCGACGTGGCTTTTCCACCTGCTGTCGCTCTGGCTCACGAGGAACTGTCTTGGGTCTAGGAGCTTCTACCTGGCCCTCTACAAGCAGATGAGCTTCCTGGAGAAGCGGGGCTGCCCGCGCACGGCGCTGGAGTACTGCAAGCTCATCCTGAGGTGAGTGTCCGGCGGGGCTACATGCTCGGTGGCCACAGGCCCATGACACCACATGGGCCCACTTTGGGTTTTATCTCCCTCTGCCTCCCTGCTCGCGTGCTGCCTCCGGAAGCCTGGAGCCCAACGAGGACCCCCTGTGCATGCTGCTGCTGGTCGACCACCTGGCCCTACGGGCACGCAACTACGAGTACCTGATCCGCCTGTTCCAGGAGTGGGAGGTAGGTGGGGGTGTGCCGATGGCCTGCACAGTCCTGTCATCCAGGGACGGCGGAGGTCACCATGGCGAGGGTCCTGGGAGACCCCACCTGCTCCTGCTCGGTGTCACTAGGACAGGAGCGCTGAGGAGCCTTCTTGGCTGCCAGATTGACTGTGGGGGTGTCAGAGTGCTTGTGCTCAGGTCACCCGATTTCACTTCCTAATGGCCTCAAACCACAAGCCTCCTGATGCAAATCACATACTGAGGTCACTAAGATCGATGGCTAGAATGAATCGACTGTTTGTGAAATTGTGAAAGAAAAAAATCATGTTATTTTTGCTGTCGTACCTCAGACTATCGTTCTATTTCACTACTATTAATCACTTACTCTGCCTGGTTTATAAATTGAACTTGAGCACAGGAACGCGTGTACAGAAGAGAACTGTATGCAGGGTCAGTACTACCCACAGTGTCAGGCACCTATGGGGGGTCTTCGAGCGCAACCGCTCGGGATAAGGGGGAACCACTGTGTCTGTCGCTTCTGTGAAGGGAAAACCCCTTGGCGGGAGGTTGTCATCACACATTGTGCTCCCTGTCTGAGAACGCTGCCTCTGGTCTTCACCTCGTAGGCTCATCGGAACCTGTCCCAGCTCCCAAACTTTGCCTTCTCCGTGCCGCTGGCGTATTTCCTGCTGAGTCAGCAGGCAGACCTCCCAGAACAGGAGCTCAGCTCGGCGAGGGAAAAGGCCTCTCTCTTGGTGCGACAGGCCCTCATCATGTTCCCTGGAGGTGGGTACTGCCAGGCCCTGCCCTTCCCGTCAGGCCTGCCCAGTGGCAGTGAAGCTGAGTCTCAGGGTGGGTGGGGTGTTAGGATGTCTTTTGATGTTGGTAGTTTGAGAAAAAGTCACCTTCTTAAGAAGGTGTGGCATTTGCTAATGGGCAGGAAGTAAGCCCCTGGGCTCGGGGGAAATGGGGCCTAGAGAGGCAGCCAGCCAGCTGGGCTGCGCTTCCTGTCTGCAGTGCTGCTTCTCACCAGTTTGAGGGACTGAGACATAAGATTATCCTGGGGCCCCCAGACAACCTTCCATGGGCGTCTGTGCAAAGGTCTGCGGGCTCGTCCCTGGGTGGCAGTCAGCAGCTTCCCACACGTCCTGAAAGGGAGTGTGGCCTGGGAAAGGAGCTCGCTGTTGTCCCCCTCCCTGCCCCCGCGTCCTTACGCCAGGTGCAGCTTTACAAGGAGGCAGCAGCCGAGATTCCCGCCTCTGGGGCCGATGTTCCAGGGCAGGGATGGCATGTGAGGTGGTGCTGGAGGGGAAATGGGGGCTCTGGGGTGGGAGGAGGCCAAGCCGCTCAAGCTCCCAGCACGCTGCATCCTCAGCCACCCCAGCCCTGCACACACGCCTTGGCCTGGCCACACGCCTTGGCCTGGCCGCTCTGCACACTGGCTGCCCAGCAGGCCTCAGGGAACTGGCCCTCCCATCCATCTGCTGGAGCTGTGGCTGTTTGTGTGGAGGAGGGTGGTCTGCAGCCAGGCCCCCTGCCTGGGGCTGTTGGCACACAGCAGGGGTTAGGGCTGGGGGGTGGAGCCCTGCACCACAGAACTGCCAGCAGTGCCCCCGCTCACTGGGCTACAGAGGTCCGTGTGCTTCTGTGAAGCCGCCTCTGGGCGGGCACGGGGCAGGAGCCTCACACTGCACCCGGAGCTGCCTCACTGTCAGGACGGAGCTTGGTGCTGCTCTAGCCCATCCCTGGGGAGTCACTGGGAAGACAGGGCTCTCCCTCGTGAGGGGCTGCCGAGGGGTGGGGTGTGTGGTCTTTAGGATGAGAACGTCTGGCACCCATGCTTGGGGATCACAGGCGGGGCCCCCGGGAAGCAGCAGGACAGAGAACCCTCCTTCAGAGTTGGCCTCTCGTGCGTGAGTGACCCACCGGGCCTCTGCTTCCTCCCGCAGTTCTAATGCCCTTGCTCGAGTGCTGCAGCGTTCGGCCGGACGCCGCCGTCGCCTGTCACCCCTTCTTTGGACCCAGTTCCGAAATAAGGTAAAGACGGGAAGATGCCTGAGGGGCACAGATGCGGCATGTGCATAGCGCAGGCTGTCTGCACGTCTGCTGGGGCCTGGCCTGTTGGACATGGAGCTGGCGGCGTGTGAGCAACCTGCAGCCCAAAGCACAAGGCTTCCCGATAGGGGCGGGGGGGCGGGGCATGGGTGCCCCGTGTTCTTTCTGTATTTTACGTTCCTGTGAAGGAACTCATACTTAGTAAAGACCACATGCGATGTTCAGAAGTGAGCACCTGCGCCCCACCTCTGGGCAGTGGCATGTGGCATATCCCAGGTTGGCAGCCCTTCTGGGCAGCCTCCGCTCACTTCAGGCTTTGGGCACACCCTGCATGTGCCCCGCATGTGCCAGCAGGCACCTGGAGGCCTGGACCTGGGTGGGGGGATATGCTTACAGGCCCTGCCTTCCCGCAGCCAGCCCCCTGCGCTGAGCCAGCTGGTGAGCCTGTACCTCGGGCGGTCCCACTTCCTCTGGAAGGAGCCCACCATCATGAGCTGGCTGGAGGAGAACGTCCGTGCGGTCCTACAGGCAGTGGATGCTGGGGACCCCGCCGTGGAAGAGTGTGCGAACAGGTGAGACCGGGGCTGAGGCAGCTGGACAGCTTCGGCCTGGTGGGTCCACAGGAGAAGAATGAGGGCTGACTCCGCGGGGATCTCAATCGTGAAAGTGGGCTTGAGGAGGGCTCCGTTCCGTGACTGTCCTTTTTCCCCCGTGCCCAGGCGGAAGGTGCTCTACCAGCGTGCGCCCAGAAACATCCACCGTCACGTGGTCCTCTCTGAGATCAAAGAAGCTGTTGCTGCGCTGCCCCCGGTAAGGAGCAGGGCTGCAGTGGGAGCTGGTGGGAGCTGGCCCCTCCCCTCAGGGCCTCGCAGCCCGTAGTCGACTGCTCTGAGCTGCATCCTGACATCCTGGGCAGAGATTGCGGCATGTGTGATGGTGGTGGGTGTCCCACCCTCACCCAAAGCCTGGGGTGCCGTAAACACAGCCTGGCCGCTGGGGTCACTCCAGCAGAAAGGCCCAATCCGGACCAGAACCTGCTGACAGGCGGCAGAGAGTGGAGCAGAGGCGCAGCGCAGGGCTCGGCTGCATCTCCGTTCTCTGTCTCGTTCTGCAGGATGTGACCACGCAGTCTGTGATGGGCTTTGACCCTCTGCCTCCTTCAGACTCCATCTACTCCTACACCAGGCCAGAGAGGTACCCGTCACCTGCTCCTCGTGCCTTTGCATTCTGGCTCTCAGATCAGTGCTTCGGGCCTGGGACTTGCTGCCTCCTCCAAACACAGGCTCTCAGAGCAGAGTGGTTTGGGGTCATGGGTCAGCTTTTCCAGGCGTGGTGCTTTCCGTGTGTTTGTCTGACTAGGAACCTCACTCGATCAGGGTCTGTAGCAGGTGCTGCACGTACAGTGGGAAGCAGTAAGGCCGCCTCTGTCTGGTGGCATGTGCAGTGCAGGGGGGGAAACACCTCAGGACATGTAAAACCGACAGTTTGTGAAATTGTGAAAGAATGTCACGCATCTCCCAGGGGCACTTAGGTATAGAATCTGGAAACTGCCACCCGAAACTGCGGAGCGTGTTGGTGTGTGGTCTTTAGGAGGGTACACTGAGATTTGGGGTGCCCTAGCCTGGTAAAGAGGTGACAGCTGCTGGGCTTCCAGCAGAGGAGTCAAAAGTGGCTGGGCCAGGAGAAGCAGGGCCAAGTCCGCAGCTGCTGGGGGTGTGTGGACGGCTCCCTTTTTCCTTCTGGCCTTTAAAGCTGAGTAACTGCCTTACCCAGAGCCCTCACCAGTGTCCTAGATCTGGAGGAGTCACCAACAGATTGTCCCATTTAAGGGAGCATGAGCTTTTAGACCTCAAAAGAGCACATTTTGTACAGTCCTTTTTTTCTCTCGCCAAATTATAAAAGTCGGATTGCATATTCATAGAGTAACAGTTCCCAGTTAACTGCTCCAGTGGGAATTATTGTCAGTGTCACAGGCTCAGAGAAACACGACATGCTGGACATCTTAGCACTGACGAGTGGCTGTAGGACTTCAGCGACTCAGCATTGTCCCCCAACCCCCAGCTGGGTAGACCTTGAGCTCTCAGAGCAAATAAAGGTCACTGCCGAACAACACCTCAGTGTCTCATAGAGCTGGGTTGCAGTACCTCATTTCACCAGGAGGGGCCTTAACACTTGCCCTGGAATTGCTTTTTTTTTTTAATATATATATTTTTTATTTCCGAGATGAAGAGAGAGAGAGAGAAACATCATTGATGAGAGAAAATCATTGATCAGCTGCCTCCTGCACACCCCCTACTGGGGATCGAGTCTGCAACCCAGGCATGTGCCCTTGACCGGAATCGAACCCAGGACCCCTTCAGTCCGCAAGCTGATGCTCTATCCACTGAGTCAAACAGGCTAGGGCCACTTTTTTTTTTTTTTTAATTGATTGTTAGAGAGGAACATCAATGTGAAAGTGAAACATCAGTCGCCTGCCTCCTGCATGCACCCCACTAGGAATTGAGCCTGCTGCTACCTGGGCATGTGTCCTGACTGGGAATCAAACTGGCAACCTTTTAGTGCACCAGACAACACCCTGCCAACTGAGCCACACTGGCCAGGGCTGGAGTCTCCATGACCAGCTTATTAGACTCCTTCAACCTGATGCTGAAGAACACTTTGCAACCCAAGCTTTTCTTACAAGCAAGGCACCTGGCTGCGGTGGGCTACGCTTTCCACCTGGTTCAACAAGCCAGGTTATAAAGGGCCATCCCCCAGCCCTGGAACAGTCTCCCCGTTGCCTCTGGGTGCCGACAGTACCCCCTTAGCTGATGTGAGTCGTGGCTGCCTGCCCCCTGGGGCTCCGGGCCCCAGCTCAGCCCCGTCTCCAGCTGCTGCCTTTCTGTCTGCTTCATTTCCTCACTGTTCTTTCTCTTTCAGGCTGAGCCCCGTCAGCCATGGAAACACAATCGCCCTCTTCTTTCGGTCACTACTGCCCAGTTACACCATGGAGGTAGGTGAGCTCACCTGGCCTCTCTGCTGGCCACCGGGTGCAACAGGTCCTCCCTTCAGGTGTGACTGTCCAGAGCCAGCACCGCCAGCAGCAGGGGCACCCAGTCTGCCTAGGAAGCTTGGCGTGGCTGCCTGAGCCTGTAGCTGCCAATGGGACAAAACACCCCTCAGTCAGCAGGGCTGCTGGATCCCACTCTGGTGGCCTGGCCTCATTAGGCAGACGCATGTATGTGGCCTCCAGAAGCTGCTGCCTCGACAGGTCCTGAGTGAGCTCCGTGGGCGTGCCGGGGCCCAGGGGCCCTGCTCAGATGGGTCTCGTTGCCGCAGGGGGAGAGGCAAGAGGACGGAGGGGCCGAGGGACTGGACCACAACCAGGGCTTGAACAGGCTGATGCTGGCCGTGCGAGACATGATGGCCACCTTCCACTTCCACGACCCGGAGGCTCCGCACGAGGACCACGCCGAGGGGGACGGGGAGTGGGACTGAGCGCACAGCTGCCGCGCCCACACTGTACAATTATGTTCCTGATTTGTCTGGTCAGAACTGACCAGTTCCCTGAAGTAAAGATGCCATGTCCGCCTGCCTCCCTGTCTCCTGTAAATGTGAACGTTACGCCTGCGCACGTGAGCTCTTTCCCAGGCTGGGTCAGTGCCCCGCGTGAGGCAGGGGCCCTGTGTGTTCTGTCGGAACTGGGGCAGGCAGGCCCAGGGCGGGAGGGCAGGCAGGCCCAGGGCGGGAGGGCAGGCAGGCCCAGGGCGGGAGGGCAGGCACCAGGTCCCCGGGCTGGGCACACAGGTGGGCCTTTCCAGTCGGACACAATGGTTTTACTGGAAAACACTGAGTCAGGGGAGCCTACGAGATGGTGGCTCAGGAACGGACGGCAGAGATAGGGGGCATTTGATCTGCAGCGTGACCAGAACATGGAGGCAGGCTTGTTGGCTGATTGGCAGCTGAGAACCACACCAGGCTGCCTGTGACTCAGCAGCCTGTTTGGTTCTGGAAGGATCCAGGGCACTGAGGTTGTGAGCTGGAAGCATCCTGTCTTCTGGGCACCCTCCCGGCCCTGACCTCCCCAAGTTCCAGGGAAACCAGACCACCTTTGAACCAAGACACTGACCCAGCTCTGGGCCAGCCCATCCTGAGATCCCACTGCGTGGAGAGCCACGGGGAAGGCTGCACGCTGCACAGCTGTGACCCTACCTGCTGGTGTGGCTGGGGCTGGACACATGCACCCCTTCACTGAGCTTTCCGTTTCCCCGTGGAGCTCACTCGCATACTGAATGTTCGCATGTTGCGTGCCCACTGTGTGCCTCTTGGTGCTGGGGAGACAACAGTAACAAGACTGAGGGACTTCCTGTTCTCACAGCCTCCTCACGTGTGAGTCAGGCTCGTTGTCTCGGGGGGATGCGCTCTTGTGTCCGTTGCCATTCCTCACGCATCTCCCAGGGGCACCAGAGAGCGAAGGATACAAATGGCCTCAGGATTCTCTGTGATTTCCTTACACATTTCCCCCATGACCGTAACTAATCACAAAGCTGATTTTTCCCAACTCGGCTGTATCTGCTGTCTCCCTCCCAGTCCCCGACAGGCGAGTGCATGAGAACCAGTGGGCGTCCTGAGGCCTCCCAGGAAGAAGGCTGTGGTCACCTGCCAACGGCTGCCCAGTCTCATGCCCTTTGAAGTCTCAGGCTGGGGTGGGGGCACTGGCCCTCTCAAAGGCCTCATTTATGGAGCCGGGAACAACATCCTGAAATGTGGTGATGGGCAGGGCCCTGCTCACCCAGCGGGCTCCATCGGTGCCCAGGGCTGGGCGGCAGTTCTTGGGGGCGTGAGCTGCAGTGGAGCCCTGGGAGGTATGGCAGGGGCCGTGGACCCTCACAGCTGCTGGGACCACTTTCCTACCACAGCACAGCCTCGTGGTCCTGCCCTGGGGTCCTCTGGGGCCCTCCACCAAAGGGTGGGCGGGGGTGTGCGGTGGGGCCGGTCCTGTGCCTGCTGCCTGTGGAGCTGGGAGAGGCCTGTCGTTCCATCCACACATGGGGAGCGGGGGCTGCGACCTCCAGAAACGGGCAGCTGGTCCACCAGTGTGGAAAGTGGTTTGGCCGGATCTACCAAAGCTGGAGATCTGCCTCGGGCCACGAAATCCCTTGTGGCGCCCAGAGGGACCGTGGCTGTTCACCAGAACACGGGCAAGAGCTCCCAGCGGCACTCTAATGGGTTGGGAGCTGCCCCGATGCCCAGTGTGGTCGGGGGCGTCTCCATGTGGAGGAGGCACAAACCCAGCTCGGGTGCTGCTTTCCCGCTGTTCAGATGGGGGCGTCCGCCACCTGCGTATTTGTAAGGTGTGTGCTTTACCTGTGATGTGCTTCAAAGGAGGGAGGGAGAGCTTTGTACCATAAGTTGTGCGCTGGAAGGAGTGATTAATATTTCTAAGTGGACATCAGTGTGTGCTCATGTGGGCCCGTCAAGCCATCCGGCAGCCAGTGCACGGGAAGGAATGAGCAGGAATATCACAGATACAACTCAGAATGCAGACCTGCTCGGCCGGGTATCACAGCTGGTTAGAGCATCATCCCCATACACCAAGGTTGCGGGTTCGATCCCCTGGTCAGGGCACATAAAGAATCAACCAGTATCTGTAATGCTTCCAACAACAAAAATAAAATTTAAAAAAAGCAACCAGTGAATGCCTAAATAAGTGAAACAACAAATTGGTGTTTCTTTCTCGACCTTCCTCTCTCTAAAAATCAATTTAAAAAAAAGAAAAAACACAGACCTCCCCAACTCCCTCCCGGCCCCATCTCCACCACCAGCCACTTACCTTTCTAGTTGCCTCATTTTCCCCTTCCCTTTCTGCCTAGGCCTCCAGAGGAGGGTTTGTGGTCACAGATGCCATCTTCAGTGAGGAAGTGCTGGGGTGGCATGAGGCCAGCATGGTGCCCACAGGCGCTCTGGACCCACGTTCCCACAGCGACCACGTGGCTGGAGACTGAGGTCTGTCTTGAAGTGGCTCCTGGCTTGGAGCCTGTGGTGTCCTTCCCCAGAGCAAATGGGGCTGCCGGTAGCTCTGTGCCAATGCCCCCCCCCCCCCGCCAAGATGACAAAGCTTATCTTCCAGCCCATGTGGCCAGGCTGTCTGTCCTTGGGCAGTACTGACTGGGGGGCCTTGCGGATGGGCTGCCCTCAGTGAACATCTAACAGGGAGTCGGGGGGAGGGCTGGGGGTGGACGGCCAAAGGCCAAAGACTTCCCGAGGCAGAGGAGCACCGGCTGGCCTCAGGAACGGGAGGCCTCCAGGAAGTGGTGTTTGCCATGGGCCTGGAGGAGGGTTTGAGTCTCCGGCAGGTCGAGAGGACACCCCACACAGAGGCCTGGAGCCGAGGCCTGATGGCGCTGGCTGGCAGAATACGGGTGACACTGCAGTGGCTATGAGCAGGAAGGGGAATGTAGGCTGTGCCCGGAGTCAGGGGGCCTGGGAAGCCGGACGGCCCTGGGTGCCAGGCGTGCCGCCTGGTGGCAGCAGTGGTGCCCAGGGCGCTCTCTGATGAATCCCTGGGCACACGCCCATCATGTGGCAGCTCTCAGGAGGAGGGGCTGAGCGGACGATGTGAAGGATGTAGAGAAAGGGTCCATTCTTCCTGGACCTCAGTCCTGCCTGGCCTGGGAGGCAGGAGGCATAGAAATGTGAGGGCCTAAGCAACCACACCCCAGGGGAGAGATGGGGAGTCGGCCGAGGGCCCAGAGGGTTGGTGCTGCGGAGCTTGGGGTCCTGGCTGGGAAGTGACCAGATTGGTCGAAAAGCGGGGGCACCTGGGCTGGCATCTGTCCAGCCAGGGAGAGGGTGAGTGTGAGAGGGCCCTGGGGGTGCGTAGGGCCCCACTGGGGGCACCATGAGCTGAGCGGATGCCCGCAGCGGGAGGCCCCTTCCTGCTTCCTGGTGGGACTATGCTTGCACAGGGCCCCCAGAGGAGGCTGCTGGGCATCCTCAACTCCACCCCCACAGCCACCCCCCACCTTGGGCTGGCCCCCAACCAGACGGACGCCTGGTGCCTGGAGGTGTCCATTCCCGACGGGCTCTTCCTCAGCCTGGGGCTGGTGAGCCTGGTGGAGAACGTGCTGGTGGTGGCCGCCATCGCCAAGAACCGCAACCTGCACTCGCCCATGTACTTCTTCATCTGCTGCCTGGCCGTGTCGGACCTGCTGGTGAGCGTGAGCAACGTGCTGGGCACAGCCGTGGTGCTGCTGCTGGAGGCGGGCACGCTGGCGGCCCAGGCCCCCGCGGTGCAGCAGCTGGACGACGTCCTGGATGTGCTCATCTGTGGCTCCATGGTGTCCAGCCTCTGCTTCCTGGCCGCCATCGCTGTGGACCGGTACATCTCCATCTTCTATGCGCTGCGCTACCACAGCATCATGACACTGCCCCGGGTGTGGCGGGCCATTGCGGGCATCTGGGTGGCCAGCGTCGTCTCCAGCACCCTCTTCATCGCCTACTACGACCACACGGCCGTCCTGCTCTGTCTGGTCAGCTTCTTTGTGGCCCTGCTGGCGCTCATGGCGGTGCTATACGTCCGCATGCTGGTGCAGGCATGCCAGCACACCCGCGGCATCGCCCGGCTGCACAAGAGGCAGCGCCCCGCCCCCCAGGGCTTCGGCCTCAAAGGGGCTGCCACTCTCACCACCCTGCTGGGCATCTTCTTCCTCTGCTGGGGCCCCTTCTTCCTGCACCTCTTGCTCATCGTCCTCTGTCCTCAACACCCCGCCTGCCACTGCGTCTTCAGGAACTTCCACCTCTTCCTGGCCCTCGTCATCTGCAACACCATCGTGGACCCGCTCATCTATGCCTTCCGCAGCCCGGAGCTCCGGAAGACACTCCAAGAGGTGCTGCAGTGCTCCTGGTGAGGGAGTGCCCAAAGGCCCAAGGCCAGGTGCTGGGCAGGGGAGTGGAGCTATCACATGGCCAACTCCTGTGTGACCGGGGCAGTCACTTGCCAGAATGGACAGGCTGGATGATCTCCGAAGGGGTGGGCGCACGGACCCTCTGGGCCAGAGGGGAATCAGCAGAAATCTCCAGGAGTTTGTGGGGCATGCAGGAGGCTGGGGCGATGGGGGCACAGGCACAGGGCAGGCCTGGGCTCCTGGACAGACACGGCCCACGCCGGGAGACATCCACTTGCACCCAGAGATAGGCGAGGACCCACCTGTGCCCCCACCCATCGGGAGGTGAAGTCCGTGGCTGGCAGAGCGCCGCTCTCTCGATGAGGACCTCAGGAGAAGGCACTGTGATGAGCAGGACCCGGCCTCACAGGGAAAGGAGTGAGGTCCTGTCCCGGGCAGGGGACGTGTCCGCAGGAGCCGTAGTGGGCACGGGGCTGATCTCTTCTAGGGCTCATGGTGCTGGAGAGCTGGGTGGTTGGCCCATTGGTTTGCACCACACATGCCCCTCAGATAGTGCCCGCCGCTGCCTGCTCAGGCCGAGGCCACAGCCGTTAGTTCGAATCAGTGACCAGTACCCAGGGCCGGGAAGCATCTGGGAATAAATGCTGTGCTTGGAGCAGCTCCATTGCCATCCACACTGGCTCATTCCAAAGGTGCTTGAGGGTGGAGAAGCCATGGAGGGGCCTGATGGGAATGATGCAGGGGGAGGGGTATATCCCAGAACCCCCAAAGGACCCAGCTTGCCTGAAGCCCCAGCCCCGTTGCACCTGCTCTGATGCTGCGTCTGCCTTCTCCGTAAATGTGAACCCGGCCCTGGGCAGCTGGAGGGAGGAGTCCTCCCCCAGGCACCTCCATGGAGGGTCCACTCCGCGCCCTCCACTCCCAACTCCTGAATGGTCTAGGCTGCCGTCAGCTGCAGCAGAAGCAGGACCTCCGTGACCCACTGTGACCTTGGCCAGAGCACAGCAGGCCCTCCTCCTCACCTGCTCTGGGTCACCCCCAAGGGGTCCAAGGTGCAGGGTGAGTCAGGACTGGGGTTCTCGTTCCTCCAGTACTACCAGCCCTGGCAGATATTTGAGTCAAGGCCACCCAGAATTGGGCGAGGCTGTCCAGTGGCTGCAGGCTGTGTCCCTGGGATTGGTATCAGGGGTGGGCCTTGCTGCATGGTGTTGGGGGCCCTTGGGTCCCCCCTGTGCTGAAACCCTGGGCCCCCTCTATCTGGGGAGCCACTGGTTCCTCCAGACACCAAGCATGCAGTCAGCCCTATTCCTGGTACAGGCTCAGTGGAGGTGAAAGTGACGGCATCGGCCAACTCCCAGGTAGTTCTAGATGCATCTGCAGCCGCCTGACCAGTCTCCACCCCACCCGTGCTGGCAGCTCCAGCCCTGACTGTTGGCGTTGGGGCTGGGAACTGGTTCCCGGCAGGGCCAGCCTTTGCTGGAAGATGGACAGGACTGCGAGTCAGCCTTGAGCCCTCTGGGGATGGAGGGGGAGCCAGCCTGGTCCGATGCCATTCCACAGGGAGGCCAGCCAGTGACGGGTCCTGGCCTAAGGGATGCTGCAAAGCTTCTGCTGCTCAGACAGGGAGGTACAGCTGGCTCCAGGGAAGAGCCAAATGCTCACCAAGGACCCCCTGAATGGGGACAGGGCGGAGCCCCAGTGGCCAGAAGCCAACCACAGAAAGCCACCTCGTGGACACTGTGGGGGAGGGGCTTCTCTTGAGAACAAAAGACCCACTTCTAGGCTTGCCAAATTGAGGAGCTTCAGGAGGAGGGGGGAGAGAGGGGCCTGGACATGGCCACACCCTGCCAGGCCCCTCCTGGGCACACACTCAGGACACAGGTGTGCCCGCAAGCTCGCTCAGCTGACAGGGTGCCCTGCCTGGAGGATTTGTCCCTGAAACCTCAGAAGGACCTGTTATAAGGTGTCTTCACATGGTGTCTGAGCCCAGGAGAACAGGAAGCCCGTGGGCCTGTGTGTGGGGTACAGTGTCTGTGTTCATTTGAGGGTCCCCCTACCGGCTCCTCTGACAGTGGAGGTGAAAGTGGGCCCCTTCCCCAGTTTTCCCTGCAAGAACCCGCACCTCCTGCACACACAGCTCCTACATGCGCCCCTCCCCCCACTGCCTTGGCCCCACGTGGACCAGGGGTCCAGACCCACAGGTGACATCAGGGAGTAAGAGGACTGCACACCCCCACTCTGTGGGTCTCTCGCCTGGTGTGTCCTCATGACAGTTCCCGGCACAATATTCCCTGAGCAGTGCTACCTGCGGGCACTGCCTGGCGACACACAATAAGGCCCGTGTGTAATCTTCGGCAGTAGCGGGGGTGGGGTGGCTCCCCCACTGCAGAGGGGGCCAGCGAAACGGCCGCCACACCCACCGCAGCCCTCCCGCACCCACAGCCACTCTGACTCGGGATTTCTTTGCCCCGCGCTGGCTGTCGGGCCTTTTCCTCCCCCCACCCCCACCCCCAGCCTCTCCGGGGTCCAGAAGAGCTCAGAGTACCTTGTCGGCCCCTCGTGCACAGACAGGGAGCGGGGAGGCGTCCACCTCACCCACTGGGGTGGGAAGATGGGGTCGGTCCCTAGGCGGGTGTAGGGAAGTAAGACCCTCCTGGCAAAGCCGGGTGGATCGGAGGGGGAGCGGGGGCGGGGTCCAAGGACCAAGGGCCTTCTATTGTCCTCCCTGGATCCCGCCAGCCCCTCCTTTCCGGTGAGCGGGTCCCCAACCCCTCGCCAGCCGCGCTGAGACGCGGTGCAGATGCGGCGGCGGCCGTGCCGCAGCGGCGGCGGCGCCCCCATTGGTCGCGCTGTGACGCCGGAGGGCGCGGCGGGCGGGGCCCGGCCTATAAGAGCGGCGGGCGGCTGGGGCTCCTCAGCCGCCCGGCCCGTCAGCTTCCCGCAGCCGCCCGCCGCCCGCCGACATGAGGGAGATCGTGCACATCCAGGCCGGCCAGTGCGGCAACCAGATCGGGGCCAAGGTGAGGCCGCGCCGCCCCGCGCGCGGAACCCGCGCCCCACGCGCCTGCCGTGTCCCCGTCCGAGCCAGCCCCTGGGAGGGAAGCGGGAGCCCCTGGGAGGGAAGCGGGAGCCCCTAGGAGGGAAGCGGGGAGCACCGCGTACCTCTAGCCGCAGTCGCCCCTGAAAACGGAGAACAAAGTGCCCGGCCTCCCTGACGCCCCCGCCGCCTCTCCCCGACCCCCGCGGGCACCAGGGCCTCGCTGAGCGCAGCGCCATCGCCACCTCGCGCCCACCACTCCCGGCCGCCGCGGATGCTGCGGGCTGGCTGGGCGTGGCCCGCACTGGGGTCGCAGCTCAACCTGAGCTGGGCGGGTGAGTGGGCTGGTTTGAGTGAGGCTCACCTTCAAAGTCATGATGCCCCCGCACCCAGGAACGGGAGGTCCTCCGAGCAGCTGGAGCCGCCTGGTGACCCCAATCTTGCTGCGCTAACCCTCGGCTGCCCGGCCCCACCCTGTTCCTTTGTTGGGTGAGGATTGGGCCCGGACTCCAGGTGACCTTGGTCCAGGACCAGCCCCTCCCTCAGCGCAGCCCACCTGGGCGAGCCCCCCAAGGGATGGCACCGCCGAGTCTGGGGGTTGGACGTGGGAACAAAGCCGGCCTCCGGGCGTGGGAAGCTCTGCGCCGCGCGGCCCCTCCCGTCCATTGTTAGCCCCCCTCTCAGATGTGGGGACTGAGGCGGGAAGAGGATGGCCAGTACTCAGGAGCCGATGTCAGGTCACCGAGTCCGGGAGGCTGTCCCGGGCCCAAGGTCACCCCGCCTGGGCGAGACCCAGCCGCGCCGCCCCCGGCTCAGTCCCTGCGGGGCCCAGGGCGGGGTCCAGGCGGCGAGCGCAGCCCGATGCCCGCCCGGGTCCCGGGACCACGAGCGGGAGGAGCGTGGCTTAGTCAGGACCACGGCCAGGGACCCAGCGGGGGAAGTAGTTGAGCGGATTCCCCAAGGCGGCGGGGGTTGGAGACAGGTCTTGGAGGGAAAGGGGCCCAGGAAAAGCTTCCTCTGGAGGCTGTTGCCATGGAAACGGCGAGAACAAAAAGCTAATTTCTACAGGGCTGGGGCACCCACGTGGTTGACATGTAAATTGCAACTTGTGCTCTAGGGTGGAGGCCCTCGGATGGGTCCCGGAGGCGGAATCTGAGACTCCCAATCACGGAGGAGACAGCTGTGCTGCCCGGGGAGGGGCTGGGGGAGGAGAGGCCTGGGGGATGGTGGCCTCAAATCAAATCCGAGCTCCTGGGGCCGTCCTGACAGCTGCCGGACTAGGTGGGAGGGGCGGGGGTTCCTTAATGCAGTCACAAGGTCCAGGCCTGCTCTGAACATCTGCTCCTCAGAGGGTCAGAGGTCACGGGGTGGTGGGGGGCAGTCCTGAGTCCCGCCGGGCCTGGGGGCGGGGGGAGGGGGTCCATGCCCCTCCCTCCACAGCCAGGACGGCCTCCTCTCTGGGGAAAGTGGGGTGCACCTGCCGGCTGCTGGCGACGGTGTCCTCTGCAGACAGAGCGTTTGCTCATGACTTTTCATGCCTTTCGCACTGACTTTTAAATTTATGTCAGTCTTAAAAATTAATATCTGGTCATTTTAAACACATCAAACAAGAGAGAAGTGCATCTGCGGGAGAGGAATTGTTGCTTCCTTTTCTGTCTGCCGCCTCCCTGCCTGGAAAGTCTCCAGAGACCAACCCTGGAGAAAGTGCTCAGAGCCCCCTCCCTCCAGGTCTTCCCACTCCCCCCAGGCCTCCCCACTTCCCCCAGGTCCCCCCACTTCCCGAGGTCCCATCTGGAGAACCTGCCTGCCCACCACCGGCAGCTGCTGACTGGGGTGATCTGGGGGCGACTTTCCTGCCTACAGTCCTGAGTGGAGTCTGGATCAAGCTGCTGGCTCTGGGGAGGGTGGGGTGGTGATGGAGGGAATTCGGGGCGATCCGGGACTAGGGGACTATGCCTTCCTTGAGCGTAGTGATGGGACATCATGAGTCCTGACTGGGAGCACTACATGTTGGGCTCCGTGTCAGTGTTTTACTGGAATCCCCTCCAGGGTGCGGTGACAGGGTGTGGCCCTTCCCCAAGAATGAGAAAGCAGCTCTCCCGGAACGAAGCAGGAGTTTGAATTTATCACATCAGGGTGCACGGGGTACCTGGCCCCCCACAATGGGTGCGAGAAGCCCAGAGACCCTTCCCTCCGCCCCTCGGGAGGCAGGGCCGCCCTGGAGCCTTTGTCTGGCCCTTCTCTCCGCCGGCCGCAGGGCGTGGCCGCGGAGGGGTGGGGCCCTAACAACCAACCAAAGGAGGGGTTTCCCGTTTCCTTGTCCCGCCCCCTTTCCCTTGCGCCTCCTTGATAGGTTACAGTTGGGCTAGCTGGGGGAGAAAGGGAAGAAGAGGTTTGGGGTCTTGAAGGGGCTTAAAGCCCATGAATCGGCCAGTCCTCGCCGCTCCCCGCCCCATGCTGCCCGCCCCCTCCAGCCCCTCAGCGGCAGGCAAAGGATCAGCACCTCGGACAGCGCCCGGGCCCAGAGCCTGACCCGCCCAGAATCCGGGCAAAAAGGAGGTATGAAATAGGAGCTTGGCCTGGACCCTGGGGTCTGCGGCCACCTAGCAGTTTCTCACCTGTAGTGGTGATCATAATTATTTCTTATTTAATGTAAAAAATGTACTTTATTATGTATTAAATGTTACATAATCTAAGTAGATCTATTTAATATTTTAAATTATAACCTCTATTAGTTTTAATTACAAACGCAGTTATTAATATATCCCCCCTTAACAAATGGAAACATTGCAGGTAAGACTGTGCCCATTTAACCACCTCACCCCTCCAGGTCCCCCCACAGCGGGAGTTGTCATTGTTCCACTTCCTGATCTGTGCACCTAGATCTTTGTGGAAAATATGGCATCTGTCCTGAGGTTTCCTGTTTTACTCTGTTACTTCTGTGCCTCTTCACCAAGGATATGTCTTTTTTTTTTTAAATCCTCACCTGAGGATATTTTTCCATTGATTTTTAGAGAGAGTGGAAGAGAGAGGGAAAGACGGAGAAACATTGATGTGAGAGAGACACATCAATTGGTTGCCTCCTGCACGTGCTCCGGCCACGTTGGGGGGGAGTCTGCAACCAGTCTGACTGGAATCGAACCTGGGACCTTTTGGTCTGCAGGCCGACACACTATCCACTGAGCCAAACCGGCTGGGGCTACTCTTCCGGTTTTTAAAAAATTTAATCTTTATTATTATTTTGCATGTGAAGTTAATATGTGCACGTGATAAAGAACTCCAAAAGAACCAAAAGGCATGCTCTGATCAGAGGTCTCTCCCCCAACCCAGGAACACAGGCCGTGGCACCGCTGTGTCTGTGTGTCTGTCCGAGGCATCTATGGATAGATACTAGTAAGCACATGCAAACTGATTTGTGATAGATTTTTTTAACTGGACAGCCTTCTCACTGCACATGACTCCTATGGAGGGGTCTGTTGTTTCTCGATGACTTCACACCCATCCAGCTTCTGAAAAGAACCCTCAGGAGCAAAAGGAAGGGGCACTGGACCAATGGCCATAGCATATGACCTCCTGCCTGCAGGGGCCAACTGGAAGTGCCCCTGGGGGAGGGCAGAGCTCTGTCCAGCAGGGGTTTGTCCTTGTGCAGACACACGTGCTCATAATTCCACGCGGCACCCGGGCTTCACCACACACCGTCACATGCTCCCACAGATAACTCCACTCGCACAGCGACCCGTTTTCATCCTCAGACCCATTAAGCAGATGTGGACACTGAGGCACAGAGCATCTTCAGGACCTGCCCAAGGTCACATGGCTGGGAAAAGGCGGTCCAGCTCTGAGTCTTGGTCCGGGGCTGCTCCCCTGCCTGCTGCAGTCGGGGGAGCAGAATGTGAGAAGCACTGTGGGTTCCGGCCCAAGGGGGAGCGTGAGCCCCGAGAATTAGGGCTGTGCCAGCTGTGGATGGAGAGGCTGGGCGACCCTGGGCACGTCACTCCCCACAGGGGGCTCCTGTGTTTCCTGTGGCTAAGGCTGACGGTGTTCCGGACACTGCTGGGCCCTGTGGCTGGATGTCTGCTGCCCCTGAGGGCACAAGCATCTTGGACTCTGTCCCCTTTCTGTGCGTCAGTCTCCTCGTCTGAAAATGGAATAATAAAAGCCATCCAAAGGGGGTGCTTGTTGCTAACTCTGGTCAGCAAGTGCAGAGCTGTTTTGTGTCAGCTGAGTCTCGAACCCCTCGGAGGGCTCTGGCCACCAGGATGTGACATTTATTAAACTTTCCTGACAGACGACGGAGCTTAGGGCTCTCCAAAGTCTCTCCCAGGGGCTATTGCAGGCTTTGGGGCCAAGCCTGTCATGGCCCCTGCTGACCCCCGTTTCCCCTGCAGTTCTGGGAGGTCATCAGCGATGAGCACGGAATAGACCCCAGTGGCAACTATGTGGGGGACTCGGACCTGCAGTTGGAGCGCATCAGCGTCTACTACAACGAGGCCTCCTGTGAGCACCCCACCCTCCCTGGGGGCTGGGGGACACCTGAGCTGGGCCCCCTGGACCTGCCCTCCCATTGCTGGGCTGGCAGGTTAGGTGTAACCTGGGACTCACCACAGTGAGATTCAAACATGTTCTCGGCCAGAGACATGTGCACAGTCCAGGGGGACAGACAGGATCCTGAAGGTCCCTTCAGAGTCCTTCTGACGGTCCAGAGCAGGGGTCACCTGGAGGGCTCAGGCAGGGGATGCTTGGCATCTGGTGTGGGATGATGTCCATGCTGAACTGGAGAAGTTTGGTCTGGGCTGTCCAGTGTCAGTCCCCATGTCACACGTGGTTCCAGCTCTCTGACCCAGAGTCTAGTGGGGGCAGGACTAGGAAGGAGGAGCCCTGAGCCTCCATGATGCACATCACCCGCCCTCTCCCCTCAGCTCACAAATATGTGCCTCGGGCCATCCTCGTGGACCTGGAGCCCGGAACCATGGACAGCGTCCGGTCTGGGGCCTTCGGGCACCTCTTCAGGCCTGACAACTTCATCTTCGGTAAGTTTCGCGTCACGGCAGACCCTCCACCGCAAACCCAGGTCCACGGGAACGAAAGGGCACAGCCCCCCACTTCCACAAACTTGCAGGCAGAGCTGACCCCCACTCTGCAGCTGGCACTGGAGACCCAGAGAGAGGGCTCTGTGCAGGGAACAGAAGCCACTGTGCACTGCAATTAGAGCTCGTGCAACACAGAACTACACGGACAGGACCCTGAAGGACTGGTGGCCCCAGAGGCGGGAGCTCATGAGAGTGTCACTGGGATCCAGAGGTGGGGTGATCCTGTGCCCTCGACTCCGTGACAGGGCCTCCCTCACCTCTGCCTTCCAGAGCTTAGCACCCCAACCGACGGGCACCGGTCCAATCCCGACCCAGAGCTGCAAAGGACTCTGGGGTTGTAGTTGACGCTTCCGGCACTGCCCAGGGGGGTGGGTGGGCTGGAGGGAAGGGATGATGGGTTCACTCAGAACCCGCAAGCGAGACAGAGCAGCGGCTGCAACTTCAGGTTCTCAGTTTCTGACCAGAGCCCTTCACACGGTGCCGGGCAGCAGGGACCCAGCTGGTGTGGAGAGCCATAGGCAGAGGAGGGGTGGGCCCCCAGTTTGTAGAGGGAAAGCAGGCACAGGGCTGCGACAGTTGCCTTTTGGGTTGGGACGTTCAGGCACTGGAGGCCTGACCCTGTCCGTGCCGCCTTCTGACTCCCCACAGGTCAGAGTGGGGCCGGCAACAACTGGGCCAAGGGTCACTACACGGAGGGCGCCGAGCTGGTGGACTCCGTCCTGGACGTGGTGCGGAAGGAGTGCGAGAACTGCGACTGCCTGCAGGGCTTCCAGCTGACCCACTCGCTGGGCGGGGGCACCGGGTCCGGGATGGGCACCCTGCTCATTAGCAAGGTGCGGGAGGAGTACCCCGACCGCATCATGAACACCTTCAGCGTGGTGCCCTCGCCCAAGGTGTCGGACACGGTGGTGGAGCCCTACAACGCCACGCTGTCCATCCACCAGCTGGTGGAGAACACGGACGAGACCTACTGCATCGACAACGAGGCCCTCTACGACATCTGCTTCCGCACCCTCAAGCTGGCCACGCCCACCTACGGGGACCTCAACCACCTGGTGTCGGCCACCATGAGCGGGGTCACCACCTCCCTCCGTTTCCCCGGCCAGCTGAACGCTGACCTGCGCAAGCTGGCGGTCAACATGGTGCCCTTCCCGCGCCTGCACTTCTTCATGCCCGGCTTCGCCCCCCTCACCGCCCGGGGCAGCCAGCAGTACCGGGCCCTGACGGTGCCCGAACTCACCCAGCAGATGTTCGACGCCAAGAACATGATGGCCGCCTGCGACCCCCGCCACGGCCGCTACCTGACGGTGGCCGCTATCTTCCGCGGCCGCATGTCCATGAAGGAGGTGGACGAGCAGATGCTGGCCATCCAGAGCAAGAACAGCAGCTACTTCGTGGAGTGGATCCCCAACAACGTGAAGGTGGCCGTGTGCGACATCCCGCCCCGGGGGCTCAAAATGTCCTCCACCTTCATCGGCAACAGCACGGCCATCCAGGAGCTGTTCAAGCGCATCTCGGAGCAGTTCACGGCCATGTTCCGGCGCAAGGCCTTCCTGCACTGGTACACGGGCGAGGGCATGGACGAGATGGAGTTCACCGAGGCCGAGAGCAACATGAACGACCTGGTGTCCGAGTACCAGCAGTACCAGGACGCCACGGCCGAGGAGGAGGGCGAGATGTATGAAGACGATGAGGAGGAGTCTGAGGCCCAGGGCCCCAAGTGAGGCAGCCGGGGACCAGGGCCAAGAGGGCTGTCCCCATAGCCACGCAGCCGCTGACGCCGCCCCAGCCTCGCCCCACAGCACATCACCCTAGGCCCCCGAGTGTCTGTCCTTCGTATTTGCAGCACTCAGCTCTGTCTTCCCTCCATAGGTCGTTCCCATTTTTCTGTCTCGTTTGTCAGCTCTGGGTCTGAAGTCTTATGTGTGGTTTTTTTTAACTTGTTTGTGTTCATATTTGGGGGGGGATACTTAATAAATTTATTGCTGTCAGATACCCTCCCTGGTGCTGGAGATTTCTTTTTATTCTGGGGAGTTGGGCCCAGAGGGTTGAGGAGGGACAGATGGAACCTGGGGCAGGCAAAGAGTCCACTGTCTCCCCGGTGGGTGGCTGAGACAGGCCTTTGCTCGGAGCCTGCAGGTGTCTCGAGGCCCAGCCCCCAAGGGGCTCCTGGAAGGGACGGTGGGGAAATGGGCCTTGTTTGGATGAAGCATCAACTCAGATCCCCAGTCAGGCTCTCCCATGACTTGGAAACAATCCCTAGTCCTACAGGTGACGCACATTCCAGAGCTTTCCTCTGGCTCACCTGTGCGCTGTGTGTCAGAGGCAGGAAGGCCGAGATCCAAGGGAGAGGTGGCCAGGGAGGACTCCAGCACCCCCTGGGAAAATGTGTGCTGAATGGTTGGGGTTTGCGGCAGTTGCGGGGGGCTGGGGCTGGTGGTGGCTACAGCACCCAGGCGCAGGCTGGGAGGGAGTGATGGTGGCCCCTTTGTCCCCTAGTGGTCACTTCCTGTGGCTGCAGGGCACCTGGTGTCCAGGCATGGGTACCTGAAAAGTGGAACCTGGCTGCCCCCGTCTTCCACAGGAAAAGAAGCGAACACCCACGAGGTGCTGAGTGCCCCGGGCCCACGCTGGTTGTGTGTAGACCTGCACTGGGCCCAGGTACCTCCTCCCTCAGCCCAGGGTGTCACAAACCGGCTCCCTCCCGGCAGGAGAGTGGCTGTTCTATGTGGGTATCTGTGCGGAAGGAGGGAGCCAGCGGGACTGAGGGCCCTGATCCAGACAAGGACACCAAAGCCGGAGCCGCAGAGAAGCGCATTCTCGCAACGGACTGCACGGTGCCGGGCGGCTCTGAGACTCTCCCATCTGCTCAGCACCCCACATGAGGCTGCAGGGTCGGGGGAGGGGTGACTTCTCAGGGCCGCCAGCCTCCACAAAGTTGGGGCGTCCACAGCTCGGGTTCTCAAAGGGTTCTGTGACCTAAAAGGAGTTGAGACACCTGCTCAGAGCTGACCTAGGTCTTCCCAGCTCCCAACAACCACAGGAGCTCATGCTGGGCCCAGGCCACTGCTTTACGGGCCCTCCTCTCAGCGAACCTTTGCATTTCTGTCCGCCTTTCATGGCCAAGGAAGAGAGCGCAGGGAGGACATGTGCCAGCTAGCAAGTGGCAGAGCCAGGTGTTTGGCCCAAGGCTGTGCCCTCCTCGACTTTGCTTCAAATGGCTCCAAATCACACGTCCCTCCCGAGCACCTGTGCCCACAGAACCTCATCTCTGCTCACATCACTCAGCCAGTCCCACCTCCTTCGGCCACCCTGCCTTGGAGGGGCTGGCTTTGAAGCACACACGGAAAGTGGTGAGAGCGGCAGGTGGCCCATAACAAGGTCGCAAGTGTCAGCTCCTCTATGTATCTGTTATTATTATTATTATTATTATTTTTAAATATATTTTATTGATATTTTACAGAGAGGAAGGGAGAGGGATAGAGAGCTAGAAACATCGATGAGAGAGAAACATCGATCAGCTGCCTCCTGCACACCTCCCACTGGGGATGTGCCCGCAACCCAGGTACATGCCCTTGACTGGAATCGAACCCTGGACCCCTCAGTCCGCAGGCTGACGCTCTATCCACTGAGCCAAACCGGTTTCGGCTATTATTATTATTTTTTAAAATATATTTTTATTGACTTCAGAGAGGAAAGGAAAGGGAGAGAGAGATAGAAACGTCAATGATGAGAGAATCACTGATCCACTGCCTCCTGCACGCCCCCCACTGGGGATGGAACCCACAACCCGGGCATGTGCCCTGACCAGGAATGGAACCGTGACTTCCTGGCTCATAGGTCGACACTCAACCACGGAGCCACGCCAGCCGGGCTGTATCTGTTATTATTAACGAGGGGAGTTTTTTGCAGGGACACATGGGCAGGAGGGGCAGGAGGAGCCAGCTCAGTGGCTGCTTCGTCTCAGAACCTCCTAGAAGGCCCGACACCACCCAGCGTGGGTGACCCTATTGCAGGTGTTTTGGGTCAGCCACCTCATTGGCTGTCTTGCCCAGGTCCACCTGCCCATTGCAGTCTGGGTGAAGGGCCAAGGCGTTCATACCTAGGCACACTCTAGTCCCAACCCTCCCTGTGCCCTCTGCCTGGCCAAGGGCAGGGGCTGTTTGGGAGCTAGGAGATGGATGACCTCATGCCCAGTGAAACTGGGATTTAGATAAACAACACTCCACTTGGGCATGTTAACACTAAGCAATGGTTTCTGAGTTGCTAACGCCAATCATCCCAGACTGGGGGCTCCTGGCAGCACCCATGGTGGTGAGCTCTTCACTACGTCACAACCCTGACAGGCAGATGCTTACAGATGAAGAGACTGAGGCCTGCAGACAGGCGAAACGGCCCCAAGGCGCAGCTGCAAGCAGCAGGGCCACGGCGTGTGGCCAGGTCCCTTTCCCCCTCTAGGAAGCTTTCCCAGTTGCAAAGAACAAGTCCCTGACCGGGGATCGAACCCGCCACTTTTTGGTGTATGGGACGATGTTTTAACCAATGGAAGCACCTGGTCAAGGCAGGCTTACGAACTTAATTATGGCGATCGTTTCTCAGGTGCCTGCACATGGCTAAGCTTTCAGATTGAACACTTACCCACGTGCACTTTACTGTATGCGCACAATACTTCACTAAGCTGCTAAGGAAAAGGATACTTTCAATGACGCCTGTCTCAGCACAAATCAAAGTCGTGTGTTTACAAATGGCCCCATCTCAGTCCTCTCACTTCCCTTCCACCGAACCAACTCAGGGAACCAACTCTGGCCGCACTGACCTGCTTTCCGTTTCACAGGCACAGCAGGCTTTCGCTTCCTGGGCCTTTGCACTTGCACGTTCCTGTCTGGATCCTCAGCTGGACAGCTGGTGCTAACACACGTCTGCGTCTGCGTCTGCGCAGTGGGCCACCTGCCAGGTGGGACATTTCCCCCCCCCCCCCCCGCCCCCTCCCCCCCTCCCCCCAGGGCCAGCCTCTCGGGACCTTTTCTTCCGTCCATGGAGCTAAGTGCCACTGTGCTCCCTGTTGTAGCCCCAGAAGCAGTGAAGAAAGCAGACAAAACCCTTGCCCACAGCCCTTAGTTTCCCGTGGTGGTGGTGCTGGGGGTGAGTGGGCGGAGACAGACAATTAGAGTAAAAATGTATAAGACAGCGATGAGGATTACGGAGAGGAAAAAAAGCAAGGACGGGGAACACTGGCTTCTGCACCACCCCACCCCCATCCTCCACTGAGCCTCAGTTTCCTCTGTAAAACGTGTAGATGCACAGCTCTGAACACCACCTAGGGTCGGCAGGTGGACCAGCGCGCTGGGGCTGATGCTTGCCCCTCATTCCCTATTCCTTCTATTCCGCTCAACCCCTGGGGTTTAAGAAAAAGAAAAGCCACCAATTTTTTCAAAAGTGTTGTGGATTAGATTTATGCAGCCCCTCCCCACCCTTGCCTGGCCATACCATCTTGAACAGGCGAGATAAAGTATCACCCATTTCCCGGAGGGGGACATGGCAAGGACGGGCGCGCGTGCCATGAGCCTCCGGGCCACAGGCGGCAGCAGCGGGCGGCGGCCGGATACAATGTAGCGTGGAGGGCGGGCGGGATACAATGTAGCCAGGGCGGCGGCGGTCAGGTGAGCGGCGGAGGGGGAGCCCAGGAGGGTCGGTGAGGGCGGGGGGTGCTGGTGGTGGAGGGAACCGGGGCTCCCGGCCCTCGGGTGCCCACTCGGCCTGCCGCTCTTGGAGCTGGGGCAGCCCCTTTTCCCGACGCGGTCACCGAGGACGCAGGGGGTGAGGGATCTGCCCAAGGCGCCCGCCCGCGCCCAGGAGGGTTCAGACCCGCCGGGTCAGGACGCCTGCCTTCCGGTTCTCACCCAGGCGCAGGGGGTGTTGGTGGCCTCGGCTGCCCCTCACACGCTGGGGCAGGGCTTAGCACCCCAGACGGGGGATGCCCCCCCTTCCCCCCGTGACACTGTCACTGCCTGTCACTGCTTCCGGCTGTCAACACTCGCTGTCCGTGGGATTCGTAAGGCCCTAGGGACCCGCATGGTTGTGCCACCCTCCGCAGAGGCTGGGCCACTCCGAGCCTCAGTTTCCTCACCTATCAAATGGGTGGGGCGGGGGAATGAAACAGACCTGCCCCTATGAGAGCTGGTTAGTGAGGGTCCCCCGAGTGTATGCTTGTTGTTTGGAGTGAAAGTAGAGGCGGTACCATTTGGGGGTGGCTGGGTCCCTGAGGCCGGAGGTGGCCACCCTACCCGGCTTCAGGGACAAACAATCCTTAAAGGGACAGTGACCCTGCTGCCGCTCCCTGCGGGATCTTGGCACGCCTCCTTCAAGGTGTGAGCAGATAGGATGGATGGAGACCTTCCCTCTCCAGGAGGAATGCTGGGGACCTCCAGGGGTGGCTGGGGTGATAAGGGCCTCCGTGTTCCAGCCACAGGCAGGACATGCTCAGTCACGGTGAGGGCGTCGGAGTCTCAGCCTGGGGTCCCTCAGCACCCGGGAGCCCTGGGCTTTATCCCTAACCCTCTCACTGCTCCTCAGGGAGCCCTCTGCCCCACGAGAGGGGCACTGTCCGGGGGAGGCAGTCTCTGGGTGGCCGGTTTTCTTTATTCTTCCCAGTCTCTGCCTTCCGGACTGTTCCTCTGTGAGGGCTGAGCTCTCTGTGGGGTGACCCTGTTGGGCAGTGGGGGTAGCTGGTGTCCCTGGGCCCCTGTGTGAGAACATCATCTGTCCACCCCTGGCCGCCCAGAGGAAAATGTGATTCTCCAACTTGTCAGGAGGGAGATTGAGGCTGACAGAGGTGAACTCACCCCACTCATTTATTTATCCAGGGCCTCTGTGCCAGGCCTGGGACTGGCACCGCCCACGCGGAGGTGAATGAAAGCTTTTTGCAGGAAGCTGGCGGCCAATGAGAGCTGCTGGGCAGAGCTGACTTGTTCCTGCCTTTGAGTTCCTCTAGCCATATCTATTTTTAGTATGTTTTTGTTGTTGTTGTTTTAGAGAGGGAGGAAGGGAGTGGTAGAGAGAGAGAAACACTGATCTGTTGCCTCCTGGCACGTGCCCTGACCCATGGCAGGGCTCCTCTGGCCGTATTTTAAGTGCTGGGAGGTTTCCAGGCAGAGACCTCTGGGCGGGCTGTCCGCACGTGATGGCAGTGTCCGTCTGTTCAGCAGCAACTCTGGACAGTACTTCTCCGCCGTATACAAGCGCTCAGTCCTCCCACCCACCCCAGGAGGTAGGCATGCTCCCTTATTTATGACGAGAAAATGGGGTCACATAGCTCATCGCTGGGAGAGGCAGGTGTAAATCAGGTCTGTCTGCTTCTTGATAATAATAGTGCCCGTGGTAAGTGTTACCCAGTATCTACGGGATGCTTACTATGTGCTGACCAGGGTGCTCAGAACCTGATTTAATCGTAACAACAACACTATACAGTGGGCACCATTATTATCCCCATTTAAAACATGAGAACTTGAAAGCAAAGGTTTAGGCATTTGCCCAAGGTCACACAGTGAGGTGCTCGCAGAGCTGGGATTTGAATAAGGCCAGAAGGATGCAGGGTGATAGGTTAGGATCTGTTCTGGCCACAAAAGACAGAAATCCCCCTCCCAATAGCAGTGCTTTAAACAATTTTATTTATTCCTCATTTTAATGAAGACCCAGGGTGAGCAACACAGGGCTTCTGTGTCACAACCCAAGGTGGCTGCTCCAGCTCCACCCCTTACATCTGCATCCCAGACAGACAGCAAGAGGCCGGAAGAGATGAAGAGGGGCACCCCTCCTTTAAAGAACAATCCCCCGAAGTCTCAGGAGAGCTTTCTGTTTACATCCTATTGGTCAGAACATAGTCACATGACAACATCCAGCGGCTGGGAAATCATGTGATAAGATGAAAACCAGGGTTCGCGCCCTAGCCGGTTTGGCTCAGTGGATAGAGCGTCAGCCTGTGGACTGAAGGGTCCCAGGTTCGATTCCGGTCAAGGGCACATGCCTGAGTTGCAGGCTCGATCCCCAGTGCGGGGGGGGGGGGGGGAGGGGGTGTGTGTGCAGGAGGCAGCTGATCAATGATTCTCTCTCATTGATGTTCCTATCCCTCCCTTCCTCTCTGAAATCAATACAAATAAAAAAAATTTAAAAACACAGCAGGGTTCCTCACTATCAACATAAAACCAGACCTGTACTGTTGCTAAAACAGTAGAAACATATTTTATTCAGGAGGATTGCAATAGGGGATAGAAACCTCTGTATGGACCTGAACTCTGGCTACAGCATTGGCCACTTGACTTATAGCCAGGGGCAGGATGGGGTCAGCGGATGAAACATTGCTAAGCGGTAACGTCGAGTGTGCAGGGGATTCTGGTTAAACGGACCTAACATCTCTGAAAGCTGAGGCGGGGGCAGGGGCAGGGAGAGGAACGAGGACCCCAATCAGATATGAGGGTGAGGGACTCTTGCCAAACTGACTTACTAACTTAGCAGGATATTTGCTAAGACTGACTTCACACGGAAGAGCACAGATGGGCCTGGGAGAGTTCAGGAGCCTGAATAGAGTCTGGTCCAGCAGAGACTCTTTGTCACCCCAGGAAGGAGGGTGAGGGTGCTTCCTGGGACACTGGCACCAGCCATGGGGCTGGGGGGTCACTGGGCATCGGGGTCTAAACACCCTGTGTGAGCTGCTTAAAGCCGTCAGGTAATAGGAGAGGGGGCTTGAGCCCATGCACCTGGGCCTCCCCTGTCCTGACCTGGGGGCAGACAGTCCGTGGTGCTAGGCTCTGCCGGAGTGGAACTGCCAGCCACTTTCCACCACAGAGGTCAGACAGGAAAACAGGTCCCAGAGGTGGCGGGGGGTTCCTGGCGGTGCAGTGGGCAGGGTGGGGGTGACCCTGGGTGGGGCTGTCCCCTCTGTGCTCAGTTCTCTTTCTTGGGGGAAGGGCAGGTAAGAATCATGGGATTGTGTTTTTAAAAATATATATTTTTATTGATTTCAAAGCGGAAGGGAGAGGGAGAGAGAGATAGAAACATCAGTGATGAGAGGGAATCATTTCATCAGCTGCCTCCTGCACACCCCTACAGGGGATTGAGCCTGCAACCTGGGCATGTGCCCTGACTGTAGGATCCTACAGTCTTCAGGCCGATGCTCTATCCACTGAGCCAAACCGGCTGGGGTGGATTGTCTTACAATTAGGAATTACCTCTGACTGTAAGCGGGTGTAGAGATAGTGTAACCTGCGCCCAGGCGCTTAGTACAAATCTTTGTGGTGTTTTTTTAACACTCTCCTTCCTGGAGGTTCATTTCTCCCTGGAGGCCAGGGAATGTGGCCCAGCTAGTTCGGTGTGGGGACCTGGATGTAAACTGCCCCCAGCCAAAGCCCCTGCCTCTCTGTGGGAGCCATAGCAGCCGTGTGAACAGTTTGCTGAGCTCTCAGCGGGGGGAGCAGTGCAGGCAGTGACGTAGGCACTTCCTGCCTCTTTCCTGGGATCCCAAGGTCTGAGGCCACTGACGCGGGCCACGTGGAGTGTCAGCGGAACCCAGGCCAGGGAAGGGCCCTGCCCAAGGCCGCGTGCAGGTGGCAGAGCTGGTCTGGGCCCGGCCTGGCTCCGTGGTTTCCAGCACCGTGCTCCGGCGGTCATCACGGACTGTGGTCGGGGCTGTGGTGTGGGGTGGTCTGATGGAGAAGAAGTAGCTGTTTGTGGGCCAGGAGTGAGGAACTGAGTCCTGGTGGGTGTGTGTCGTGGGGGCAGTGAGCCCTCTCAGTGGACAGTGGGGCGGGGCTGGGCTGGAACTAAATGGGGCACCTGGGACCAGAGGACTCTGTGCTGGGAGGCTGTCCTGCAGGGCACCCTGGGATAGGTCACGTCCTCCTGTCCCTGCCTGTGAGTATTGGGAGTGTGTTGGACGCCATCACTCCTACTGAGGGGAACACCAGGAGGCCTGGGTGAGGGGCTGAGCTGGTTTGGGGACTCGCTGAGGGTGGAGGCTGTGGTGTGTGGGCCTCCCCCCGGACCCCCATGGAGAGTGAACGAGGCCAGGCATCCCTCTGAAACCCCCGAAAAGCAGAGAGGGGTCGGGACGGGTGATCTGGAAGCTGCCTGCTCACCTCTGCCCCTGCCTTGCTCTGCCCTGCAGGTGGGATGCTATGGAATATGATGAGAAGTTGGCCCGGTTCCGGCAGGCCCACCTCAACCCCTTCAACAAGCAGCGTGGGGCAAGGCAGCATGAACAGAGGGCTGGTGAGGAGGCCCCAGACGTCGCTTCTGAAGGTGGGTGCCGGGGGCCGGGGTGGAGGTCTGGGTGGGCAGTGTGACCCTCACACCAGCACCCACCCACCCTCCCTGGTGGAAGGTGCTGGCTTTCCCCCACAGCTTCCTTCTCTCCACACGTTCCTTTGCAAATGGGGCAGGGCCAGGCTCCCCTCAGCACCTCCTGTGGGCTCCCTGAACCTCAGGGGCCCTTCTGACCCCCAGCTACCCAGCTTTCTGCTAGGAAAAGGCAGACTGACTTCTCTCTGTTGCCTTCCACACCTGCACTCGCTCACTCCAGAGACCCTGCCTGAGCTGGCCCCTGGGGAGCCGGAGTTCCACTGTGCCGAGCGTGTGATGGATCTCGGTCTGTCTGAGAACCACTTCTCCCGCCCCGTGGTAAGGTTCAGGGTGTGTGTGTGTGTGTGTGTGGTTTGGGGGGGGGGGGGCGGGCGGGGGGATACACCAGGCAGAGGGGTCATGTGCATCTCAGCTAAGGTTCTTTACATCTGAGGCCCACGTGACACCTAACACCCATCAGCAAAACCCATTTGAGGGCTGGACCTGGGAAATGGGTTTGGGGGCTGCTATTCTCCTGTAGGGCTGTTCCTCTCCCTACACGTTGGCTTCTTGTGAAGGACCGACTTCATCTGGGGTTCCATAGACATCTGCGGGGTGTGTGGGGGGGAGAGGGGGCGCGCGAGGGCGGGAGAGAGGGTAACTCCCTGCCCATAGCCCCCACCAGCCTCGCAGCCGGGATGGCCTCTCTCGTCTGCTGTGTGTTTTGTTGTATGGTTTGCTTGGTCACTGTGAGGTGCTGGGGGTTGCGGGGAGGGTCTGGGCCATCTCTGGGCCTGGCGATTAAGCCGGAAGCCACTTCCTCTCCTTGATGACAGGCCAGGGTCATTTCCCCAGCTTTAGTGAAATAACATGGCCAGAAAAGTGAGCAAATTTCTAAAAGAAGGAAGTTGTGTTTTGAAAAACATCCTGAATGAGGTCTCCAGAGGCCTGTGGGTAGATGGGTCCAGCTGGGGGGCAGGTGGGGTGGGGTGGCTCCTGCCTGGGCTGCTACCTTCCCTGGGCCTTGAGCAAGGTCTGCTCCGGGCCTAACTGTCCATGAGGATGGGTCTGGCGTGGACGGGAGACTGTGGGCGGCCATGTGACTGGTGTGTCCCCCAGGGTCTGTTCCTGGCCTCTGACATCCAGCAGCTGCGGCAGGCCATCGAGGAGTGCAAGCAGGTGATCCTGGAGCTGCCCGAGCAGTCAGAGCGGCAGCAGGACGCCGTCGTGCGGCTCATCCACCTCCGGCTGAAGCTCCAGGAGCTAAAGGCAGGTGCCGGGCAGCCCACCAGGGAGGCAGCTGGAACTGCGTGGAAGTCGGGAGGCCTGGGCTGGCAGAGGCGCTAGCAGAAGGGCAGGTAGAGAGACGGGCTCTCGGTCCATGTGCAGACTCCTTCTCCATCAGTCTGATCTTAAGTGGCCAGTCCTGGGTCATGTGCCCACCCACTGTAGTGAGCGGGTGAAGTAAGTCCCACCTTGAACCACGTGACTCAGATTGGGAGGCGGGGCTTCCTGAAGGTGACAAGGTCAGGGTGATGGATCCTGGCAGCCAAAAACCGTGTCTATAATGTCGTCCTGGAGTCTGTGCATCTGGCCTGGCTGCACTGGCCCGTGAGTCCCTGGGAATTGGGAAAGTGCTGTATTCATTAGGATGTAGATAAGGCTGTGGTAACAAAGACTGCAAACCACAGTGGCTTAAAGGACTTAGATGTGTCATTTTACTCATAGAGATGCCATAGGTGGTCCAGGACCCGTGGCAGGTAATGGTGATGGCAACCCCAGGTCCTCCTTTCCTGTTGCTCTGACAGTCCCTGGGTGACCACACTCCCATCTGGGCTGCACTGAGCCAGCAGAAAAGAAGGGAGGAAGGGCAGAGAAGGTCCTGTCCCTCCTGCTCACATATCCTTGGCCCTAGGTGCAGCAGCCAGGTGCAAGGGGTGCTGAAAAGGTGGTCCAGGCCTGACTGATCACAGGGGTGTTCCATTGCTAAAGAGAAAAGGGGTGACATTGGGAGAAACTCAATCTGTTAAAGAGATCCCTGGAAGAAGTAAGTCAAGGGGCTTACCTGTGACCCCCGGTTCACCTGTGACCCCGCCCTGGGCTCTCTCCAGGACCCCAATGAAGATGAGCCCAACATTCGAGTCCTCCTGGAGCATCGCTTCTACAAGGAGAAGAGCAAGAGTGTCAAGCAGACGTGCGACAAATGTAACACCATCATCTGGGGGCTCATTCAGACCTGGTACACCTGTACAGGTGGGCAGGGACCCAGACCGGCTCCTCTGGGTGGGCAGTCAGGTCCCCAGGGCAGGGCAGAGACCTCGCAGGTCTGCTGCTGTATCTAGTATTCAGGTGACTTGATTCTCAACCATGTACTTGGTGTTCACTGAGCCCTGGGCATGAATAAGGGAAACCCACCTTCACCAGGCTCCACCCACACCTGCGTTTTTGGTATGATGGCCACTAGCCACACATGGCTATTCAAACTTAAATTTAAATGAATTAAAGTACATATTTAGTTTCTCAGTTGTACTACCCACATTACAAGAGCTCAATGGCCACAGGAGGGAAGTGCAGATAGGACGCTTCCATCACTGCAGAAAACGCCATTGGAAGGCGAATAATAAGCGAAGGACATGGTGTGTTAGACAATAGAGTACAGTCAAGAAGAACAAGAAAAGGGAAAAGCATGTGTCGGGGAGAGGGGTGGGTGTGGCTTTAGGGTGGAATCAAAAGGCATCATGTGACATTTAAGCAAAAACTTGGAGGTCAGGGACAAGCCAGGTATGTATCTGGGGAAGAAGGTTCCTGCCGGGAGGTGTCTGTGCAAAGGCCCTGAGGTCCGTGTGTGCGGTGTCTTCAGTGAAGAGCAGAGAGCAGCGTGGCTGGAGCGTTGTTTCTGAGAGGAGGTGTGGTCGATGTGGGCTCAGAGGTTGCTGGGCCTGTGAGTGAGCTGTGGCTTCAGCAGATGCTGCACCTACTTAAATAGTAACAGGGTCACTCTGGCTGCTGAGCTGAGCGTGGACTAAAGGAGGGATGCAAGGTAGAGGGGGAGGAGGATGGCACTCTGACCAGGGTGGGGCGGTTGGGGGTGAGAAGTGGTCCCTAAAGAGCTAGCTGAAGGACTAGAAACGGGTGCATGAGAGAACGGTTGGATTTATAGTTTTCCGTCTCAGCAGGTGGAATGATGGGGTTTCTGAGGCCTGAGATGGGAACACTGGGGTGGGTTTGGTAAGGAAAAGCCTAAGTTCCCCTCAGACAAGGTGGGTTTAAAGCCCTTTAGGTGTCCAGGTGGGAATGGCAGGTTCGAATCTGGAGTTCAGGGGCAAAGTGCACACTCCTTCAGGCCGAGGGACCTGCGGTGAGAAGCTCTTGGATTGGCCTGGAAATCCGAGTAGCCCCTCTGGGGCTCCCAGCAGCTGAAGGTCAGCCTGGGCCGCAGGACCCCCCCTACCTCTAAGAGGCATGTTACCGGTCCCCCCACCCCCAGGGTGTTATTATCGCTGTCACAGCAAGTGCTTGAACCTCATCTCCAAGCCCTGCGTGCGTTCCAAAGTCAGCCACCAAGCCGAGTACGAGCTCAACATCTGCCCAGAGGCAGGGCTGGACAGCCAGGACTACCGGTGTGCCGAGTGCCGGGCACCCATCTCTCTGCGTGAGTGTCCAGGAACGGGCAGGTGGAGGCAGCTGTCCTGGGCAGGGTAACAGGCCAACATCTGGGGGAGAGCACTGGGTACATCAGGTGGCTGGGCCAGCATGGCTCCTGCAGGTGCCACCTCCCTCTCCCGGGGAAGCGACCGGGACTGCTATGGCACTTCTCCACGTGGTACAGGCAGACTGGGGTTCCAGCCCAGGTCAACTAGGAGTACCGCGGAGCTGGAGGGCCTGCACTCAGCCTCCCGTGTGCAGCCCTGTTGTCACAGAAAGCCCGCAGTTGGCATGCACTGTGTCAGGCCTTAGAGATTTTGTAATGTTGAATCATTGGGTCCGCTCAGCAGTCCTCGCGGGCAGTCCTATTCTTGTCCCATTTTACTGATGAGAAAATTGAGGGTAGTCAGACGTCCTGACCTGCCTGATGTCCCATGGCTCTTCCCCTGTGTGTTGTGGGTTTAGCTGGACCATGGGACCAGCACCATGTGCGGCAGAAGCCCTGTGCACATGCGTGTGGCTGGGACCCTGAAAGTAGCTGGGGCTTTGTAACAACCCACCCCCTCTACAGGGGGTGTGCCCAGTGAGGCCCGGCAGTGTGACTACACGGGCCAGTACTACTGCAGCCACTGCCACTGGAACGACCTGGCGGTCATCCCGGCACGCGTGGTGCACAACTGGGACTTCGAGCCACGCAAGGTGAGGGTGGGAGGGCTGGGGTGCGGCCCTGGGGGGCGTGAAGGGGCGTGGCTCCAGGAGGCCTGGCGGGGTGGGGGGAGGGGAGGTGGGCTGGGGCGTGGTCATCGGGATAGGGGTGTGGTCAGGTGCTGACGGGCGGGCGGTGGGGGAGTGGCTGGGCCTGGGGGGCCGGTGTGTGCCACTCCTTGACGTTCCCCCAGGTGTCCCGCTGCAGCCTGCGTTATTTGGCACTGATGGTGTCTCGGCCAGTGCTCAGGCTTCGGGAGATCAACCCTCTGCTGTTCAACTACGTGGAGGAGCTGGTGGAGATACGGGTGAGGCCCGGGTGGGGGCAGCGACCCTGTGTTGTGAGAGCTGAGGAGAGACCCACCTGCTTAGGTTACTGGCCCGTCAGCTGTCCTCTAGGCCCAGAGGAAATGTGAAAATTTCTAGTAGCCACATTAAAAAAGTAAGAAGAAACGGGTAAAGTTATTTTGAATAACATATTTATTTCACCCAATATACCCAGAAGATTGTTTGACTATAATCACTATACCTTATTAAGACACTAGAGGCCTGGTGCATGAAATTCGTGCACGGGTGGGGTCTCTAGGCCAGGCCGGCAGTCAGGGCCTATCAGGGCAGCCTCGCTCAGTCCCATTCGGGGCCTGCTGGATGCCAGCTGTCAGCCAGGGCCTTCCGGGTGGGGGAGGGGGGCGGGGGGAACCAGGGGAGGTTGGCTGTGGGAGCTGGGAGCGCGCTGTCCACCAGGGGGGAGCTTCTGTGTTGAGCATCTGCCCCCTGGTGGTTAGTGTGTGCCATAGCCACTAGTTGTTTCAGTCATAATGGTTGCTTAGGCTGTTATATATATAGATTACATTCTTTTTATTTTTTGTCCTCCGTCTTTTAATTCCCTGTGCCTTTTACACGTGTGGCAATCTCATCAGCCCAGCCAGCTCCAGTGCTCAGGAGGGAGGTGGCTGGTGGGACAGCCGGGAGAGATGCCAGGCTTCTCTCCTCGCCCAGCAGTGCCAGGCCAGGAGGTAGTCAGAAAGGATCAGACTCCATTTACAGGGCAGGTGACTGAGGCAGAGCCAAGGCCACCTGGGCTGCGGAGGGCTCTGCATCCCTCTGGGACGTGGGGGGTAGAGCGACAGGGTGACGGAGCCTCAGGGTCCTGGCTGGCCTGGAAGCTGTGCTTTGCCCTTGAGCTTGGCTGGAGCACTCACAACAAGGCCCTTCCTGGGGGGTGTCAGATGACACGACTCCCGACAGGGCCAGCCCCCACGGCCACACAGAAGTGCCCTGGGGCAGCCCTGCCCTGGCCTAGGGGCCCACCTGCCTCTCTTGTCCACAGAAGCTGCGCCAGGACATCCTGCTCATGAAGCCATACTTCATCACCTGCAAGGAAGCCATGGAAGCGCGTCTGCTCCTGCAGGTCAGACGCCCGCCCAGGGAGGTGTGAGGGCAGGTGGGAAACAGCCAGACAGAGGAGGACCCGTCACGCGCAGGTCTTTTTCAGATGGCTCGACAGTTTGTGTTGGCACAACAGCCGTTAGCAGAGGGTCTCCCACACTGTCCCAGGCAGCACCAGGTCTGTCATAAGCAAACAGGCATTCTACCCCACAAGTGTCCTCTGATCACATCAGTGTGTGGGGCGCTGTGAGAAGCAGGCGTCGTCCCTGCAGCCTCTATGTGACTCCACGACGTGGACCAGGCGCAGGCCTGCCCGGGCAGGGTGGACCAGGAAGCACACTCTGCAAGGCTTACCTGTTCGTTCAGCCAATACTCACTGAGTGCCTGCTATGGGCAAACACTGTTGTAGATACTGGGGAGCAGTGAACAGAACAAGATCCTTGCCTCATCTCAGAGGGGCCCTTCGGGGGGAAGACAAGAAAAATGAGCTATTGACGGGGTTGCTGAGGGTTGTGGACAAGAGGAGGCAGAGAAGGGCGTGGGAATGTTGGGGTCAAAACGGGAGGAAGAGCTGTGTTCCAGGCAGAGGTGGGGTGCGTGGGCAGCAACAAGGTGGCCAGTGTGGCTGGAGGGGCTGATGCCTGTTTCTACCACGAGCCCCCAGGGCCCAGACGGTGGGTGGGCAGGGGGAGGGGGCCTCCTGGGGCTTGGAGTCATGGCTGCTGGACCCATAGCTCCAGGACCGGCAGCATTTTGTGGAGAACGATGAGATGTACTCAGTGCAGGACCTCCTGGACGCGCACACGGGCCGCCTGGGATGCTCGCTCACCGAGACCCACACGCTCTTCGCCAAGCACATCAAGCTGGATTGTGAGGTGGGTACCCCACCGAGGACCAGGCACCTCTCCTCGCCCAGCCCCCAGGGCAGGGTGGGTGGTGTGTCCTGGCTTCAGGTGCCTCTGGAGCAGCACTGACTTGCTCCCACCCCACCCCCAGCGGTGCCAGGCCAAGGGTTTCGTATGTGAGCTCTGCAGAGAAGGTGACGTGCTATTCCCCTTCGACAGCCACACATCCGTGTGCAGTGACTGCTCCGCCGTCTTCCACAGGTTGGTGTGCCCCTCCCGCCCCAGCCACAGGGAGAGGGACAGGGGAAAGATGGTTGGGGCCTGGTCTTTGCTGCCTGGTTTTCAAAGCCCTTTGCCTTGATCCTAGATAGGGAGTTAGGCCCTGATGTGTGTGCCTGAATCGCAAGATCCACTGGGACGAGCACCTGTGGGGCTGGGGAGGGCCCCTGTGTGAGCCCCACGGCTGTCCTGCTTCCCTATCCCCAGGACTGAGGTTGGCCTCTCAGGATTAGCATAGGACAGTGGTCGGCAAACTCATTCATTCACAGAGCCAAATATCAACAGTACAACGATTGAAATTTCTTTTGAGAGCCACATTTTTTAAACTTAAACTTCTTCTAACACCACTTCTTCAAAATAGACTCACCCAGGCCGTGGTATTTTGTGGAAGAGCCACACTCAAGGGGCCAAAGAGCCGCATGTGGCTCGCGAGCTGCGGTTTGCCGACCACTGGCATAGGGCATGGTTTCCTAAATCTAGTTCCTGGCACTTCTAATGTCCAAGTGATATATTTTCTCAAACTTCTCTAGGCTAAAAGAAATACCTAACATTTTGTTCATTAAGTATTTAGGTTAAACAACGTAAGCATTTATGAATTAAAGACTTAGTGAGTGTTTGGGAAAATAATATACATAAATTGGAAGGAAGTATTTTAACTGTTTAAGAAGCGCAATTACTAATAATATGAGTCTGCCTGCTGGGCCCTGCACAGCTTCTCACAGTGGCCTCAGATGGGACAGCACCCCCCCTCTTCTGCCCACACTGGTTGTTTCCTGCCACTTGCTGTTGGTCATAGCAGCAGCTGACGTCACAGCTTTGCAGAACTGGGATTGCTGTCACAGGAAGGGTTCATGTGGAAGCTGTGAAGTCCCTTGAGCTAGGCGTTTGCATGGTGTGTGACATGTCAAATGCTGCTGTGCCCCCTTCAGAAATTTAGCCCATGGGCCCCTGTGTCTCCACAGTGCCTGGGGCAGAGTGCACAGTGGTGATGGGGCAGGTAGGGTCCCCGAGACTCTAAGAGATCCGAGCCAGACTGTCCTTGTCAGACATTAATAGGTGCCAGTCACAGGCCTGGCAGGCACATGTGGTACAGACCCTGCTGTGCCCTTTGGGAGACACTGCCTCAGTTTCCCCAACTATAGAGCGAGCCTGAGTTAGGAAGCTTGAGGACTCACTGCTAACATTTTATATGCAGAGGCCCCGCCCTGTACCCAGGGTCTGACCCTGTCTGCCTGTCACTGTCCCCAGGGATTGCTACTATGACAACTCCACCACGTGCCCCAAGTGTGCCCGGCTCATGTTGCGGAAGCAGTCTCTCTTCCAGGAGCCTGGTCCAGACGTGGATGCCTAGAGCCACGGGCACCCTTCCCAAGCCTCTCTGGAGCCCACCCTACCGGTCATTGCCAAAGTCAAGGTGTTTCTTGTGCTCTGGACACCCCTAGGGTGCAGCCCCTGGACCTCACCCACTGGGTCAGAGGGTGAAAGCACCACAAAGACCATCAGCCCCCAGTCTTGCTGGGACTCAGGGCTATGCCTGGCTGTTTCCTGGGTGTGCTGCTGTGAGGGCCAGAATGTGCCCCCTACCACTGTAGGCTCCATGGGCAGGAGAGTGAGGAGGGTTTTCCGTCTTCCCCATGGTGAAGACCCCCCATGTCCTTGGAGCCAGGCTGCTGGGTCTTGGCTACCCTAAAAACCCTGGAGGGCTTCCAGGGAGTGGCTGACAAGACCTGAGGACGCCAGCTGCACACCCTCAGCCTTGGCCTGAGACTTACCTGCAGTGGATGATTGGGATCTACCTGGAGGCTCCCATCCCCCACCCCTTGTCTCTTTGGGGTCTCCTGGTTGTTCCTGGCTGAGGCTCTTTACAGGTGTCTCCCAAGGGCCTGGCCCTGCCTCCACGGTTCTCTCTCCTAGATTAGAGGTCTGGAGAGAACAGGGATTGACAGGGCCAGTCCAGGGGTTCCCGGTTCTTTCTACGCAACAAGGAGGGAAGGGGCCATGGAGCTCTTTCCCCTGGTGGACCAGCTGTGGCTCCTGACTTGGCCTAGCCTGGCTCACTCTGGTGCTCCGAGCTGGGTGGCTGGGGGTCCTGCCTCCAGGTGTGGCCCTGGGAGATGTTCCAGAGGTTACAGTAGGTTTGAGTGGCATTTCTGGGGACCAAATTTGCCCCTGAGATAGTCTGTCCACTACAGTGCTTGTAGAGGAATCCAGACAGCCCAAAGACCACCAGCCAGGGCCTTTTTTGGGGGACCCTGAGGTCCAGTGCTGGGAATATTTGCTCCAGTGAGTTCAGGCAGGAAGCCTAGAGTCCATGAAGGAAGATGAGCACGAGGTGTGTGACGCCCCATCTGACAGAGGACCCCAGAGGGAGGATGGGGCCCACAGCGCTTCCATGGGGGAGCTGCAGCCAACCTCCACATCTGCAGGGATGTTTCATGCATCAGAGACCCTGCCTTTGAGGGGGAGGCCTGGGGGAAGAGTCTTTCCTGCCCTGCCCTGTGATTGGCTGTCACGTACAGGTAGTGGTGGTGGGCAGGGAACACAGCCACTGGGTTCCCTATCACCTCTGACTAGGAATCCCAAGAGAGGCTGCAGCCAGCAGAAGGGTCAGCTCAGCTTGTTGGCCACTGGCCCACGCAAGGGGTGCTAAAGACAGTGTCATGTGGCGGCTTTAGGCGATCCTCTTGCTGTCTGTTCTGACCTGCCTCAGTGTGACAGCGAGAAGCAAGGCGGTGTCAACAGCAGGCCCTCAGCCTGCCTCTCTGGTAGGGTTGCAGAGGGTTTAACCAGTTAACTACCACGTGTCCAAAACGGAAACCATCCCCAAACGCCACGATATTTTGAGTTTAATTAAAAAATCAATTTGCAATGAATGTTAAAATAAATATTACAATTTGGGTGTTCTTGAATATTTTCAGCTGAAAATTCTCATAAAAAATGATTTTAAAGTTGGTCAGAGCTGCCACTTAGGGAAAGCATTTTTTTTTTTTTTTATAGACTCGCATGGCGTGTGGGGAAGGTCCGCCCCTTGTGTCTATAGATGCTTACAGTGTACAATGGGTTAAGGGCAGGTGCCTCAGATCTGCACCTTTCTCACAGCTGCACATTTCTGTCATGGGGACATAAGCCATTCCTGAGTTTATGTGTTAGAATCAGTGACCAGAAGAAATGTTAGCATGCATTTGTTGGACAGAGTTGGCTTTTTTTACTTTTTATTTTTTTAGCTCCCTCAATTACCTCCTGCCCCAACACCTCTTCCCCACCTATCCCTTCCGGATGACAGAGTCTCCAAGCAGAATCACATGTGGTCTTTCTGAGTCCACAGCACTGTAACAAGAACCCACAGAGGAACCAGTTTGCACAGCCAGCACCTTAGAGAGGAGCGAGGGGCACCCAGCTGGAACGATGCTGCAGCCGTCTCATTAAATCTGTGTTCTCTAGACTTTGCTGTGTGTGGTGAATCAAGGGCAGGTCAGGGTTTGTTGACAGGCAAACCAATTGTGGGTTCAAGGAAAAGCCCACAACCTGCCCCATCCAATTGAGTGCCATTAATCTGGTTTGGGGAGAAGCACTCTTGATGGGTGAGGAGCTCAGGTATGGGTGTCAGACATAGGCCCGAGTGCTCCGATTCCCTTCAGCCTCCATTATTCTATGAGATGGATGAGAACGCAGTCTCATGGGCTGTTTGGGGTCTAGGAGTCACTGGTCACTGAGCAGGGTATGCAGAGAATGCTCAGTGTCCTAATGGTGGAAGGATTGTCTCACTGACCCAGCATCACAAGAACGTCACAGGTCCCGTGCCTGTTACATCTTGTTGGGCCCACTACAAGGGCTGTCACTGAAACTCAAGGCTATTCCATTACCCTTGGACTATAGGAAGCCATACATCCCTACTGCAAATCATGGGCAAACCTCACTTTTCTACAGAGATATAATGTGCAGATTTGACCAGGATCGCAAAGGGCCTATGACCCAGAGAACCTCGGAAATCTCTGCTCATCATCTATATCCAGTTGCCATCCAGATAAGCTGTCAGCAACCCTATTCCTAAAGGTTTGAACTGCACCTCAGCCACAGATAACTAAAGCTTTACTTTGGATATTAGGGGGAGGATGCAATCTTTTTCCCCCTTTCAGGTTATGAAATAGTAATTATTATTTTTACTTTGACTTAGACTTACAGAAACGCTGCAAAAACATTCCCATGTACCTATCTCCTGGATGTCCTACATGTGAACAATTTGCCCCATTTGGTTCATTCTTTCTTCTTTGAACCATCTGACAGTAGGTTGCAGGGAGGATGCCACTGCCTCTCAATACTTGTGTATATTCCTCCAACCAAGGAAATGACCTTACATGGCCTCGTTGCAATTATCAGAAGACATCATGAAAGTAACATTGGTTAACAAGTTGTCATGTGCTATTTTTTAAAAAGTCTACCTTTATCTATTTCTGGACTTTCTAATTTATTCCACAGTTCTGACTACTAAAGTGCTTTAATTACAGACCCAATGTGTTTTAATGTCTAGAAGGGCTGGTCTTCTCAGTTTTTTTTTTTTTTTTTTTTTAATGAGTATTCTAGTATGCAATCTTTTTTTTTTTTACAAAAAAATGTTTTTATTGATTTTAGAGAGAAGCATTGATTGGTTGCTTCCCATAGGGCCTGGAACTGATGAACCCAATACCTGGGAATGTGCCCCGACTGGGAATTGAATCAGTGACCTTTCAGTGCATGAGATGACACTCAACCAACTGAGCCACACTGTCCAGGGCTCATGCGAATTTTTAAAGTACATATTTAAATAAAATTTTAATGACAAAATTTGATACTCAAGTGTCAAAATTAAAATATCAGAAATAGGGTTTTCAGGGATGTTAAATCTCTGGAAGCAGAGAGACTTGGCTGAGCCTCATTCATTGAGGTCATTTTGTTGCTTCTGGCTTTACTTTAACTTTTGGTTACACACACTGAAAAACAATCTAAGATAGCTGCTTTGAGCGTCGCTTTTTCTCATTGTACAATTCCCTGTAGCAATTTATGGCACCACTGATCGCTCTTGAAACTTTCAGTTTCCACTCATCATTGGGACTGCTACTGGTAAGGATCTGTAAGCCAGCCTCAAAATGTGAGAGGGCTGCTGAGAGTTCTCCTGTGGTTAATTGACGCAGAACAGGTTGAGTGTCTTCACTGTCCTCCTCTCCTGCTGGCTCCTGTTCCAGCTGCATCAGCTCCTCATTAGAGAGAGCATCCTCGTGTGACTGTAGCAACTGGTCCACATCAGCTTCCACAAGCTCTTCAAAAGCCAGACTCTTGGCAAGGGTCATAATGTCTTTTTGAAGCTGTGCAATGTTATCTGCTTGGGAAAAATTCTGGAACTGAACACACTGGGGCCAAATTTTCTTCCACACGCTGTTCATTGTTGCTGGCCTGAGTGCCTCCCAAGCTATTGCAATGTTGTCTACAGCATCCAAGATGTTGTAGTTTCTCCAAAACTCCCTGATCGTAGCTGTATCCTCCCCATCTGTTGCTTCTAGCATGTGCTCAAACGTCCTTCTGAGGTAATGAGCTTTGAAGGTAGAGGCTACACCTTGACCCATGGGCTGGATGGAGTCAGCTGTACTGTCATGGAGATATTCCACTCTTACATTATCAGACAGATCACTCAAATTTACTGGGTGGCATGGTGCGCCGTCTAGGATGAGCAATGCTTTGTTGCTTAGATTATTTCTGGCACAGTATTTTTCAACAGCAGGACAAAAAAAGTACGTGAACCATTCATGAAAAATGCTCCTGGTTGCCCAGGCCTTTTTGTTTGAGCGCCAAATCACAGGCAAATTGGGCTTGGAGTACCCCTTCAGAGCCCTGGGGTTTTCTGAGTGGTACACCAATAAGGGCTTCAACTTCAAGTCCCCAGCTGCGTTGCCACCAAGAAGCAGCATCAAACGATCTTTGGACGATTTAAACCCTGGCTGAGCTTTTTCCTCCACAGAAATAAACGTTCCTTCAGGCATTCTCTTCCAATAAAGCCCTATCTCATCTACATTGAAAACTTGCTGGGGGGTGTACTCACCTTCTTCGATAATGCTTTTCAGCACTTCCAGGTCTGTGTCCTTGTTGCTAGAAGCTGTGCAGTCCTTCTGGAAGTGGGGCAAACAATGGCGCTCCCTGAATCTCACAAACCAGCCTTTACTTGCACTAAATGTTTCTTTTTGAGAGCTTTCACCTTGTCCACGCTGTAAGTCATCAAACAAACTCTTGGCCTTCTCCTGAATCGTGGTAACACTCAGGGGCATGTTTCGCTGGCTTTGGTCTTCCAGCCACAGGCGCAGCAGTCGCTCCATCGTCTCCATGACTGCACTTCGATGGCGAGTCAACCGAGAGGCTCTGAAGGGAGTCGCTATTTGTGAACTCACTTTTATTTTTTCTTTATTATCTCGGATTGTCGCCACTGTAGAGACAGCAAGGTCTAAGGCCTTTGCGATCTGGCTGAGCTTTTCACCTACTTCAAATCGTCTTAACACTTCTAATTTCATGTCGAGGGTAATTGCTTTCCGTTCCCTTTTGGCATTTGCGATGACCTTTAGGGGCCTTTTCCCGGGCATGTTCGCCCCCAAAGTGTAATAAAGTCACAGCAGTCTCCGGGGAAAGAGGGCCTTTGTTTACTCGGCTCGTTTGCAGGACTTGGGAAAGGGACCCCGCTGGCAGAGACGCAGGTGGGCCTCCCCGGAGACGTGGGTCACCACAGGCTGCCCAGCTCTATGGCCCAGCAACAGGCTGTTCATCCTCGACTCTAAGGCGGGCAGCAAGGGCCTCTGGGGTCCATCAGTGTCCAAATTCCTGGACTGCACAGCTGCAGGCGCATCCAAACTGGAGTGGGTTTCTGTGGTCCACAGAACAAACAGAGAGTCGTGACGGGGAATAACGCTGCACAGCACACACCGAATCAGTCCCTTTGTTCTCAGGGTTACCGGGGCAGCAGTCCACACGTTTGCTCCCCACCTCCGCGCGCCAGTCGCAGCGGCCCACCGGGTGCGGAGCGGGTGGCGTTCGCTTATGTGAGCCGCTGCCCATGGAGGACCCCGGAAGTGCGTATCCTTGTATATGCCAGATTCAAAATAAGTCTAAGAGCGCTCCTCCTAGCACCCAGTCCGACTCGTTCGCTGGTTTCTGTGCTCAGCTGTCCGGGCAGGGGAAGGCGGCGCTCACGTTCAAATCCTTAAACTCCGGCGAAAAGTAGACTCCTAAAGAGGTCCGGGGCGGGCTCCGCGGCCTCGCTGCGCATGCGGACAGCCTCCCCAAGCCTGTTCAGCCTCGGTGACCAGATTGCCCCTGCATTGCGCGTGCGCGCCCCCCAGCGGCGCGTGGTCGGCGGCTCAAGTCGTACCGGCTGTTGGCGGCCGCTCGCCGAGCTGTGGAGATGCCGCGGTGGCCCGGGACCCGGAAGAACGGCCGGGTCTGGCGTCAGAACCCTCCAAACAGCTACGCAGGTAAGCGGGGAAGCGCTGCCCGCCGGTCCTGGGAGGTGGGTGACGCCTGACGCCATCCGCGTGCGCCGCCCGGAGCGGGGGACCGGGGGGCGGGGCGAGATGGGCGGGGGGACGGTGTTGGGGGTGCCAGGATGAGGGGGTCAGAAAAGCAGCAAGAGCAGCTTCAGCTCCGTCCCCGCTGCCGAGGCGGCTGCCCCTGGTCCTAACCCGTCGCCCTCCGAGCCCCGGGGACCCCTCCACGCTTCTCAGCGGTTCCCACTGCGGGCTCCCTGGGGAACCTTAGTAGGTACCCCGCCTCCTTTTCTGCTCTGCACAGAGCCCAGGTTGAGCGTCTTGGGTTCGAGTCCCGCTCCTCCCGGCACCTCGTTCCGACGCGAGCACGTTTCTGCTCGGGCTCTGCGGACGTTCTCTCGCTTGGTCTGCCTCGCAGAGTTGCTCTCCGCGCTGGTGGAGATAACGGACGCGAAAGAGTTTTGTGAATCGTTAGGAGTTTCTAATTCAGCCGGCCCGCGTTGAGCCCAACCAGTAACCGCCCGTGCTGCCCTGCGGCCTCCGTGCCGAGCTTCACAGACTCTCACTGAAGTGTCACGCCTGCCCTGCCGGTGGGCGCTGCTGCAACCCTCCTACCACCGAGGAACCCGCAGACTGTCCTCCTGCTCCAGCACCTCCACTTTGAAATACTTCCGTGCTGTACCCCTTCCCCTGCGTTAGAATCTGAAATATTACTCCATGATTTAAGGTTGTTTCATTTTTTATTGATACACCCTAGAGAGCAGTAACCACATTGATTATTTTCACCCTAATACACCTACGTGCAGTTTTTGGGTTTTGCTACAAGAAAGATACCTTGATTTCAGATTAATTTTTTTTTTAGGTATGGTGGCTTTTATTTGGATTGTTTTTATTATATTGGCTTTTGACCTACTGTAGTGAAAAACCTAAATTATCCCTAGTTCTGCCCTGGCTGGGTTACTCGGTTGGTTAGAGTGTCCTGACACACCAAGGTTGCGGGTAGGAACCCCGGTCAGGGCACATACAAGAAGTAACCATTGAATGTGTAAAGAAGTGGAACAACAAATTGATGTCTCTCTCTCTCTCTTTCTCTTTCTCTCAAATCAATTAAAAAACTTTTTAATTGTCTCTAGTTCTGTCTTTAACTGATGTAACTATTAGCAGCTTATGGTAAAAACTGTAGTTTTCCTATTTGAGGACTGAAGAAACAGGGTATAGAAGAGCATTTGCTCTCCTTGGCCTGACAAACACTATCTTTGGTTGATCATATATAAATTATGTAGTATCCTTTGGTTTTTAAGTTTCACATAATTTTAGTCTTAGAATTGTGTTTGTTTTTGAGGCTGCAGTAGTTTTAGTTACCAAAAATGCCTTGGTCAAGAAACCGTTAGTTTTCTTTGACATCTGTAGCAATAAAAGTTTTTATGTCTTCCTGCAGTAAAGTTAGTTCCTGTTGGAATAATTTTTAAAAGGGATATTTAAGCAGAGAAATAAAGGCCGCAAGCTTACACCTCGGGCTTAATCCCTGTCCCTGCACACCTGTAATTGCCACTGTGAGGAAAAGCAGTCCAGTTCAGAAGCTAATCCTCTTTCCCATTTTCATGTCAGTGCCTCCAAGGCAGCTGCTTTCAGCAGCAGGGTCTGCCCGCACATCTGATGTCATTTTCCCAGCGGCTGTGTTCAAAACCACCCAAAACCACCTGTTATTTGCTAAGAAAGATAGTGTCTGCCAGGTACGGAGCTTTGTGGGCCTGTGTGGCATTTGTCCCAGGAACCCAGTGCGGCTTCCTCAGGGTCTCCCCGACAGTGGGGGACCAGGGAACGGGTGTGTGATGACCCCGATGCCCATGCCTACCCCCCTTTTGTAGCTTCCATTTTGAGCCACACTAAGCTCTTACCATTCTGGGTCACACAGCACCTCCACATCTTCACGGATCCCATACCCATAGAGACGGTGAAAGAGAAACTCTTTCAGAAGGAAGTTGCCTCTTTTGGGAGGCGTGGGAACAAACCTTTTTCTCTGCACATCCGAGGACCCACCAGGCTGAGCCTCATCTCTGGGAAGCAGAACTGAGACAGTGTGCAAACCGCAGTTAGCTTGGCACACATCTGTCCTTCACACAGGCTGTGGGACTGTGCTTCGTGTTCTGTCTGTGCCCCTTGGAGACCCTGTGTGGGACTTGCAGTGCGGAGTGGAAGGCGTGCCTGCTGTCCCAGCCTTAGGACTTGGAGGTGCGTGTTGATTTCACCAAGCAAGAAGTCGGGAAAGAACATCCTCTCCTCTCTTACTCTCTTAGTCCTGACTTTGCAGTGTGGTTGCTTTTCTGAGTGTGATGCACATGCCAAAACCTCACAGTTTTCTTCCTGAGGGATTGAGAAATGCTTGAAGGGGAGTGAAAGAAGCACAGACTCAGAAAAACCAGCTCCAAGAAAAAGTAAAAGGGCCAACAGCTTTACACATAAGACTGCCAAAAGCTTTACATTTGAGTGTTTTTAAAGCATTCACTAATTTTTCAGTTAATCTCCTTTGGAATTGACAGCCAAATGAAGACATGCACAAGCGAGGTCCAGAAGAGTCCCTAGTTTTGGAGTTTGGGGTGTGCCACCCTCTGCCATGTGGGTGTGTTCTTGTCCACCAACCTGGAAGGTCTCCGAACCCCATCCTTTGGGGTTTTTGTTGTGGTTCATTAAGTCATTGACCATTGGTGATTAACTCAACCCCTAGACTCTATCCCCTTTGGGCCAGGGAACCTGGGGCTGTAATCAATTGGTTTCCCTGCCAACCAGCCCTTATCCTGAGCGCTTTTCCAAAGTCACCTTATTAACACCAACTGGGTGTTTTTGAAAGAGCTAGTTAAGAATAACAAAGGACATCCTTTTGTCTCTTGCTACCTGGAAATTACAAGGGTTTTAGGACCTCTGCCAGGAGGACCCAGGGTATAGTTATCACAAAGCAAATGCCACACAGGCCCACAAAGCTCCGTACATGGCAGACACTGCAAGCTGGTGTTTGCTGTGGTTCCCTGGTTCCCCTTGTCACTTGTGTGGATGCTGCTGTACCTTTTGGAAGTTTTTATCAGAAGTGGAGTGGATTTAGTTACTTGGGGAGACTAGGGTTCTCTTCTTGGGTGTGCCCAGTTTTCTAGGACCTTGATTGTATGTGAAGTAAGTGGGGGTCCGAGACTGCAGAGGGGCGTATCCCGAGTCAGACCTGTCGCTCCATGCACCTCACGGAGGGTGGGGCTTCTGGGTGCTTCCACGCTGGCTTGTGTAATCTGAACTGGTAGATGCTTGACACGTGCATGCTGCAGGCACAGACGCCTGGCGCTGGACCCATCATCTGAGGGGGCTTGTGCTGAGAACCGGTGACGTGTTGGTGTTGCAGTTTTCGTGAGAAGTTCCCCCACACTGGCCTGTCTCCTCACTATCTTCCTTCCTTTCTTCCCCCACCTACTGGTGTGGAGAGGTGACTACAACAGGAAAGATTTTTTGGTGAAGCTCAGGCCTGGGGCCAGCAAGGTGAAATTGAGGACTTTCATGTGTCTCTGAAGCTATTCCTCAGCAGTATCGTTTTCCCTAAAAAGGGGAGTTATGCAGAGCAGAGCATTCAGGAGCATAAGAAGCAAGGCATTTAAGCAGGAGCATCGAAAGTGTCACTTTTTATGCCTGGCATGTGTGCACCAGCCACTGGTGATTTCTTAGGGATTTGAGGAAATTGTTTTAAATTTCCTTGTTGTCTGGCAATGTGTGGGGTTGGTGTGGTCCCGACCCTTCCCTCCCGTGCTCTCACTCTGCCCCTGCTGCCCTGCATCGGGGTTAGGGAAATGTATGTTGGAAAGCATTTTCCTGTTCTCTGAATCCTCTTTCTCTACAAAGTTACGTGTGATTATTTTCTGAGGTCAGACTTCCTTTTCTGTAGGAACTGATGAGCCAAAGGATGCTGGGCCTGGAGCAGCTGGAGGCGGGGGATGGAGAAAGCGAGATGACTTTTCCTGGTAGAAACGGCTGCAGAAGGTTCGTGCGCATCTGAGCAGCAGACCCAGACAGCCCGTCCAAGGAAGCAGTTGCTGCTTTTGGAGCAGCTAATTCAAAGATTCTGAGAAATGAATTTAATTTAGGAAAACATGGAGAGTTCCATCTGAATTTGAAGAGCCCAGAAATGATGGCTGCAGGGCAGAGCTCTGTGTGGGAATCCCGCTTCTCCCGGGGTCTGTTGAGCCGCAGCTGGGCGTGTTTTCATCCACCAGGCAGGGTCCTCCCCAAAGACCGGTGTTGGTGTCGCCACACACAAGGGCCACATGGCAGAGCGTGAGGGGAGGGTTTGGACAACCTCTCCCATGTCAGAAAAGAGAACTAGCCATTTTCATGAAGTAACCACCGTCATTCAGTGTGAGATGTGCTCTCTTCTTCCACGGGGGCGTTCCCCTGGGGTGACAGGGATTTCCACAGTCTGGCTGTTTTGGGGGCAGGTGTTGCCATGGGATTTTCCTGCTCCTACTTTGGGAATCCTGGGAAAGATTGGAAGCACTTTGTCCAGTATTACCTGGTGGGAGGTCTGGTGAGGGGACTTCATAGTCTGTCTACCAGGAAGGCTGTGGTGTGTCCATGTGCATGGCCTGTCAGCTGAGTCCTGAGCAGCCCAGACTTGGGCACAGACATCTTCTTGCTGGTGGAGGTATCCTGGCATAACGGCCTGACTGGATCTTTTTTAGCTTTTGCTTCTGAGACTTTGTTCTGTTTATTTATTCGTCTTATGTTTCATCTCATATCTGATTCAGAGCTTCTCTCTCAGTACGTACCTGCCCTGCGGGCGGCCCTGTGTCTGGTGTCCCAGCAGCAGAGCCCTCCCTGGCTTGTCCTCCAGGTCCTGAGGTCGAGTGACGTGCTGCTGAGCTCCTCAGGCTTGAGTGTAACCTCATGAAGAGCAGAAGACTCCCCCTGTTGCCCCAAATCACACACGCTGAGAGCTGGACTTGCTTCTGTGTGATGGCGGCTGTTGGAAACCATCGTTTCCCACCAGGGTCTGTGGTGGAGGCCTTTGTTGTCTGCGCACATGCCTGTCCTCCCTGCGGGGTGGGGAGGGGCTGCTGCAGCCTGTTCTGTGAGGACCTCCCACCCGCAGGTGCAGCTGCGAGGAGGGGCAAGACAGATCCCCCGTGCTTGCATTTGGTAAAGATTCTAGAGTTTCTTGGAGGTCTGACATGCTGATGTGACACGCTTGTTCTGAAATACAGCCTGCAGTACCTAAGGGTGAAGCATCCACCCCCAGCCCATCAGTGCAGCCCTGGGCTCAGTCCTGCAGTGCTTGGTGGGGGCAGCCTCTCTGGCTCAGTGAGACTAAGTACCTGGTCCTGCCCACTTAGAGGATCTGTGAGCTGGGAAAGCTTAGCACGTGAATGAAGGCTCTGTCCTCTCCCAGCCCCTCCTGAAGGGTTCTGAGGAGGTCACCTGATACTGCCTTAGGGTATCCCAGAAATAAGTAGAATTATACATAGACACCCTTGAGCCCCAAATGCATTTCTAGGTCTTTGCCTGGAATAGACATTCTTTATTGGAGAGCCTATTTGGGAATAAAAGGCTGCAGCATCTCAAAACTTTAGTAGCAGTCTTTCCTACACCTCTTGTTTTTTATGAGTGTAAATATAATACATGCGTCCTGCAAAAAAATTATTGGGAAATCACGGTATACAGAAGGTGATCACCATCTTGTGCTGACCAAGGTTGGCTTGTTATTGGGCTCCTCCTGGCCTGTGTTGAATCCATGAGCTCACTTATAGTTTGCATTCCTTCGATGTGTCCTCGGATTGCTTTCCAGAGGGGCTTTTCTCCCAGGTGGCTGGTCCAGAGGCCACAGCAGCCTGTGGGCCATTGGGGTTGCGTCCTTATTCTCATTGGCATCATTCTCCTGTGGTCTCTGCAGCCAGGTAGCGGGGGGTAAGAATGTTACTGAATGGGTCTGGATATAAGACTTCCCTGTGTCGTTAGTAGAAGACTTTCATTCCTGGTCCTTTTGTATTTTAGAGCCAGGCTGGAATGTTAGTGCTCTGATGTCTCAAACTCTAATTCCTCTTCTTGAATTAGATCCTGTTTATTAAAATGGAAATCGGTACATACATACCCTGGGTTAAAATGTCCATGTCAGTAGGAAAACAACCCCTAGATGTATTTGGAGAGCGTTAGCTGTCTCGGGTACAGTTCAGTCTCTATGGGGAGAACATGTCCGAGGCCCTTGGTAGCTGCTCAGCTTCCTGTCAGCACCTTAGCTGTTCTGACTGCGTTTCTCTTCTCTGCTGGGTGCACCGTGAACAGTTTGTGCGAGCTATTCTTGCCCCTGGGACATCACCCGAGGTGAGGGCTGGGTTCAAGACTGATTCCAGTTTTTTTAATGTAAAGTGTAGTTTTGTGTTTTTCAGAGAAACGCCTCTTTTGATTCACCACCCAACAGCAACCCATGTTCATGTGACTGTTTATCTCTCTGACCTAATACCCATCACTAATACCCTTCCAAGTAGACAGGATTGAGTTTGCCAAGTCATATGTGAGGACCACTGGGCGAGGTTTGTGAGGAGAGAAGAATAAGAAGGCAAAAACAAGGGATAAAGACAGAATTTTATACTTCCATCTGAAACCTAAGGCCTGTGGTTTATGAGCCAGCACAGAGGACCCTCCTGTCGTGAGCAGGCTCACCTGCAGAACTAGCCTCTGCTTTGCAGGAAGTGGAGCTGGCGAGCGAGGCGGTGGCTGTGGGGAGGGCACCTCACACTGCTCACATCTCGATCCCACAGAGGTTTGTGTGGTTTAACATCGGCAGCGTTGACACCTTTGAGCGGAACCTGGAGACTGGTCATGGGGAGCTGGGCATCAAGCCTCCCAACCGGGCGACAGTGGTCTACACCCGTGATAGTGACGGGTGAGTGACAGGGCTCCAGCGCGGGCGCCTGGTTCTGGGTAGAGCGGTGTGGAGTGTGCTTTCTTCAAGCGCTTCAGGCGTCTGCTAATAATATTATCGTCTAGTAAGAAAACAATTTGTTAGCTCTGTTTTTATTGAGGAAAGAATTGATCAGGTAGGTTAAAACAGTGGTGCACTGGCTGGGCAGGATTCATCTGTGAGGAAGCCATGCTGGGTCTGCGGGGGGTGCTCCACCCCCTGCCACATGGGCCAACCATAGGCGAAGTCGGGCAGACCCACGTGGGTGGGATGAAGAGCCTTCAGAATTGAGGGAAGGTTTGATGCCATGGACAGACTCTGACACTTTTTGTTGTTAGTTTTCACCCGGGGATATTTTTTTCGTTGATTTTTAGAAGGAGTGTAAAAGAGGGAGGGAAGAAGAGAAGAGATAGAAACATCCAACAGCTGCCTCTCACAGGGACCAGGGATCAAACCTGCAACCGAGGTACATGCCCTTGACCGGGAATTGAACCTGAGACTCTTGGTCTCGGTTGACGCTCTAACCACTGAGTAAACCCGGCCAGGGCTTTCACACATTTTTAAAGAAACCCCTCCCTTTTGTATCAAAACGTTCCAGCCGCTCACTGGTTGAGTGCGGACCTATGGAGGCCACGGTTCGATTCCCAGTCAGGGCACATACCTGGATTGTGGGCTTGATCCCCAGGGAGGGGTGTGTTGGAGGCGGCCAATCGATGATTCTCTTTCTTCATGGATATTTCTATCTCTCCCTCTCCCTTCCTCTCTGAAATCAATAAAAATAAATTATTTAAAAAAAACAGTCCCAGAACTGCTGACTCTCCGTGGCCTGAAGGTAATATTTATGGCCTTTCTCCTGATGAGTGGTTGTCTTGGGTTTTCTAGCTCTTTCTTGCGAACCCTGGTGCCTACCTTCTCCTGGTTTGCATCCTCTGTGCTGCGAGGAGGGGCCAATGGGAACTGGGCGTGGCGGATGAGGAAGGGGCCTCTTCAGTGTTGGCGAGACCGCGGCCAAGATCTTAAAGAACAACATCGCATGCAGTTTGCAGATGTAGCTGGTTGCAAAGAAGCCAAGTTGGAGATTATGGAGTTTGTGAATTTCCTCAAAAATCCTAAACTATCAGGACTTAGGACCAAAATTCCAAAGGTATCGATTTCAGAAAACGCAGTGCTGCTCCAGCTGCAGAGGTCCCTGTGGCCCAGGGTTGACAGGTAGTTGACAGCAGCTTTCTGTGATGCTGATGTATTTTAGCAATCACATTAGTGAGTGGAAATAGCATTTGCAGAGTAGAACAGTGACAGTCTTCTCACCTGATTGACCTGAGACCACAGTGGGTTAAATTGTTTTAAACTGTAAGGCACTGGAGTCATAGGAACAGAACACACCCCTATGTGGTGTGTTTATTTTTAACTTAAATGTACATTCTGTGTTGTCTCTCTTCCTGTGAGTTTGGTCCCAGTGGCCATGATCCTCTGTTGAATGTCTTGCATGAACCATGTGTTGGTGACAGTTTTGTTTCCCTGAATTGAAGTTAGGACTTTGAAGCCATCTTGAGTGCAGACTCTGTTTTCATGAATTTTTCTTACCCATTTATTGTTTTCCCACCTGGCCAATTTTTAAAAAATATATTTTCATTGATTTCAGAGAGGAAGGGAGCTAGAGAGGTAGAAATATCAATGATGAGAGAGAATCACTGATTCTCTCCTGCACATCTCCTGCTGGGGGGAGGGGGGTTCGAGCCCGCAACCCGGGCATGTGCCCTTGGCCGGAATCGAACCTGGGACCTTTTAGTCCGCAGGCCAATGCTCTATCCATTGAGCCAAACCGGCTAGGGCTCACCTGACCAATTTGGCACTTTTTTTTTTCAGCAATAAGCCTTCAAATTAGTTTTTGAAGAAACAACTTTCTTCTCTTCTATTAGTTTACATAATATCAACTTGTATAATTAAAACAAATACAACTCAAACAGGTTTGGGGTCAGATGCAGCTGCCTCTTCGAAAGCCAGGCCAGCAGGTGGAACATGTCTGGTGTGGGCTTGGGCGTGGCTCAGGGTGTCCCTCAGAGGAAACACCTTGGCCATTCTGGCTGCGGGGTCTGTCTCCTGGTGCCATTTTGTGTCATGGACCTTTGAGGACGGATAGAAGCTATGAGTCCTTTTTCCGGAAAGAGTTGCATCTCAGAAGCAATGGACTCACAGACCCTTCAGGGCTTGGGCTCAGGACCAGGCTTCGAGCTCTACTGTGGGCAGTGCCCACCAGAGACCTTGGAGTAGCCCCATCTTCACCCAGCTGGGCACCACTGTCCGCCGGAGGTTAGAGGGCAGGAGGTGGCATTTGTCATTTACAGTTTGGTGAGTGTCGGCTGAAAGGCACGTGGGTGTGACAGGTGCACAGGCTGCCTTTGCTCCCGTGGGAGGCTTTCCCGCAGGGAGCCCAGCTACCACACACCTTGCTTGGCCTTCGGCTCTTGCCGTGGGCGCTGCTGTTTGCTTTTCCGGATTTCTTTCAGGTGCTTGTATAGGGGAGATGGGTCTGATGCACCAAGTGTGGGGAGCAGCCAGGTAACTCACCTCTCACGTGCAGGTCACCCCAGCCAGTCTGGACGAGGGAGAGGCTCCCAGTTGGTGCAGGGACATTAGGACCGGGTGGCTGTCGCCTCCTCCAGCAGGAGGTACAGGACCCCTGAAATGCCCTGCAGGGCGTGTGGGCACATGCCCTGGCTCACTGCCTGTCCTCAAGCAGAGTCTGCTCTGTGTGGTCACCAGTCGGCGTGGATGGGAAGTTACCCTTGTATTGGGCAATGCCGTGTCTGAATCCCACATTTGTGGTCACAGGGATGTGAGGTGCCAGTGCCTTGTTACAGGTTTAAGTTTTGTGGCTCCCTCCCTCTCACCTGTACGTGCGTAGTTTGGTTTTGTTTGTAAAGACTTAAACCCTGGTGGTCTCTCTTTTGAAATAATTAAGTACTAACCCACCCCCTTGACCAGCATTGGAGCAATATAAACTCCCCCCTTTAAATCTCGTCTAAATTTTCAGGTGTAATGGTAATTCATAAAATGAACACTGAGGTGTGTTACAAGAGCAGGATTTGGTGATTTTAAGCTTTTAATCAGAGGAAGGGAACTCATAGACAAGGAAGCACAGGTGCCCACACAGGTGCTGTCTTCACAGCTGAAGGAACACTTGACACTCGTTGAGACCAGCAAGCTTGGGAAGCTGATGCTCACAGTGGCCTGAGATCGGGAAGGGGGTTGGGGGCAGAGGGGTTGAAGGAAACCTCGGCCTCCGAGAAGGGTGCAGCATCGGATGGGATTCCTCTTTGACCCTCCTTTCCTGCGGTGTCCGTCTCAGAACCAGGTGTCGCCTTTGTGTTTCAGGGGGCCATGGTCTCCGGTCCTCCTGGTGCTGGCAAAACGCTTCTCGCCAAGGCGACTGTGGGGGAGGCTAGCGTGCCTTTCATCACTGTGAATGGGTCGGAGTTCTTGGAGATGTTTGTGGGGGTCGGGCCAGCAAGGGTAGGTGCACGTGCCCTTGTCCTGGAATTGGACACCCCTGGGGTGGCAAGCACAGAGAGCCAAAGGTGAGAGAGGGAGGCGCAGGCAGGCAGAGGACAGGGCTTGCTTCTGTTTTTACTCAGAACAAATGGTTCTTCGTATGTACCTCCGTTTCAGGTCCGGGACATGTTTGCTGTGGCCCCAAGAAATACTCCTTGCATTTTGTTCATTGATGAAATCGATGCAATTGGCAGGAAGCGATGCCGTGGGCACTTTGGAGGCCAGAGTGAGCAGGAGAACACCCTAAACCAGATGCTTGTGGAGATGGACGGTGAGTGGACACAGCTGCTGAGAGCAGGCCCCTTTGCCCTCATGTGACCTCCTCTAGCCTTTTGTTCTTAGAACCCCGATTATTCTGTTTCAAAGAAAGGCTGTTCTCAGGCAGACACAATGGAGAAAGCTGTGGTAGATCATCACAGCCCCCAGAGCTCACAGTAGGACCAGGGCCCATGTACCCTGCCCTCCTCCAGCAGGAAGGGGTAGTAGGGATGGGGAGGTTCCCACTTCTCTACAGAGGCAGACCAGTCAGCACAGGCATCAGTGCCCACAGGATGGCATGGAGGCAGCCATGCTTTCCCCACCCTGAGCCTCCTGCTGCTTCCTGTGGTCAGACCTCCCCTTCCAGCCGAGTGCTGCGCATTGACTCCCCCAAGTGAGTCTGAGTGCTTGTCAGGCCCTGAAGCATCACGGGAAGTGTCTAGGCACTGATGCCAGTGTGTGAATTTGGAGAAGCTTTCGCGGGATATTTGACAGGTTTTATGTCCACTTGGGCCTTGAGGCTGTATTGGGGGTCCCTGAGACCACCCTGGGTTCAGCGATTTGCTGGGTGGACTTCCAGAATGCCAGGTGTCCTCCTACTCACAACTGTAACTGGTCACTGTGACAGGACACGGCAAAACCAGCACAGGGAAAAGACACAGCTTCTCGTCCCTGCCGAGTCCAGGGCCACTCACTTCCCCAGCAACTAGTTATGAGGACACAGAGTGGACGGGGGCTGGTCTTGTGGCACCCTCTGCCCAGCCTGTACACACTCCTCAGCCTCCAGGAGGAAGCCGGTGCTCAGCAGGAACCACACTGCTGACACAGTCTGGGCACAGGGAGCCCCTCTTGTCAGGCCCAGCGGGGACTGTCCCCAAATCCCAGGTCCCAGAGCAGGGAGGCCACCTTGTCAGGATGAGCGGACAGGCCTCCTGTGCTAGTTCTTTTCTTCTCACACCAAAACCTCCCCAGTGCACACAACAGAAATTCTAATCAGATTTAGATGTGGGGGGCTGACTGGACAGAACAGTCGTAGTGGGCACACTGCCCTCCTCTCCATCAGCCCCTACTGCCTTCCCTCATCCGCACCAGCTCCTGGGCCCCTTGAGCCTGTCAGGATGTGGGTGAACAGAGACCTTGGCAGGTGGCCAGGGGCACTGACATGGTAGCGGGTCACCCATCCGCTGGGAGGAGCCAGAGGCTGGCAGGAACCAACGATGAGTCTGGATGGGGTCTGCGCCTGAGAGCAGGCCACGGGATCCTAGTTACCCTCCCATGGAGATGTGTCTCAGCTGGAGCAGTGGGGATGAGAACCAGAGTGTGGGCTGTTTGTGTCCTCCTATGAAGGGTCTGGGAGGGTCTCTCAGAGCCAGCCCTGGGCATGAGGTCTGCCCACTGCTGAGCAGCCACTTGCAGTGGGCATGCAGTGAGTGGGAGGGAAAGCAGAGCCAGTGTGGGCTGCCGGGATTGGCAGGGGCCTGGAAGGGGACAGGTGGGTGTCCAGAAAAGGGCAGTGGGACATGCTAGTGGGACCAGAGGGAGGAGGAAAGATGCCCAGGAATGTGGCTCACCCTCTTCTCTCGTGCCCAGGGTTAAACTTGGCCATGAACGTCTTGGTGCTAGCTGGCACCAACTGCCCCGACATCCTTGACCCGGCCCTGATGCGGCCTGGCCGGCTCGACCACCAGATATATATTGGTGAGTGTGGTTGCCAGGCGCTCAGATTCTGGTCTTTGTGCTCTTTTTTAAATTTATTTAATTTTTTTGTTGTTAATCCTCACCCAAGGATATTTTTCCATCGATTTTTAGTGAGAGAGGAAGGGTGGGGGAGAGAAAAGAACATTGATGTGAGAGAGACATATCGATTGGTTGCCTCAGACGTGCCCTGACCGGGGCTGCGGATCGAGCCTGCAACCAAGGTACATTCCCTTGACCGGAATTGAACCTGGGACGCTTCAGCCCACGGCCCAATACTCTATCCACTGAGCCAAATCGGGCATGGCTGGTCTTTGTGCTCTTGGTTAAAAGTTTGTTTAATCATGAGCTGTGTATGTGGTGGAAATTCTTACTGAGATTTTGGAGTCAGTCCATGCAGGTGGTAGTGGTATGGCCGAATTGCGTTCCTCGTCTCCTGAGTATGCAGTGTGCTGGAAACGAGAGAGTCTGCAGGAGCAGAGTCTACCTTCTGCTCTCCTTCTCTGAGAGCGTCAGTGCTGCTGGACCCAGCTCCTGGGCTGGCCTTGTGTTTGCGTTGTTGGATCACAGCGCGGCACGGCACGGCACGGATTTGGTGTTGCCCAGCGTCAAACTTGATTAATGGGTTCGAGCCGAACATGTGCAACCTTTGGGTTATTTCTGCTATTGTTCTTGACTCCTGTGGCCAGGAAGGTGCTGGAACCCCAGGCTGGCCTTGGGGTTTTTCGAGGTGGTACAGGTGACTCTGCTGTGGCTGTCTCTGTTTTTGTTAGGTCCCCTGACATCAAAGGCAGGTGCTCCATCTTCAAGGTACACCTGTGTCCACTGAAGTTAGACAGGAGCCTCAGTACGGACACCCTGTGGAAGAAGCTCACGCACTCACTCTGGGCTTCACAGATGAGGTTGGCCAGGCCATGCCGCTCGCCTTGGGAGGTTGTGTACTTGGTTTCTGGTCAGCCATCGACCTGGCAAGTGTCCATCTGTGTCTTTAAAACTTGTAATCTGTCGAGATTTAGCAGAGGCCTTGAAGGTGATTGGCCCTAAAGCAGTCTGTACCATGTGGGTTTCTGTTTTAATTGTGTGTAGTTGGTAATGTTTTACTGTATTAACCAGATTTATGTCTGGAGACAGACCCACTGAAATGAACAGCCAGGCTGCATGTCATACTCATGGGCTTAAGCTCCCCACCTGGCAGCTCCCTTACCTTGCCTCTCGTCTTTGTAATTAAAACCCAAGAACCTGGTCTAGAAGACTTGTGTGCCTGCCAGAGTGGTTTAAACCCCAGGGGTTCAGGGCTTTCCTGGGGGCTTCCCGCCTACTCAGCAGCCCTTTGCAAGCCTGTGGTACCTCAGCGAGCCGTAGCCTCTGCTGTGCTGCCCGCCACCCCAGAGCACGTTGCCATGGACCCGTGTCCTCCAGCCGCTGTAGTCGCTGTCTCCTTAGGGTCCTGCCCGGTGCACACAGGTGAGCATTTGTCAGCGAAGGGCAGGGAGGGACGACTTCTCACCTGACCAGGTGGCTGGGGAGGGCCCTGGTCTGTGTCCTGCCCAGAATGTGCTTTCTGTCTTTGTCTCTCTCCCCTTGGGGTTTCACAAGTCACTCACACACCAAAGTTAAAGACTGGAGTAGAGCACCCAGACTGTCTTTTCCTCATGGACAACCTTTGAGGCAGAAGTGGAGAAGCTGATCTTCAAATTCACGTGCAACTGCAGGGCCCCTGGATACCCCAAAACCATCTTTTCAAAGAACAGAGCAGAGACTCACACTGCTCTACTTCACAGCTTACTACCGGCTGTAGCCACCAATATGGCTACGGCACAACCACAGACATACATCAGCAGAGAGAGGCCTACAGCTCGCTGGTCAGTGAGTTTGTCCAGGGTGTGAAGACCATTCAGTGGGGAAAGAACAGGCTCTTCAATAAATGGGGCTGGGACAGTTGGATGTTCACACAGCAGGAATGAAATCGGACCCTACCACCTTATATATGTTAACTCACTGTCAAGCTCTTGGAAGGAAACAAGGGGGGAATCTTTATGACCTCTTTTGGTAATGGTTTCCTAATTAGTATGATGCTGAAAGCATAAGCCACAAAGGAAAAAATAAAAAATAAATTATACGCCTTCAAAATTAAAATTTTGTGTATTAATGGACATTGTTTAGTGAGTGAAAGGCCAGCCAACAGACTGGAAGAAAATATTTGGAAATCATGCATCTGATAAAGGTATGAAATCCAGAGTCTATAAAGAACTTTCACTACTCCACAAAAAGAACCCAGTCTAAAAATGGGCAAAGGATTTGAGTAGACACCTTTTCAAAGATACACAAATGGCCAAAAAGCACATGGGAAGGCGCTGAGTTTTGTTAGTCATTAGGAAAGTGCAACTCAAGAGCACAGTGAGGCAGCACTACACCCACCCGGATGGCTGTGAAGGATGGAAGAAGGGAGAGCTGGCGAGGGTGGGAGAGACTGCAGTGGGGCTCGGGCCACCTCCCCCTGCTAAGCCCTGTGGGTGACTGCAGCTGGTGGTCATGTGGGCATGGCACATTCAAGGAGTGTAATGGTCTAGCATTTGTCAAAAGATTCCTTGGTGGGTGGATAGGTAGAGGGGGTCTTGGTTCCAGGTGGGGTCTGGACACTAGCCACCCGACACCGTAGAAGCCTGGGTCCTCTAGAACTTCTTCGGGACAGGCAGGATGCAGGGGTGTCCGTGTTAACCCCCGGGGTGACCTCCCTGGTTGGTGGTGGGGCCTGGGGGTCTCCTCTCGCACACTTGTAGAAAGATCGATGAACCAGGCCTGAAGAGGGCACCGCCCCATCCCTTGCAGGTGTCCATTATTCCCCGGGGCAGGGGCCTTGGCTACGCTCAGTGCTTGCCCAGAGAGCAGTACCTGTACACTCGGGAGCAGCTGTTCAACCACATGTGCACCATGCTGGGGGGCAGGGGGGCCGAGCAGCTGTTCTTTGGACAGATCACCACGGGGGCCCAGGACGACGTGAGGAACATACGCCCAGGTAAAGGGCAGTAACCCCAGCACGGGACTCTGCTCGGCCAAGTCCCTCCAGGCTCAGTCTTGGCTGCTTGCTGGCTCCCAGGTTGTGCAGTTTGGGATGAGTGAAAAGCTGGGCCAGGTGTCCCTCCGCTTCCCCAAACAAGACGAGGCACCGGTGGAGAAGCCGTTCAGCGAGGCCACTGCCCAGCTCATTGACGACGAAGTGCGACACCGCATTGGCTGCGCCCGCGAGAGGACGCTGAACCTGCTCACGTGGTGCCGGGAGCAGGTGGACAAGGTGAGTGTGGCTAGAACTGGGTGGGGCACGGCCATCCTCCCGGGAGGTGTCTGCTGTCCCGGGAGGAATCAAATGAACCTCTTCAAAGTGGCCTGGTAGGCAGCCATGGTTTGCATGTGGGCAGGTGGCTGCTGGAGAGAGAGGTGCTGGAGAAGGCGGCCATGATGGAGCGTGGAGAAGTCCACCTACGAGGAGTTTGTGGAGGGCACTGGCAGCCTGGAGGAGGACACAGCCCTCCCTGAGGAGCTGAAGGGTTGGAACCAGGGGCAGGAGGAGGGGGGCGGGGAGCTCCGTGTGCAGGAGAGCCCAGCTTAGGACTCTGCTTTGAAAGCCACTTCCAGGACCACCGGAAAACAGATTAAACTTATGGCTGCAAGCGGGCATTTTAGCTAAGGGTTCTCTGACCCTCTTGTTCCCTGTGCCTAGAGGACGGGGCACAGTGGCATGTCCTGCTGGGGTGCCCAAGTGCAGGACCCTCATGCCTGCGATGAGGCGGCAGTGGGTGCATTTGGTGGGGACAGTGCCTTGGGCACAGTGTAGTGCTGGCCGTCTTAATTTTCCGAGAGGGGAGGCTTTGGCTCCATGGAGAAATCCTCAAGGTTTGGTGAGAGGGCAGAATTAAGCCAGTTATCAAGGGAAGGTTTTGGGATTTGATTAGTGTTTGGGTTGGTGGAAGGCCTGTCAGTGGTTATGGAGGAAACTAGAGGCCCGATACACGAAATTCATTCAAGAGTAGGCCGGCCTTTTCCTGGATGCTGGCACCGTCTTCCCTCCCAGCCCCAGCTTCATCTGGAAGGACGTCCGGTCTCCTTGGCATATTACGCCTGCATTGTTACAGATGGGCCGTTGTGGTGTCCAGAGCCTGGAGCATAGCGCCTCTTCCGGGGTTCCGGGCCCAGCGCCTGGCACCCCTAGCGGTGCACCTTCCCTCTCCTCTCTGGGCCATTGCGCCCCCCGCCCAAACTCCCCACGAGCTCTGTGTCAGCCCCTGGGCCTGTGGACAGGTCACCAGCCAAGAACCTTCCATAGGGGCTCAGGGTTTGAGGAACCACCTGCCATGCACTTGGCGCCTGTTCTCTGGGCCCTTGATTCTCAGGTGGATAAAATGGGGTTTCAGCCTCATCGTGGCCTTCTGCTCACAAGTGGGGCCGTCCCTGCTGCTGCCTCCCTGTGAGGACCTGCACTCTGGGCCCGGAGCTCCTGGGAGCCTGCTCTTGGCTGGGGGAGGCTCACACAGGAGCTCCAGGCCTCTGGGGCAAGATCTTCACTGTAATGACTAAAGGTCAGGGCACTTGTCGCTGACGGGTGATCCAAATAAGCCGCCCTTTGTGCAGCACAGCAGGCCCCAGGGGCTTAGGCTGGAGAAAACGGAACACCCCCTGGCTTGCACCCTCCCCGCACCACACTGGGGACGGCTACAAAGGAAGAGACGGTGGTTGGGCCTTAGGACGGGTGATGTTTTAATGCCACTTCTATAATTAGCTCCACAGCAGCAGGAAGGATGGATGTAGTGGGGATACCCAGTGGTGGGGAAGGGCAGGCAGGCCACCTTGAAGGATTGGGCTTTAAGGGGCATTCTTGACTGTGCCTGGTCAGTCAGTGTCCCCATGTTGTTGCTGATCGCGTGGCGGGAGAGGGTGTCTCCTGCCCCTACGTGGAAGGCAACCACCTGCATTTCTCAGGCCAGTTTGCCTGAGGGCCGTCCTCTAGCCAAGCACAGTGGGCCTATTGCCCAGGGCTCCTATGGAGGAGCACGTGTCAGTGAGGTTTCAGTGGGGAACAGATCAGGGCGGGTTTCTGTGGGAACAAAAAGCAAGCTCACACATTTATTTTAAAACCAATCTTGGACTTGCAATCAGACCAGAAGCCTGTCCTGTCCCTTAGCACATAAAAAGCAGTGTTGGGAGCAGCTGAGCCTGGTGGCCTGATTTGGGGGCCAGGGCTGTGCCCACATTCTCCCACATCTCCAACCCCCTTGGGCCAGGATGTGCATCGACAGGGTATGGGGACAGCATGGGCAAGGGACTGGAAGAAGGTGGCCCACCTCCAAGCAGTCTGAGGCAGTCGCGCCGTATTTGGTGTTCTGAGCTAAGGAGGGGGGCCCGCTTTCTTGCAGGAACCAGGACAGCAGGGTCTTAGGGCCTGGGAGGGGCCCCATTGCTGGCACTGCTCCCTGGGTGGCTGCAAGGGGGCAGGATTGGAACAAAGGTGGAAGTTTTCAGGATAGACTCTTATCCACTCATTTGGCCAGACCCCAGGGCTTTGCAGAGCAGCAGTCATCTGCGCAGATCCCCCCATCACCCAGCATCCACTCGGGAACCTTGTGACAGATGAGAGCACCAGTCCTATGGACAGAAGGTTCCAGAAGGCCCAGTCCACTCCTGTCTCATCCCCGGGCATTGTCAGCCCTGATCCAGGGACCAGGAAGGAATTGGACATCAGGCCACTGGGCTGTGCTTGTGCTGGGTGCCTTGAGACCCTGACCCGGAGCCGTGTGGGTGGGCAGAGTGTCCATGGAGCCACAAGAGCACATCTCCTCTGCCTGGGTCCTGGGGCTGCCTGGCCTAGTTCTCCTGGGGCCTTTCCACAGTGAGAAACGTGTCCACAATCGCTGGCTGCCGCTCAGGGTCGCCGAGGTGCTGCTTCTCGCGGTTCTGCTCAGCCCTGGTCCGAGTCCAGGATGGGGACCGCAGACAGCCGGCCCGGGGTAGTGGGTGCAGGCCTGTTGGGAACATGGGTAGGTCCGCATGGCCTGGGTCCTGCGTCTCTCCTGAAGCTACTGGGCTGGGCCCGTGTGTGCTTCCCAACACAGTGTCGGCCACACATTGGGGTCCCTTGGGCACTTAGGAAATGTGAGTGCCAACAATGAGGACATGTGGGTCTGAACCCCCCGCATGCATGGGGTTTGAGCAGGGAGAGAGGAATGTCTCTGGTCCCACTCACCCCACTGGCTGCCTTGCCATTTCTGAGGCTTTTGGGGTCTTGGGCCAATGACAAGGCTTCCTTGGGAACCAAAGCGGACACCCATCAGGCTGTGCTGAGGTGGGGCCAGGGTGGGTGAATGGCACCTCCTCTGTGTTCAGCCTAACTTGTGACTGTTTTTTAGATTATTTTTTAATCCTCACCTGAGGACATGTTCATTCATTTTTAGAGGGGAAGGGAGAGAGAGAGAGAAACATTGATCAGCTGTCTCTCCCACCTGCCCCAACCAGGCTGGGGATCATACTCCCAACCTTGGTATGTGCCCTGATCAGGAAGGAAACGGCGACCCTTCGGTGTGCTGGACAGTGCTTAATGAGTGACATTTAGTAAATTCTTCCCAGGGGTCTGTGCCTTTGCCTTTGGTGGTGTTTGAAAAGCAGAACTGAGGAGGGTAGTAGGAACAGGAGGCACATAGATGTGTAGCATGCAGAAATGTTGAATAAAACAGTGCTGTGGTGGCAAATACTTAAACACAATCCAGATAAAATTATTTTTAAAAACGGTATTTCAGGGAGCAGTGTTTAGTGGTCTCGGGCCCCAGGACCTCCCCCAGTGCCCACTGTGTCCCAACATCGGCCTCACCAGCTGGCGATTCACCGGTCAGGTTCTCATCATCAGAGTCAGCAAAGACCTCGGCCAGTTCCTGGTCGGACATGTCGGTCAGCTCGGTGAGGTCCAGGAGGTCAAAGTGCACCTCGAGGGAGGACACACTGCTGAGTGGCTCTGGGGGCAGTGGCCATGTCACTGGTGCAGTCGTCCGTGAGGCCCCCTGCCCCCATGAGGCCCAGAGGAGACCCAGAGCTCTGGGTAAAAGTCATCACGGCCCCAATAAGATGGGTCAGGCAGACCCCCAACTCTGCTCCCCACACTTAGGACCTAATGCCTTCTGGGGAGCCCCACTTATAGATGGTACAGCTGAGGCCCATTGAGCCAAAAGCTTGAAGAGCTCAGTGCTCATCACACTGGAGGAGTGTTTGGACAGGATGTGGCCCCTGGTCCCCACTCCCTGGGGGTCACAGGTCCCCATGGAGCATGCCAGGCGGCTCCCCTGTACTTACGCCTCCGTTCTGTGACCTGCAGGAACCCTGGTGCCGGTATTGGGATTCCCACCTCCTCCTCCTCGGCCGCAGGCAGGTGGCCGCTGTCCCCTGTCCCAGGGGCTGGGGCATCCAGGGCAGCCAGTGGCACCTCAATCTCCTTAACTATTTCTGCAAAAGACAGAATGCTTTACCTGGGAGGACGCATAGGGTTCCCTCAGCCCAGGACATAGGCAGGAGGACTTGAGAAGTTGCCTCACGGGTGCTGGACAGTGAGCAGGGTGCTCAGGGCAGCCTCAGACCAGGACCCCAGACGAGGTGGGGGCTTCTCTGAGGAGGCTCCTCGTTTTTCATATTTAGGTTTGTTGTGAGGTGAGGACAGGAGGCCCCTTGAGGGCAGTGTTTGGTGGCGCTGGGACCACAGCAACACAGACTCCCACACGTCCCCTGGGACCCCACAGCCGAGCAGGTAGGCTCCAGGGACCGACCCAGGGGCCCCCAGCAGGGTTTTGTGATGCCTCGGGTGGAAGCCAGAGTCAGAGTGGATGAAGCCTCAGGAGCAGCTGCTGCTGTCGCGACGAGGGGCCCCGCTGGGGATCCTGGTGCCAACAGCTGCCTGTGAGGGTGGGCCTGTCCTCCCCCCTGTGGTCAGCAGCCTGGACGCCACCATGTGGGTCTGGAGGGTCCTCGGCTTACAGCTGCAGAGCTGCGCAGTGCGCCTGGCCTCTGGACGGGCACCACCCGCCCCGGATGGGGCTGAGGGAAGGTGTGCCTGCTGCCCGCGGGTGGCCTGTCCAGCTTTGCACCATGCTGCCCTCACGTGGGCAGGCCAGGCTGGACAGCCTCGAGATCCGGTTTCTACCTCTGCTGCATCAGGAGTGTGGCTTCTGAGCATCCTTAGAGGGTAGAGTTACACCCACCCCTGTCCTTGCCCCCACAGCCTGGCAAGGACACCTTCCTGCCCAGAGGCCACGAGAGAGGAGATTCGGACCCTGCTCTGTGCCGGGGGAGCTGTCCCAGGAAGCCCTGGGGGCCTGAGTCTGCAGGACACTTTGCTGTGTGTCCTCAAGGGGAGCGTGGCCCCAGGTGTAAGTGTCTGGGGCCTGTCACACCCTGAGACACTCCCACACCTGACCTGTGGGGGTGACTGGGCTGGAGGCTCGGGGATGATAACTGTGACAATGCCTCTCGGTTTTCAGACTTGCTTTGTGCCAGGCACTGCCCAGTGCCCTGCTCTCTAAGTGGACGTCGCAACCCGCCATGAGGGCGGGACACTGAGCGCTGAGCGTTGTGCTTTAGAGAGGGGCTCAGCTCCCTGCAGGCACCGCCCAGGGGACCATGGAGTCTGAGCTCTCGGCCTCCATCCCAGGTCATGGTGCAGGGCGGGGAGCAGGGGCAGAGGAGGGAGGAGGCCGCTGCCTGTGCCCGCAGGGAAGCTGGAATGTTTCCTGGGCCCTCCCCAGGCGGAAGTGGACTTCTGAAAGTTGGAAAGATAGAGGCAGGGGTCTGCTCACAGCTGCCCTGTCCCTGTGTTGCTGGGTGGGTCCCTCCTCTAGACAAAAAGCATCCATTCATTCATTCTTCAACCCAACAAAGGCTTCCTGAGTGCACACTGTTCCGGGGCCATAGCATGAACCAAGTGGATGATCCCACCCGCGAGGACGGGCAGTGCTGGGGAGCAGTGGGGTGAGGCAGTTCTCCTGTTGGGGTCTGAAGGTGGGCGGGAGCTGCGTCACACCTGAGGGGAGCAGGGCCAGGCCCAGGGGACATGGGTGGGGTGCATCACGTAGATGTTGACTGCTACTCAGAGCGAACTGGGGAAGTGCTGGAGGGTTTGAGCTAAGAGGGGCACCATCTATTTGCACTTTCAAGTGATGCAGTCCAGGTGGGAAGGAGGAAGACCACAGGTGCTAAGATGGGGGGCTGAGGGGACCCAGCAGGACCTCAACCAAAGAGCACACTCCTGGCCCATCTAGCAGGGAAGGGGGACTGGGAGCGTCCACGTGCCTCTTTATAGATAGAGGGAGGCAGGAGCCTCGGACAGCGCCTGGGACAGGCTGCACAGGCACCATGGCCTGTTGCACTGACCGTAAGAAGCACATGTTATAAAATTCCAACATCCCAGAAACAGCAGAGCGTCTATGTGCCGTAGAGTCAACGGCATATAGTGTGTGTCTGGTCTTTTGAGTCTTTTCCATCTCCTTTTGGCAGTGGCCTGGTCTCTGTAAATCCTGGTGCCCTCATCTGTCTCCAAGCTGTGGGGGAAGAAGGTGTAGCTTCTGCCATCAAGGACACTGATCCTTGGACTGGAAGACTGTGATGGAAAGGGAGATTAAGATTCATTATGCCACTGCAGATGCCAGGGACAGAGGAACCCAGGAAGGTCAGGGTTGAGCTTGGCTTGTAAAGCATGTGGCCCTGGTGCTGGACAAGCCAACTATTAAATGCGGAGTCACCGCACGGTCCAGCCATTCCACTCATACGCTTAACCCAAAAGAACCAAAAGCACATGTGCACACAAACACTTGTACACAAATGTTCACAGCAGCACTGAGCGTCACAAAAGGCAAAAGTGAAAGCAAACCCAAATGTCCATCAATGGATGACGGATAAACAGAATGGGGTCCATCCATCACTGGAATACTACTCAGCCACAGAAAGGAACAGCGCTCCGACACCGGCCATCACATGGATGAACCTTGAAAACATGGTCAGTGCAAGAAGCCAGGCACAAAAAGGCCAGCTATTGTGACACCATTTGTGCAGATGTCCAGAACAGGCAAATCCATGGAGTAGGAAAGTAAGTTAGAGAAGACAGAGTAGACTGGTGGTTGGGGTGTGTGTAGGATGTGGAATAACTGCTGATGTTTATAGGGTTTCTTTGCTGAAAACCTAAAATTAGATGCTGGTGATGGTTGCACAACTCTGTGACTATAGATGCTCCCTAACTTATGACAGGATTATACCCTGATAAACTTGTCGTAAGGTGAAAATATTGTAAGTAGCCCTAGCCAGTGTGGCTCATTGGGTAGAGTGTCAGCCTGTGGACTGAAGGTTCCCGGGTTTGATTCTGGTCAGGGGCATGTACCTCGGTTGCAGGCTCCTGGCCCTGGTCGGGGGCATGTGGGAGGCAATCAATTGATGTATCTCTCTCACATGGGTGTTGTTCTCTTTCCTGCCTTCCAGTCTCTCTAAAAAATCAATGGAAAAAATATCCTTGGGTAAGGATTAAAAAAGAAAAAGTATTGTAATTTAAAAATGCATTTAAGACTCCTAATGTACTGAACATCGTAGCTTAGTCCAGACCACCTCTAACGTGCTCAGAAGAACACATACATTAGCCAGTAGCTGCCCAGCACCACAAGAGACAGTATTGTATCACTAGTCTGGAAAAGATCAAAACGGAATATTCAAAGTACAGTTTCCACTGAATGCTTATCGCTGATTGCCATTGTAAAGTAAAAAAAATCATTAAGTTGAACCATCTTAAGTTCAACTTAAGTACTAACAATACTAAATTGTAGACTTTAAAAGGGTGAATTTTAGCACATGTGACTCATATCTCAATTTTTAAAATCCTCAATGGACACAAAGGCTGATTTTGGCTGGCATTAAAGGGCAAAGCCAGGATGACTTTGGACATGCACCATATGCTGTACACCTACTATGTGCCAGGCACCTGGCTCAGAGGCTGGGACTGGGTCTGAGCTCCAGGATCTGGGCTTGCCCTAGTATACGGTAGGTGCATCATAAATGTTTGTGGAATGACTGAGCCCAAAAACCCGTGCCATCTTTATATACAAAAGCCTAAGTGACCATTATGACCAGTTGACCGAATGACCAGTCAACCGGTCACTATGATGCGCACTGACCACCAGGGGGCAGATGCTCAATGCAGGAGCTGCCCCCTGGTGGTCAGTGCGCTCCCACGGCCAACTTCCTGCAGCCGGCCAACGTCCCACGGTCTCTTCCCCCCAGGACTGGGTGAGATGGCCCCGATCGCCAATCACAGGCCAGGCCAAGAGACCCCACTTGTGCACAAATTCATGCACCGGACCTCTAGTAGTTAATAAAAGGCTCTCTGATCAATCAGTCTGATCTCTGGAGGACAAAGGGACACATGTCCCACAGGTCAGACCCACTGCTCTTCCTGGGGCACAGCAGAGCAGGGAGCTGCCTGGCAGGCGTGGGCAGAGTGCTTGGCAGCCTGATGGAGCCACAAGCTGGGTCATGCAAGCCAGGGCCGAGGCCAGCAGATGTCTCTGATGCCCAGGACACTCCCTGTGGGGAGACTGAAGTTGGGGTGCCACAGTCTGCCCCCTCCCCCCAGGGCTGATTGCTAATGTGTGTAGAGTGGGTAGGGTTACCTTGTGCTATGCCGCTGACCTATTTCCAGCACAACTGTGCTGAGAACGGCCCAAATTTCAAGTTTCCTTCTGTGTGTCCAGGGCCCTGCCCCAGCATCACCAAGGAGGCTGGCTGCGCGCACCCACGAGCACACAAAGTAATGAAATTAATAAATGAATGTCCTAAAGAAGGCTGCAGCGAGGGAGAGATGTCGCAGAAGTGGGGCACCGGCACCCCATTTCCCCAGCCGTGGTACCTAGACTCTGCCCCTCCTCCTCACCCCGTTCAGGCTCAGCCGCTCTCTTTCCCTGTGGGTGGGCTAGAACCCTAGTTTTCCAGAGTCAATAGCTGGGGTCCTTCAAGAAGTACACTACCCACCACACCCCCTAATCTTATAAACTCTGTATCTGCACTCTTGGATTATTAAGATATTAATTCATTTAAATCCAAGATGAGATTTGAATGATGCTCTACAAACACCTTATCTTTTAGAGATAATTGCAGAAACAATTGTGGATGAAATAATGTGTCTAGATTTGCTACAAATGACTCCTGAAGGGAGGAGATTGGTGGGGTCTGCTTGAGCAGCAGGAGGTGGCAGTCAGGGCTTTCCCACAGTGTTTTCTCTCCTTTTGTGCGTGCTCTTCACTGTCCAAAATGAAGTTTACAAAAGTTAGTGAACCCAGAGAATGACGGTCACAACCACCCACATGTGACCTGGTGAGACCCCATGGAGTGGACACACCAGCCCTCCTGCCTGCACAGAACAGGCCCCGGGCAAACACATGTCTGTGCACTTCATCTTGGGCTTCCAGCAAGTGAGACTCAAAGACTGAAGGGTGGTAGGCGCCTCTGCCCCAGCCCAGCAGGAGCCCACACCTCGCAGCCCTTGCTCTCAAGCTGCCACTGGGAAGTGGGGGGGGGGGGGGGGGGAGGGGGCGAGCTGTCAGTTGTGAGAAAAGGCTGGATCCCTCCCATAAGTGACAAAACAAAGGAAACTGGCACCCCGAGCCCCTGGTGTGTGGTGCTTGCAGGGAGGGTTACGAGTCCAGGCAACCCTCTGGCATGAACCTGCCCAACACGGGCTGCAGACAAGCACGGAGCCACCGCTCTGGGACACTTCCGGGGCCAGCAGTTTGTTTCCAGGGGAGGCCGCTTGCGCCACGGGTCCCTGTGTGGTCAGGGAGGGGCCCCTGGAATGGGACCTCCAGGAAACAAGGATGCACCCGGGCCTGGTCAGGCGGGTTGGAGCCCTGCGTTTGCATCCTGGCTCCCAGTCGGATGAACGGCACCCACAAATCCTTTCTGAAAGGGCTTGGGAGGGGTTCCTACAGTTTTCCTCTCATTCCGTCAGGACAGCGGACCGGCTGGAGGAGTGTCCCTCCGTGCACACCTGCCCTCCCAGACGCGCGGTCCCTGGGGCTCGCCCAGGCCCCTCCCCACCCCCGCAGGCAGGACCCCTCCCAGACCCCCTGTAGGCCACAGGGTCCCCGCTGCGCCCCCGACCGCCCTTGCCTCGGCAGCCGCTGTTGGAGCGAACAAAGCAGACGCGGCCGAGGGCGCTACGCCCCCCAACCTCGCCCCCCGGGACCCCAAACTCCGGCCGGCGCGCCCCACCCCTGACTCCCGGAACCACGGCTCGGCTGGGAGGGGTTCGGGGAAACTCTGGTCCCCCACCCAGAAGCAGGCAGGCGCGGCTGCCCGAACGCCGAGGACCAGGGGACAGGACGGCTCTGGGAGCCCCCCGCAGGGCGGCGGCTGATCCGGGAGGAGCCCCATCCCGGGTGGCGGGACCCGGCGCGGCCAGAGGTCTTCGCGGCCCGGCAGCTGCGTCTCCCGGACAAGGGGTGCGGCTGCTGCGGGGAAGCGCGGCTTGGGGTACTGGGGCTGGGGCCTCACTCACCTCCCAGGCGGGCGCCCTCCGGGGGCTCCATGCAGCCGCGACCTCGCGGACCAGGCGGCCCTGCAGCGGCGGCGGCGACTCGGCCCGGCTCCCGGCTCCCGGCTCCCGGCGCAGCGCATCGGGCAGCAGCCGGGGGGCCGCTGCGGCGGGGAGGAGCCCGCGGGGCGGGGCACGCAGCTGTTCCGGGGCCCCTGCCACCCCATCCTCCCTCAGCCCCGCGCACAGGTGCGGCCCCGCCCGGCCCGCGCGCGCCCTCTGTCGGACCCGGGCCTGCGGACCCAGCCTTCGGGACCTCGCCCTCACTGCGGACCCTCCCGCACCTACCCGCGCCTTCCCAGCCCCGCGCTCACACTCGTCCCGCAGCTGCGCTGCATTCCGTTCATTGCTCACCCCCAGATATTTATGGGGCGCCAGCTACAATCCAGCGCTTCGCACAATGAGAGGCAAACGTGGTGCCAACACCTAGGACTTGTGGATGTAATCCATGTTATCAAGAAACCGGGGGTGGGGGGAGGGGGGCGAGGCTGGAGGGGTCGTGGGTGGGGGATGGGAGATAAGGAGGCGTTGGCCGATGTGGCGGGGCGGGGTGGGGGGATGCTCCCGGGAATTGAGGCTGGTCGGCTGGCTGAAAGCAGAGATTGGTTCGCTCAAGCCCCACCTCCAAATGCAGTCTGCGGCGTGGGACCTCACACAAGCCCTTGGGGCACAGCATCTCATTAACTCTCCCAGTGATCCTAAGGAAACGGTGCCCTCGGTTTTCAGGGATAGAAACTCAGCACGAGAGGGTGAGTAACCCGACTAAGACTGCAAAGCCAGAGGCCCGAATCCAAGCCCAAGGCCTTCACTTGTACAAAAACAAACCAAACCGAAGAAAAGCATCGGGAGAAAGGGTTTGTTCCCAGCTGAGAGCAGAAAAGGCTCGCAGAGGAGGGAGGTGGGTATGAATTGTGGCTTCCAGGCAGATCACCCACTCGAAGGCTGGGTAGTGCGTTCAACTTCAGCTCACCCAAACCGTCACTGCCCAGCTCAGCTCCCGTCGCCCAGAGCCCAAGGCCTTGGAGACACTGGCAGTCAGCGATCCATGTTGTTTGAAACCCTTTACAACGATTTAATGACCCATTGGGACTAACCCTTATAGTTTGTCAGCCACTGACTGGTCTCTGTGCCACTCCAAGAGGCAGAGAATTTGGCCTCTCAGGTACAAAGCCGAGCTACAGGGTGGGTGGTGCGGGCATTGGTTGCTCAAAGTCAGCTGGGTGGCAGATTGCATTTTCTCAAAATGGTCCCGGCAATGTTTTTCATTCCACATGTCTTCTAGAACCTCCTACTCCAAATAAGACTCCCCATCTTACTCCTCCTGCTTGAAGACGGGCAAGCTGTGACTGCTCTGGCCAGTAGCATGTGGCTGCAGGATGCTCTGTGACTTTCGAGGCAGGGTCATAAGGAGGATCTCTCCGCTGGAGCCCAGCCACCCTGGGTGAGGAAGCCCAAGCCACTCGGGATGCCACCGGGTGTTTCCTTGGAGCACCCATCCCCTGTGGGGTGCTGTGTGGAGCTAATAGCTGAATCTCTCCATGTAGTCCTTGCTGACTGGGAGATTCATGAGCAAAACAGATACGTCACTATATGAGGCCACTGTGTTTTGGCTATAACTTGTTATGCAGCCACAGTAACTGTAACAGTAATTGCTTAGTAATTCCTGCTTGAGAGATGAATAAATGTATACAGAGGGACTCTTGTCAAAGGCATCCAGAGGCCAGTATTTATTTTTACCTTTTTTCCTTTTTTTGGTTAGTTTTCAGTGGAGGATATTTTTTTCTATTGATTTCAGAGAGAGTGGAAGGTAGGGAGAAGGAGAAGAGAGGAGAGAGACATCAATGTGAGAGACCCACGTCAATTGGTTGCCTCCCAGGCACGTGCCCGTGACCCTTGGGTTCTCGGGCTGACGCTTTAACCACTGAGCAAAATAGCCATGGCTTTTAACTTTTTAAAAAATATATATTTTATTGATTTCAGAGAGGAATGAAGAGGGAGAGAGAGATAGAAACATCAATGATGAGAGAGAATCACTGATCAGCTGCCTTCTGCATGCCCCCCACTGGGGATGGAGCCTGCAACTGGGGTACGTGCCCTTGACCAGAATCAAACCTGGGACCCTTCAGTCCACAGACCGACGCTCTATCCACTGAGCCAAACCAGCCAGGGTTAACTTTTTATTTTTATTTTATTTTTTAAAATATATTTTATTGATATTTTACAGAGAGGAAGGGAGAGGGATAGAGAGTTAGAAACTTCCATGAGAGAGAAACATCGATCAACTGCCTCCTGCACACCCCCTACTGGGGATGTGCCCGCAACCAAGGTACGTGCCCTTGACCTGAATCGAACCTGGGACCTTTCAGTCCGCAGGCTGACGCTCTATCCACTGAGCCAAACCGGTTTCGGCAGGGTTAACTTTTTATTAAGAACGTTTTCAAACCAAAGTAGAGAGAATAATACAATTAACCAGCGTGTACCCATCACACAATTCAGTGATTACCAGCTCTTGACCTCATTTTTTAACTCTTTAAGAAATCTTTATTGTTGATAGTATTCCAGATATCCCCCCTTTTTCCCCTTATTGCCCCCTTCACCTGGTTCCCGCCCCACCCCAGACCACTCTATTGTCTGTGTCCATAGGTAATGTATGTATATATGCATATAAGATCTTTGGTTAATCTCTTCCCAACCCCTCCCCCTGTTCTCTCTGGGACTCCATGAACTTTTCATCTGTGCAATCCATGCTGATGAACCAAGAGACATTCTGGGTTTGCGACAAATGAGCACCCTGTGTGGTTATCCTGAGTTAACCTTCCTATTCTTGCCCTTTTTACTGAAAGGAATTATTATTAATGTATTTATTTAACTCAGGAACTCTGAGCCAGACTTCTAAAGGAAACAACAGTCAGCATGAGGCACCTAGCATATTGGGTCTGTAAAGTAAATGTTAATTAATAATAATTATTCCACTGTGTTATCCAGCTGCATTGTCTTGCCTGCCAAATTCCCTCTAGGAGGCCTGGCCTTGGGGGAGGAGGCTCCTATCGGGCCAGTGGTGTCTGGCACAGAGGCCTTGGCTGCCCAGGCACAGTGGCAGGAACAGACCTCACAAAGGCCTCAGGGCCTGCTATAAATAAATCACAGCTCTGTGCGAGCTAGGTCAATGCAGCCCTTTCAACCGGCTGCTCCACTCCAAGAACAATCAGGGCTTGGCTGGGCAAAGAGGAAGGCCCTCCGGTTCATCACTGTGGGTCTCAGATCCCTGACACTGCATGGTGTCTGAAGCCCAGCGAGCAAATAAGGCATATTCCTTCATGGCAGGGACAGACAGATCCAAGCCTTTCTTCATGACTCACACTGTGTTCCTGATTCAACTCTGCAGGGGAAGATTGTGGACTCTTCATCCCCAAATAGATGAAAAAACCTGCTGCAAAACCACGAGGTAGGAGGATGCTAAATTTGAGAGTGTAGGGAAAAAAAGACCAGAAATGGCGTGTAAAGATGGGCACCAGCTTATGACAAACACTCAGCCTTCTGGATGACACAGAGTGATACATGCAGGCAATAGTGTAGTGTCAGGCATCGGAAATTCCTTCGGAAATTGTAGCATTATTAGGATAGGAACTGATATTTCATTTTTTCTGCCCATCTGGATTCTTCGGGTAGAGTTTCCAGTTTGTCCTCACCATGAGCAGGGGGAGGGGAGGGGCTGCAGAAGAGGCTTCTTCAGGCTGAGCGGTTTACTTCTGTGAAGGGGACACTTGCTGATTTCAAAACTTTGGAGCTTCCTTACATTTTTTTATTCAGATGGTTTGTGGAAACCTGGCGATTTTCCATCCTCACCAGACCAGCAGGGAAGGAATCTTCAGAGGTGGACATGGTGAGGTCAGGATCCGGGCAGAGTCTCAGCCCAAATTTTGAATCTGATTTGGATAATTCCTCCCTCCCTCCTTCATTAAAGGCATTGTTATCAAGCACCTGCTATGTGCTCTTCTAGGCACTGTAGGTAAAAAGTGGGCCAAACAGCGGGGAGGGCGGCAGTGTACGCGTATATCCAGCCACGGAAACGCCTTTCTGGCTGTCAAACGCCTTTCTGGCTGTCGGGGAGGTCACGAGTGCGGATGGTGCCCAGCTGCAGACAGACCTACCCGACTTCCGCAACACTGGACTGGGCCCAGCGCGCGTTGGTAGGGACGCGCTCTTACCGTTGCCAAGGCTTGTGGCTGCGTGCGGAGTCTCGCGAGGATCTTCGATACATCTCGCGAGACCGCCCAGCGGTTGCTGGGAGACAGCGCAGCCTCTGCGGAGTGGGAGCTTTTGTCTGCGGGTCGCGGTGGGTCTGCGGGTCCGGACGCCGGGAGCCATGGTGAGGACGACGCGGAGCCGGCCCCGGGAGCTGGCCCTGCGCGCACAGACCCGAGGGATGCCCTACCTGGACTGGAAGGCTCAGCCCGTCCTAGCCTTTGGGATCTCCCAGGGGCCTGGGGCACACGTGTCCCCATACAGGACAATGGGGTGCAGGGGATAACCTAGGACCCCTGGTCTCCGGGATGGAGAACCTAGGGCGTGCGAGGGCGGTTGCAGGTCTTTCTACAGCCAGGGGTCCTGGGCAGAATGTCCAGTGCCATGGGCGCCCAGGGCAGGGCCTGCCGTGCAGAACTGCAGAGGCTGGGAGCAGTCAGACCTCGTCTATCTCTCTCATGTGACAGGGCCGTCAGCTGTTCCCCACCGCCACCCCACCCCATATAGGAGTTGTCAGTAACTCAGTTTGCAGGCAGATGCATGGGGCAGGTAGCTGGTGGAGAGGATGTCTCCGTGGGGAGCCGCTGCATTTGGCTGTGAATGTCCCAGAAGCTACGGGTGAGGGACCTGGGACGCGTGGACTTCTTGGAGCAGAGGGATTAAATAGTACATTAGGAGTGAAGGTTTCAGAGGATGGGTGTTTGAATATCACCTGGAAGAAGGCCACCAAAATACTTCTACTGATTACTAGCTTGAGGGATAGGATATTCTTTTTGTTTCTCTATGTTTATAAGACTTCCACATAATTTTGTTTGTAATCATGAAAATGTTACAGAGAGATGCAGACACAAAAAATGTTACGGACACATATAGACACACAAAGTGGGTCACAGACGGTTGAGAGAAGTGAGGGCAGAGGATAAGGGTTTGGAAATTCAGTGTCTGCTCAGGGAGGGAGTGGGGTGGAAGGTTCTCTCATCTGGTCAAAGCTGGTGAAAGGAGGGGTGACGGCTGAGCAGTTGTGCATAGTGAACCATGTAGAGCCCCATGGTGGGTGGGTGCTGTCTGCAGTCGTTCCCCACACCGGGTTCTCCGAAGGAGTTTTGTGTTTTGAACAAAGACAGTCTCATATTATCATCCTGATCATTGCTATCAGGCATTTCTGCCAACACATATCAGAAGTTTCTTGCATATTTCTCTGTGGTGGTTACCAAACATTATAGCCAATGCGGTCACATCTGACACTGGTACTGGGGTTCTGCCTTTCGAGGCCAAGTACATTTTGCATCCACACCAAGGCAGCCTCTGCTATGTATTAAGGAGTGGATTTGGCCCAGTTCCCTTCCCTTCCTTTCTGAGGGAAAAAAACGTTCTCTTCTGAAAAGGAAGATTTCTCCCTCTTGCTGCTCCAAAGGTGCCAGCAGAGAATGTGCGTGTGGTTGAGGGTAGGAGCTTAGGGTAAAGTGATGTGCTGCAGGGGGGTGGGCACAAGACAGCGAGCAGGAGAGGGAGGTTCCAGGCAGGTACTTCCCTCCCAAATGACCAGGAGGGGATCTGAGCCAGCCTGAAAGGGAAGCCATTACCCAGAGCCTCCCTTCCTTAACCAAGCCTCTCTTTTTCACCACAGGCACCCAAAAAGAAAGGGAAGGGCAAAGGAACCCCGATTGTTGATGGGCTTGCTCCGGAGGACATGACTAAGGATCAGGTGAGCAGCTGGCCCTGTGCATTGGTACAGTCCTGGGGTGGAGTTGGTGGGTGGGTGCTGTTCCACCTCATCTCTCTGGCTGTTTGTCTGCATAAACCTCTCTCAGACCAGTGCACCCCTCATCCTGCCCTCTACTCTGTGCTCACCTCCCTCATTCTGGCTCCTGCAGTTGTGTTTGAACCAGCATATCCTTCCCCATCTCCATAATCCCCATCAGCTCCAAAGCTCTCAGGCACAGTACTGAAGAACATTTTTATAGGGTGGTAAGAATTTGGAAGGAAATGTTTTTTTTCTGGTATAAAAGCCATTTTTCATTTTTTTGTATTCCCTTTCAGTTTTTTCCCTTCATTCATGATGCTACGGAGCTGTTTTCATAGTGCATGCATTATAGTGTTCTTGTGAAACATTAGGAATTATTTTTTTTAATATATATTTTATTATTTTACAGAGAGGAAGGGAAGGGGAAAGAGATTTAGGAATGTCAATGAGAGAGAAACATCAGAAACATCCATCAGCTGCCTCCTGCACACCTCCCACTGGGGATGTGCCTGCAACCAAGGTACATGCCCTTGACCGGAATCGAACCTAGGACCCTTTAGTCCGCAGGCCGATGTTCTATCGACTGAGCCAAACCGGTTAGGGCCATTAGGAATTATTTTAACCCACGTGTCCTTCTTGATGAAGGCAGGGGCTAGGTAACGTAATTGTATAATCACAATGTAATTAAAAGGCTCCTGGAAACGGCAGCACACGGCAAATCATGAGAGTAAACTGGTGCCCACTGCAGCCTCCGTGTTCTGACGACGGGACTGCTTGTGTGCATCTGCCACGGGCCTGCGGGCTCTGTGTCAACTGGTGTTGCTGTCAGAACCGTTACTGCCTTTGGAAAGTTTTAAGATAAAAAGTAAATACAAAGCAGACTAACAGTCATATGAGCCGAAGTTGCATGTTGAGCAAGGGCCCTTGATGGGAAGACTGGCTTTGTTTTACAGCAGGTCCTTAAATAACGTATCGTTACAATGTTGATGAGACACCAGAGGAACTCAGCTCTTGTGTCACCTAGCCAGCGGTAACACTGGTCTCCGTACACTCACTTGTCTTCACAGCTTCAGAGCCCGTTGATGGCATCAAGTGAGAACTGTCCATGCGGGGAAACCAGTTGAAGCAGAGGGCAGTGGGGTCCAGTCTGTGTTCTGGAGAGATCAGTGGCTGCACAGTGCATTGCCCCAACAATTGAGCTGTTTCTTACCTCCCTGTGTACTCCGGTCCCTGTGGAGACAGCTCTGACCTGCAGTGGTGGGTCTGCAGGTCACCTCGGCCGCAGCTGGTGCCAGGGCCCAGAGCCTGGTGTCCGCATGGCAGTGAGAGCCAGGCAGCTGCAGACAGGCCCCTGAACAGCCTGTGCGTCCAACTCTGGGGCTATTTTCTAATTTTTTAATATATACTTTTACTGATTTCAGAGAGGAAGGGAGAGAGAGATGGAAACATCAGTGATGAGAGAGAGTCATCAATTGGCTTCCTCCTGCATGTCCACACTGGGGTTGAGCCTGCAACCTGGGGCATGTGCCTTGACCTTAAATTGAACCATGACTTCCTGGTTCATCGGTCGACTTTCAACCACTGAGCCACACCCACTGGTCTATTTTCTGATTTTTTTTTAGGAGAAGCTAGAAATATGCATGTTTATAAGAAATGCACTTATTGAGTAATGGCAAGACCTACTCCTGTGAGACAGTCCCAGTAGGTGGGAGCCTCGCTTAGACTCTGAGTGGCACTAAAGGCCTGTGATGGAGGACGTTGTCTTCTGTGGAGGCTCGAGTCACATGCACTGTTTTACCTCCGTGCTTTCAGCTGTTAAGGATTTTTAGATGAGAGTGGCCCCTCCCTCTTGCTTGCCTTTCTCCTCCCATGTGCCCCTCGGGTGGATGGGCCCTTCTGGGTCCTTCACAGTCTCTCCTCGGCCTGCAGGTGGAGGGGCACATCAACCGCATCCGCGAGGAGCTGGACCGCGAGCGGGAGGAGCGCAACTACTTCCAGCTGGAGCGGGACAAGATCCACACCTTCTGGGAGATCACGCGGAGGCAGCTGGAGGAGAAGAAGGCTGAGCTGCGGAACAAAGACCGGGAGATGGAGGAGGCCGAGGAGCGGCACCAGGTGGAGATCAAGGTGAGTGGGGCCGCCCACCTGTCCCGCTGGGGTCACTGCTGTGATGCTGGGGAGGGTGAGTGGCATTTTATCTCCTTGCTTTTGGGTTACAGCCCTTCGTGTCCTTCACCCTGGGCACATGAAGGTATTTTTTATAAAAGATGATGTGCGTCCAGGTAAACATGGGTGTGCAGGAGCGTGTGTTGGTGAGCATGTGTTCGCATGCGAGCAGGAGAGCACGCATGTGCAGGTGTGTGTGTGCCGTGAGCAAGTGGCAGTTCTCCTGCCCACAGGTGTACAAGCAGAAGGTGAAGCACCTGCTGTACGAGCATCAGAACAACCTGACGGAGATGAAGGCTGAGGGCACCGTGGCCATGAAGCTGGCGCAGAAGGAGCACCGCTCACAGGAGGGCACGCTGCGCAAGGACATGCGGGCACTGAAGGTGGAGCTCAAGGAGCAGGAGCTGGCGAACGAGGTGGTGGTGAAGAACCTGCGGCTGGTGGGTACATCCGTTGGCAGCTGGGTGTTGAACAGCAACTGGGAATTCACATTTTTGTCTAAAAACTCCTGCATGTTGGCAATTAATTGAAATATTCTTTTGAAAGCATGCAGCTAAGCAGGTCTCCTTTGGTGTCAAGTACAGAATTCTGTGTCAGACTTGAGCAACAAACAGACATGAGTAAAATCAGTCAGGGTTCCTCTGCATGTGCTTCTGACACCTGGCACCCAGCTGCTCTCCCAGGCTGTACGTCAGGTGCATTTGGAAACACACAACCGTCGAAGTGTCCAGCACCCCAGTCCACAGGTACCACGGCAGCTTGTCATACAAGCTGGGCTCATGAGCACCTGGCTGACTTTTGAGAACTTTTGGTCCATTCTGGGGGAGGCTGCTGGGGGTGCCTGGAAGATGCCAGGCCCCGTTCTGATCTCTGGGGAGGACTGATAACATGCCTTTCCATGTGTGGCACATGGTCTGCAAAGGAGAAACTACACACAACAGAGAAGGCAAAATAATGTGTCAGATCCACCCAGCACATCCCTAGGGTCTAAGGAAGGACAGAGTGAGCGGGGCCGTGGGAATGAGAGTGGGTTGCATTTTTCTACATGGAGTTCTGGGAATGGCTCCCTGAGAAGGTGACATTTGGGTAAAGGCAGTACGGTCTGATCGAGGCTGTGGGGACCCGGCAGGAGAAGAGACAGGGGATGAGCCAGCACGAAGGCCAGAGGAGCAAGCAGGTCATAGCTCGTTGGCCTCGGAAAGCATGGGAGGCCCGGGCTTGGACCCTGGCTGCGTCAGGGCCTGTGGGCGATGTGGCCAGAGAGAGTGCATCTGACTTTGGTTTTCAAAGGTTCTTCCTGGCTGCAGGTTGAGAAGACTTTGTCAGCACATTTGTCTCATGTGAAGGGAGTCAGGCTCCACTGTATCTGGAAAACAGTGAAACTGCAGAGTTTGCAGCCAAGTTTGAGGGTGTGAACGTGTTGGACCCCCGAGAATGGCCCCAGCCGGTTTGGCTCCATAGTTAGAGTATCGACCTGCAGACTGAAGGGTCGAGGGTTTGATTCCAGCTCAAGGGCATGTACCTCGGTTGCAGGATCGATCCCCAGCCATGCTAGAGGCAACCAGTCAATGTGTCTCTCTCATATCAATGTTTCTCTCTGTCTCTCCCCATGCCTTCCGCTCTCCCTAAAAATCAATGGGGAAAAATATCCTTGAGTGAGGATTAAATAAATAAATAAAAAGGACATGGGCACACAGTGGGCTGGTTTCCAATGAATTCAGTGACGTGAGGCTGTCTGCTGACCCAAGGCCTGTATAAAGATTAGTTATGTGGTCAGAGTTCCCTTTTGTGTAAAAATAATGCTATAAAATAATTACCATTTTATATTCAGAACTAGAGGCCCGGTGCACTTGCATTTCAGCCAAGTGAGTTGAAAAGTGGAAGTTACCAAAACCATGTTGTTCTGGATGTGGTCTGTGCGCTGGGAGCAGAGGTACCCGCCAGAACAGCAGAGGGTTTGCCGAGCGGATTCTCTGTCATCTCGTAATTGCCTGCTTCCACCTTTGCAGAAACACACTGAGGAGATCACCAAGCTGCGGAACGACTTTGAGAGGCAAGTGCGAGGTCAGTGTCTTACTTCCTGCGTGCCATCCCATCAGAAAGTGACTCTGCAGGGCTTATCTGCACAGGGCTGGTAAACCAGGTCCACAGAGCCCAGATATGTGAGGAGAGAGAGTTTGGTCATTTTTAAGGCTGATGGACCTCTCAGCACCCCAGAACCAAGTATTTTCTATGTCAGCTGGTGGAGGCTGTGGTCACCACCCACTTGCCCACTCCTGGCAGAAACTGGTGGCCGGGAGCAGGGGTAGTCATTCAGTCTCGTGGGCAGTGTTCTTAGTCTTTTCCATGGCTCCTGGCCTGAGGCGGTGTGTCTAGTGTTAGTCACAAAGCCCTGTGTTGTGACTGGATGGCCACAGGGGTCATGGCCAGTGACCACGGGATGGGCTGACGCTTAGCTATTGGGAGCCCCCTGCAGGGGTGGAGTGGCAATGACTGTCACAGGCAAAGGACAGCAGGCGTGGTGTGTGCCTCACGTGCCGTCTGAGCAGCAGCAGGAAAACCCACGGAAACGCACCCTGTTCCCGGCAGATGCGCAGCATGGCACTGCTGGCTGCACCCTGTTCCCGGCAGATGCGCAGCATGGCACTGCTGGCTGCTCTCTGCTCAGCTGCTGTGTGTGCTGCTGCCTTTCAGAGATTGAGGCCAAGTATGACAAGAAGATGAAGATGCTCAGGGATGAGCTCGACCTGCGGAGAAAGACCGAGATCCACGAAGTGGAGGAGAGGAAGAACGGCCAGATCAGCACGCTGATGCAGCGGCACGAGGAGGCTTTCACAGACATGAAGAACTACTACAACGACATCACCCTCAACAACCTGGCCCTCATCAACTCCCTCAAGGTGCCACGCCGGGTCCACGCCGGGTCCACCAGACGCAATACCCCTTGTGAAAATCTTTCTGATAATGCCCTTCACTGTCCTTGATTGAAATTCACAGGGAATGTAACCTCTCTATACCTGTAGCTGAACACAGGCTGTTGCCTTGATGTTGAGTAGGAGAATGAGTAGGACAGTGTCAGTTCTGAGAGTAAAGGCTCAGGCAGGACTGTGGTGGGAGCCCAGCATAGAGGCATGGGCAGGTGTCATTGCCACACACATGCTGGCAGGGATGGGGTTTCCACAATGCAGAATGCCCTTCATGGCGTACTGAACAAAGTGTAATCTCATGAAAACCTCATTCGTAGAACATTCAGAGCAGGTGTGTGTGTCTCCATAAATGAGGTCTCGTTGGCCTGCGTGCCCACAGCGGCAGGACTTGCCTGTGGCAGGTGAGCTCCCAGCCCTGGCGCTGCCTGCTGAGCCCTCCTGCACATGCCTGTGCCCACAGGAGCAGATGGAAGACATGCGGAAGAAGGAGGAGCACCTGGAGAAGGAGATGCTGGAGGTGTCTGCGCAGAACCGGCGCCTGGCAGAACCGCTGCAGAAGGCCCGGGAGGAGATGAGCGAGATGCAGAAGAAACTGGGTGACCACGAAAGGGACAAGCAGATCCTGGTTGTGAGTGTCCCCCGCATTCACCTCCCTCCTTGGCTCCTCCTGGGCTCAGGAGAGAAAGGACATCGGTGAGATGTCTCCTGGGGCCTGTGCAGGGCTTGGCCCTTAGGGCAGGAGGGCGTGTGAATCTCCATTTTCTGTGAGTGGAGACGGGGGGTGGGGGGCGGGGGGGGCGTGTAGAGTTGGTGCCCACATCTGCCCTGGTGGGGATGAGCTACTATGCCTTTGAGCCAGTTCTTCCTGGAGATTATTCCTGGCCTCGCCATCTTCAGGAGCCTCCCTGTGTGCCTGCCTGAATCCTGAGTGCCTTCTGTGCCCGCCCCTCCTCTCTCTGCAGTGCACAAAGGCGCGCTTGAAAGTCACCGAGAAAGAGCTCAAGAGCCTGCAGTGGGAGCACGAGGTGCTGGAGCAGCGGTTTATCCAGGTGAGCAGCCAGCAGCCCAGCCAGGACGGGCTCCAGGAGGTCCTGCTGCCTGCTCCTCCCACGCGGCTCGAGGAAGCCCTGCCCGTTCTGTGGAAGGCCCAGGTCTCACACAGCAGATCCCTGGTGGGGAGCAGTTGGCCCACCTGGCCCCTCAGGGTCACTTCTGAAACACATAGAGGTAGCCTGGCCTCTCCAGCCAGCATCTTTTTCCTCTCCATACATGAATCATGTATAAGTTATTATGTGCACATGGGGAAGAAGTCATAGAGGCCTGCGTCTAAGTAAAAATAAGCAGGTTCCCCTGCTGCTCAGCGATGATCCTCACAAGTGGTAACAGCTTCCGAGTCTCCTCCCAGCTCTTCCTGTGTGTCCAGTGTGGGTGGGACGTCCTGCCTTAGACGCAGCACCTTCCATCTCGCAGGTCTGTCCTGCGGCTTGCAGATTGCACCTGTATGGCAGCTCATTCGGGTGTTGCCCGTGCTCCCCGGGGAGTGCTGCCATTCATGCAGCTGGTGCCTTGAGGGACGCCCTGCTCACCTTCTAGTGTCAGCTCATCTGTCACCTGTGGGAGCCTCCTTAGCAAAGTCAGTTCCTGGCGTTGGAATTACTGGGCCTGAAGGTTTGCATTCAGATTTCAGATGGAGTCTGCCCAGAGGGCTGTTCCTAGTGTTGATATCACCCACAGTGCCCACGGGGCCACTTCCTGCTGCACCAGCTCTCGCCAATTCCACACTCTGTTGATGTGTAATTGGTGGAGAATGTCTTATTGAATGTGCTTTTCTTGGGATTTCCAGCAAGCCTGAGAGGTCCTCCTCGCAGTGTCCGGGTTCTGCCCAGGGCAGAGCATTGCCACCTGCACCTTGTTTGTGAGTGCGGGGTGCTCCGTGGCCAGTGCAGGGTGCTCCGTGGCCAGTGCAGGGTGTGCCATGGGCCAGAGCAGGGTGTGCCATGGGCCAGTGCAGGGTGCTCCGTGGCCAGTGCAGGGTGCGCCATGGGCCAGAGCAGGGTGCTCCGTGGCCAGTGCAGGGTGCTCCGTGGCCAGTGCAGGGTGCGCCATGGGCCAGAGCAGGGCACACACGGGCCAGGTTCCTTCCACTGACGTGCGGGAATCCCATGAGTGCATCAGATGGACACTCACCCTCACAGGCGCTCAGAGGGGGCTGCAGGCTACGGGTAGCCTGAGGCAAGAGGGCTTAAGTGTAGATGCCACAGGCTCCCCTGGCTGTGGGTGGACACGGTGTGGACGGTGTAGACGGCACAGTGAAAGGTGTGTTCTGGCCCAGGGGCAGAAGTGGGAGGGCTTCTTGCCAGCGAGATGGCCCAGCGGAGGCGTCCCTTCAGGTGCAGCGGGAGCGGGATGAGCTCTACAGCAAGTTCACGGCGGCCATCCTGGAGGTGCAGCAGAAGACGGGCTTCAAGAACCTGCTCCTGGAGCGCAAGCTGCAGGCCCTCAGCACTGCCATGGAGAAGAAGGAGCTGCAGCTCAATGAGGTGCTGGCAGCCTCCAACCTGGACCCTGCAACCCTGACCCTGGTGTCCCGCAAGCTGGAGGCAAGTGCCAAATGGGCTCCGGGTGGCAGCTGGACGGTACCCATGCTCCTGCCCTGGCAGGTGGCCTGCAGGGGCTCTGGCTGGGGGTCACTCGTCTCATGTTGAGACCCCAAGCATGTGCAGCTTCCATCATTCCAGTTAACAACCTCGGTCAGCCCTGGGGAGGGGCTCCCCACACTCTCCATCACTCAGAACTCAGCTCGCTGCTACTCCTTCTTAGGATGGGTTCAGCGTAGCCTGTCAGGCTCTAGGTCTCAGCTGTTCTGGAACTTGTGGCCTGAGCTCCTTGGGCATCTGGCAGCCGACCCAGACGTAGGCCTGGGGACAGCTGAGTCTCCTGTACTCGCAGGGAAGCCGCTGAGCTGTGTCCCACCTGGACAGTTAGGCAGGGGTGAGCCTCTGTGGAGGGTGCCGGAGGGCTTCCCAGAGGGAGTTACATCTGGGCAGAGACTAGAGCATTTGTTGACTTGAATCCAGTTATTCACGGCACCCGTCTGTGCTGGGAGTACCCCGGGCACGGGGGTGCAGCAGTAGTCAAGGCAGGTGAGGCCTCTGTGCCGTGGCCTCGGACCAGTAGGTCAGCTGAGGCGTCAGGGCAGTGATCGCTCCTGCCTCGCAGGCGGAGCCCCGCAGCACCTATAGGTCCTCTCACCCGGAGGTAGGCCTTGTCCCTCTGCTCCTCGACCTGATTTTGGGAGTGGGGGTGTCACAAACAGAATTGGTGATGTGAGATAAGGGGTCTTGGTGCTGTCATCTGGGTGGGGGAGACTCTGAAGCTGTCAACTGTGTCCCTGAGTGTTGGGCTGTGGAGGACTGTGGAAGGTTCTGGGTGGGACAGGCTGGATCTGGGAGCCCACAGGGACCTGCAGGAAAGGCTGAGCAGGATGGGCTTGTCACGACTGAGGAGGGGCTGGGAAGCCAAGGTGAGGGCGTTCGTGCCTCCTGGCTCAGAGGTCCACAGTCCCGTGGAACCCGAGTCACTTGGGACAGGCTGGGGCGGGGTCTGGGGCCGTGCAGACACATCGGAGGGGCTTGTCTGGGTAGGAGCACTGTGGTCCTGGGTCTGGGGCTCTTCTCTGACTTTGTGCCTCTGTCCCGGTGGATCAGCAGTGGTGTGATGAGGGGGATAACAACAGTCTTGCCCACGAGGGTCACTGCAGTTGCACCAGTGGCCGGGGGGGCGTGGGTGAGCTCTTGGCTTTCCTGGTTGGAACCCAGCAGGCCTGTGCCTCTCACTTCTCAGCTCCCATCTCCGCGCAGAGGCAGGTGCTGTCTCCCTTTCTTCCTGGGGGGAACTTTCCGCACAGCCTGTTCCCCGTATGGACACACATGGATGGGGCCAGGTCACTGTTCCCTGGACATCTGGGGTCACTGTTGGAGCTCCAGACGCCAGACCCACGGCCGCTCAGTCTGTCACATTCCAAAGACAGGTCTCAAACTCACGTGTGCATGTCTCTCCTCAGGATGTTCTGGAATCGAAGAACAGCACCATCAAGGACCTGCAGTACGAGCTGGCCCGGGTCTGCAAGGTATGAGGATCCCCGCCTGCCGTAGTGCACGCCCCCACCAGGACCCTGTGATTCCTGCCTTAGCCCGAGGTCCAGCTGCCTGTGGCTTAGGGCAGCCCTGCCTGCCCTGGTGTTCCTCCACGGCCAGCCTGGAGGACCTCTGGGAAAAGGAGGGCTGTCCTCTTCCAGCAGCTCTTCCCGCCTCCCGGTCTGACCCTCACCCACCTGAGCTGGCCTCTGGGGTGATGGGAGTCTGCACCTCCGAGCAGGGAGCAGTTTCAGGTCTAACCTTTCAGATTCCTTTGTGAGTCTGATGAAAGCTGCCTCCCATTTCTGTGCCAAAAATGCGCATTGGCGGCGAGGCCTCTTTGACCCCCTCACTGTTGTCTGTCCCATGAGTCCCAGCGGCCTGGGCCCTGCACCCACCGCCCCTGCCCCCCCGGCTCTGGCATTCCCCACAGCTGTCTGGCCTTTGCCTGTGGTGACGCAGACACAGAACTGCCTGTGCACGCATTTACCAAGAGCAGCCACCTCACGGGTGACTCAGACGTGCCCATAGTTCTGTTTTCTGCTGCTTCTGTTACATGCGAGCCCCAGGCTGTGGTGCTGGGCCTTCCCTTGACCCTCGCAGCCTCGCCTGCCCATCCGGACCCTTCCCTGGATTCCCCGGCGCCCTGATACTTGTGCACACAAAATTGGTGCCAACTACTGGCCTGTGCATCTCTTGGGAGGATCTGCACAAGTTGTGTTTGGTTGTCAGGAGGCCTGTACCTCGCGAAGGGCGAGAGCCAGGCCCAGCCCCCCACTTCTCTCTGGAGCTGCACTCAGTTCACCCTCTAACTCTTGACCCGAGTCCCAGCACTGGGTGTGAGGACGGTGAGGATAATGTGCCCTCTGGAGTTTCTGTTCTGAGTCAAGCCACAGTCCAAGCATTTCTCAGGCATCACCTCTTCAGACCCTCACAGCCACCGACGACATTGACCCTTTCAAAGACGCCTGTTTTCCAGAGGGGACAGAACCATGTCTCTGGACCTGGCAGCACTGTTGCCCATACCTGAGGTCTTCTGGGACGTGGGGGTCCCCTGTGCTCCCCATCAGTCTTCTTTGTGGTCCCTCCTCCCCACCCTCCCCAGAGCTGGGTGTTCTAAGTGAGGGCATTGCCCCTGCCCAGGGGGAGCCCTTGCTGGGCTCCTGGCCCCTCCCAACATGCGCTGTCTCCACAGGCCCACAGCGACCTGCTGCGCACCTACGAGGCGAAGCTCCTGGCCTTCGGGATCCCTCTGGACAACGTGGGCTTCAAGCCCCTGGAGACGGCCGTGATTGGGCAGACCCTGGGCCAGGGCCCTGCGGGACTTGTGAGCACCCCAACATAGCCCCCACCCAGGACTTCTCCCTGTATGACACTCCGTTTTACACCCACGGACAGCAGGTGTGTTTTTTTATTTGTTGGGTCAGCAAATGAAGGCTTTCATGTTTGCTGCGTGTCCTGGTGCACGACTGTGGTAGAAGCAGCGCCAGGGCCATGGCCATGGCCAGTCAGTTTCCCTCCCAGCTGCCCCCCCGCCCCCATACACACACCTCAGGCTGGGCAGCACCAGCACGGCTCTGCTCAGTGACCGCAGCGGTCTGCCGGTGCCACAATGACTTTATTGATGCCCAAGTCACAGTGCCACTAGGACTTGGGGGCCAGCACCTCCCCCAGGTAGTGGGACCTGAGGCCCCACGAGGAGCACGGAGCCCCCATGGAGGGCTGGGGAGGCTCAGGCCGCAGTGAGGGCGTTGGTGCTCTCGGACCAGTTGGTGGTCAGCTCCCTCGGTAGGTGGTGTAGGACCACGGGCTCAGCAGCAGGGGGACGTGGAACTTGTGGGTCTCGTTTGTGATGGTGAAAACAACCTGAGAACAGAAGGCACCAGGAGGGAGCTCTGTCCCCAGTGCTTCCAGGGGGAAGCCCCGATCGTGGGCCGAGGGCTGGTTCCCAGGGAGCCCCAGACCAGCCAGCGCCTGATGGTGAACTGGAAAGTAGGGCTGTTGACAAGGCTGAATCCCCTGTAGATAAAGCTCTTGGCTTGAGGGCCCCTGGGCCTGCCAGGCTTCCTAAGGGGTCCACCCTGCAATAGGGTCAGGTGAAGGGGGAGGCAGCACGGTTAGGCCCCGTGAATTGGGTGGGGCTTATTCAACACCTGTGTCCATAGGGGCTGAGTCACCCTGGACCCTGCCCCCCACAGCCTGACCCGGGGCCAGGGCAGGGACACCTTCCTCCTGGGAGTTCAAAGCTGGTGAACTCACTGCCTGCCACTGCCCTGGGAGAGGGGGGAGGGACACTGCCCTGGGAGAGGGGGGAGGGGCACTGCCCTGGGAGAGGGGAGGGGCACTGCCTAGTGCAGGACCTTGTGGTCACGGTCAATCACAGGCCTCCACTCCATGCTAGTCTGTGCCCTCACCTCCACATATGGGTAGAAGCTGTCCTGCCCCCTTTTCGTCCAGTAACCCTTGGTGTCGAAGGTCAGCTTGTAGGTGCCCGCCTTCATCTGGCCTGGCAGCAGGAGCCCAGGGCAGCGGCCATCAGGGTCGGTGTAGCTGTGGGGATGAGGGGATGAGGTGTACCCCTGCCTGGCTCTCTGGGTCTCCACACCTCGCAGCCTCAGATGCCCCTGCAGCCTGACTTGGGGGAGACTAGTGCCTGGGGTTCTGGAACAGCTGTTGTACAGCACAGAGAAGCAGGAAAGGGGGAACCCCCACAATCTGCCCCAGGAGCAAGCATCACTTTATTTGACCTATAGTTTTCCAGACACTGTCTATTTATAATATGCTCATTTATCAATTGAAACAATTGTAAGGTGGATTATACAATTGCTACTGTTTCATAACCTGGACGAGTCCTGTAGTACATTGTGTGTGGCTTCCTGGGTCAGTTCCTGTTCCAGGTGGACCAAGCATCCCAGTGCCGTTGTGCTCAGTCCCCACGACCCCAGCTGTGCAGGCAAGTGAGCTTGCACTGTGGTCACGGAGCGCACCGCTCACCTGCACTTTTGGGTGTTGGGAATGGGTCCCTGTGACCCCCCAGGGGACTCCACGTGCTCTTCCAAGACCACAGCTGACCTTCAGGTGGGACCTGGGCCCGCAGCCTTTGTGAGGGATGGAACAGGGAGGGGACAAGCTCCACACCCTCAGGCCCTGAACTTTTGGGGCCCCGCTCCCCACTGCCACCTCCAGAAGAGCCTGCCCCCTGCTCACAGGGCCACCAAGTGCCAAAACGGCAGCCTGGGCTGGGCCTCCCCAGCAGAGCTGAGCGTGGGGAGAAGCCAGGGCGTCGGAGAGCACAGCTGCCAGGCTGGTGCGAGTTGCCCCTCACCTCTGTAGGGCCATTAGGTGCAGTGAGAGTAAAAGAAGAGAAAGTGCTGTGTGGTGACGGGGAAGCCTTCCCATTCCTCCTCAGGCCTTTACCAGCCAAGCCCGACCCTGTGCTGAGGGAGGGGCTCTGGACGCAGTGCTACCCCAAACCTACCTTCTCCTCAGTTCTGTCCACTGCTGGCCGTGGTCCTCGAGCCTCGACAGGTGGAGGCAGAGGCCCTGGGCTGGGAGCCCTGAGGCAGTGTCCAACACATGAGTGGTCAGCGGGCTGCTGACTGGCTCCATGCCTCTGCCCTGGGCCAGGAGAGAGGGACAGGACAAGCCTTGTGTCCACACCAGCCTCAAGGAGGCAACACTTAGAGTAAACAGCCCTGGGGGACGGAGAGTCCCAAAATGTCCCTGGGGTGGGGATTACAGAGGCTGTGGTGTGGACACACTGAAGTGCAGGTCATCAACCACGCTGACCTCTCCCCCGTCCATCCCCACTGGGACCCTCCCCTGCACCCACCATTGCCTTGTGCGCATCGCTGTTCAGTGCCGGTGCGGACACCAGGCCGCGCTCCCTGTTCTCCCAGCTCAGCGGTCCCCGGCTTCCAGCCCTGAGCCCAGGCCTATGGGACGGGAACCGCGCCCTACCTCCCAGGAGCCCAGGTGTCGCTGAAGCGTGCGCAGCCGTAGGGCAGACCCCGAGCTCATGCCCAGTAGCTCCACCTGAGGGCGCCTCCCCGTCCGCCCCTGTCCTGTCACCTCCCTGGACCAGGACCTGAGTGTCTGACCCAACGGGGTGGGTTGTGGGGGGAGGTCCATATCGGTGCTACCAGTAGGGCCCCAGGGACTTCGCTCGGGAGGGGCCCAGGCGGGCCATTGGGGCGCACAGACCTGCGGGCTGCAGAGGCGACTCCCACCGGAAGTGAAATCGGGACCTGCCGGGATGGGCGGCGATCGAGGGAACGGAACGGGAGGGGCTGGGCGGGGCAGGAGGCGGGTGGAGGTGGGAGGGTGGTTCCTCTGAGTTCCGCAGGGGCCTCTAGCTGGGCCTGGAGGTGGCTCACGAGCCCGACGCCCACCAGGAGTCCCAGAAATAACGTGGATTTTTTACCTTCTGGGACAGTCAGTATATTTTTAAAAATATATATATTTTTATTGATTTCAGAGAGGAAGGGAGAGGGAGAGGGAGATAGAAACATCCATGTTGAGAGAGAGTCATGGATCGGCTGCCTCCTGCACACCCCACACTGGGGACAGAGCCCGCAAGCCAGGCCTGTGGCCCCACAGGGAATCGACCCTGGGAACCTTCAGTCCAAGGGCGGACGTTCTATCCATTGAGCAACACTGGTCGGGGCAGGCCAGTCCGTAATTGGATGGAAGCCTCTCAAAGGTCAGGAAGGTGTTGCACTCTGTCCCAACAGGCCCTGCGACAATGCCTCAGTTTCCCCATCTGTGAAAAGGGGGCAGCAGTGACTCGTGGTTGATACAGTTCCACAGAAGGAGACAGATGAGCTTGTGCTCTTGTCTCACTGCGGCCCACTCTGGCCTCCTGGGGCCCCTGTGGCTTCTTCTGTCTCCCTCCAGCCCACTCTGCACCCCCCGGCCCCCTCTCTGGCCCCAGTTCCACACACTAATTGGCAGGTGCTGCAGAAATGAGGAGAGTTGCGCGGTGGATCTGCAGGTGTGAGTCCATCGCTGTGTGGGGTGTTGCTCTGGACACAGGAACTCTTTCTTCTTACCAAGGTGCATTTTCTAATTATTCAGTAGTGAGCATGGATTATCTGTAGGTTTAGAATCAGGCCCCTCCAAGGCAGGGATGCTGACCCTTGTAGCAAAGGTTGGGAGTGAGCTGTTTATAACTCTGTGGAGGTGATTAGGAAATATCTATTTGAGATGTGAACACACATGACATTTGGCACGGCTTATGTTTACAGCAGATAACCCCAAAGAGATGCTGCTTACACTGTTTCGGCAAACGCCTGTGGGTACAAGAGACTAGAAACAACCAGAATGTCCCCGCTCTGCACAGACGAGCTCTGTCACACCCCAGCACGCTCTGCTGCTCTGAGAAGAACTAGGCCCGTTTGTAAGAAGAGGTCTCCACAGGCATCACACTGGGCAAGAATGGAGGCACCTATGGCTTCGAGCGGTAAATCTGTGTATGCAGCTTTGCCTGCCTTACAAAGGCTCGCTTGCTCAATGCTCTGAAAGATCAATGGAAAAATAGCCTCCGGTAAGGATTAACAACAAACAAACAAAAAACAAGAAGTCTCAGTGAGACTTCCTCGGCTGAGTTGGAGTGGAGGATGGCATTGTAACTGGTCAATCAATGCGTCCAGGCTGCCGGTCACTTAATCTGAGCCAATTAAGCAGAGACAGGGTTGAATCACTTAGGAGCGCTTCTTCTGGCAGTATGGGAAAGCAGCAGGTCATTCACAAAAATCTGTTCTGCACCCTATAAGCCAGCTGCGTATATAGGGTAGGGCAAGGATTATTACAGGCATGGGGGAGTAGGCTATGCAGGCTGGCATGGGACTCCATTGTTTGGGCAGCAATGTTGTTAGTCTTTCCATGATAATGCAGGAGTTAGTGGCTGTGAACATAGTTAGTGACTCAGAGTCCTACACCATCACAGAGAGCTCAACGATAAGGTCCATGGTGGCTTTTCTGATCGTATTTCAGTAGCATCAAATTAGTCGCCCCTTCCGTGATCTTAATAAATTCCAACATTGCTTCATATTTTTTCAGGTTACTTCTGTGATATTAGGTTATTATTACTGAGTACTTTTTTTCTGCTAGTAAATTAGTTGTGAACACATTTTTTTTTCGTGAATAAAAGATTCTAGTTAATACTGTGGCTTATAAACAGTGGTTTTGAAACATATTCTTGTAACTCAAAGAATTTTGCTCAATATCTATGCCTATCTCTTTCATCTTGAAAGATAAAATCCTGTAGAAATGTGCTAAGAACAAGTATCCCTTAATTTGTGATTTATCAGAATGTAAACATAGAGCAGACTTATACACTGGTTTTATAGTATAAACAGTTTTATTTTCCTTCAAGCACATTTCTGATTATACAGTACACGTCTATGGAACGATAATACTTATTACACTATACCTGGAAGGTCGCTCGCTGATAACCAAATCCTTCGCAAAAATCCATCCTCTGTTGCCCTCCTGTGGCCATCTAAGGAATAACACACTGCCTCTGTCCCTGGCGATGAAATTCCAGCTAAAGCCCTGTGAACGGCACCAAAAATTCTACTCAGAAAAAAAAAAAACCGTCAGAAAATCAGTGAAGCTGGCCAGGGCGGCAGTCATTCCATCCCTGGAAGGACCGAAGTCATGGTTGTGGGTTCTTCACCTCTTCCCGCCCCAGCTCTGCAAAGGGAGGCCTGGGAGACTGTTGCACTGAGGTTCCCCTTAAGGTGACTGGTCCACCCTGGCTACTATGTTCATTGGTGCTATTTTTTAAAACTATGGAGTGGAGATAACGTTTTGCAAGCCAATCCTCTAACCAGTGAGCCACATCAGCTACGGGTTCTATTCACTTTTAAAAATATAAGTTTGAGCATGGTCAAGGGTCAGAGCTCAAGGCTGGGGCTGGGTTCGGTGTTAGTTTTAGTGTGAGGGTTCATGGTCAGGGTTGGGGTTGGGTTCAGGGTCAGAACTGGAAAAGGTTAATTTGCTGTGGAAATGGAGAATTTGCTTTGCAAAAGTTGAATTTGCTTTTCAAAAGGGGAACTTGCTTTGCAAAAGGTGTATTTGCTTTGCAAAATGGGAATTTTAACTGTAAAAAGTGAACTTGTTTTGGAAATGCTGAATTTGTTTGCCAAACATGAATTTGGGTTGCAAAAGGTGAATTTGTCTGATAATTTCAGCAGCATCAAAATGAGTCACCCTTTCCAGGATATTAGTAAATTCTAATATTGCTTTATATTTTTTCATGTTGTTTCTGTGACATTAGGTTATTATTACTGAGTACTTTTTTCTCCTAGTAAATAAGTTGTAAACACATTTTTCTTCCTGAACATAAGATTCTAGGTAATGCTTTGGTGTTGAAACACAGTGGTTTCAAAACGTGGTCTTGTAACTCATAGGGTTCTTCTTGATCTCTGTTTCTGCCTCTTTCAGAATGAAAGATAAAATAAACTTGTAGAAATGTGCTAAGACCAAGCATCCTTTATTTTTTATTTTAATGTAAATGTAAAGCAGACTTATACAGTGGGTTTATAGGATAATTGCTTATATTTTCTTTCAAGTAAGTAACTGATTATACTGTACGCGTCTATGGTTCTATATACCTATTACTCTAGCCCTCAAAAGACGCTGTCAGCCAATTCCTGCGCAAAAATTATCCTCTTCTGCCCTCTTGTGGCCATTCAAGGAATAACACTGTGTATCTGTCCATGGTGCTGAAATAACAGCTAAAGCCCTGTGAACATGAACAAAAATTCTACCGAGAAAAAAAAACAACCCATAAAATTATCGAGGCTGTCTATGGCGGTAATCATTCCGTCCCTGGATGCACCGAAGTCACGGCTCTGGGATTTTTCACTTCTTCCCACCCCAGCCCTGCAAAGGGAGGTCCCAGAGACTGCTGTGCTGAGGTTCCCTTTAAGGTGACCCACCACTCTGCCTAATGTTCCTTGGTGTCTCTTTTAACTAGAGAGTAGTGAGTGAGTGTATGTCTGGCAAGTTGTGCTGTAACTACTTAGCCACACCAGCTACGGATTTATTCACTTTTAAAAATATAAATCGGAGTGGCGGTCAGGGGTCAGAGGTCAAGGCTGGGTTTGAGGCTAGGGCTGGGGTTGGGGTTAGGGTTTTAGGGTGAGGGTGAGCGTGAGGGGTCAGGGTTTGGGTCATGGGCAGGGTCAGAGGTGGAAAAGGTGAATTTGCTTTGGAAATGGAGAATTTGAATGTATTTCAGCAACATCAAAATGAGTCGCCCTGCCAAAACCGGTTTGGCTCAGTGGATAGAGCGTCAGCCTGCGGACTGAAAGGTCCCAGGTTCGATTCCGGCCAAGGGCATGTAACTTTGTTGCGGGCACATCCCCAGTGGGAGGTGTGCAGGAGGCAGCTGGTCGATGTTTCTCTCTCATCGATGTTTCTGACTATCACTCTTCCTTCCTCTCTGTAAAAAAATCAATAAAATATAATAAAAAAAAAATGAGTCGCCCTTTCCAAGAGCTTAGTACATTCCAATATTGCTTCATATTTTTTCAAGGTACTTGTGTGACACTAGGTTATTAAGATTGAGTACTTTTTTCTCCTAGTAAATTAGTTGTAAACACAGTTTTTGTGTGAATAAAAGATTGTAGGTAATACTTTGGTTTTGAAACACATTGGTTTTGAAACCTATTCTTGTATCTCAAAGGGTTCTGCTCAATACCTATGCCTGTCTCTTTCAGAATGAAAGATAAATTAGTCCTGTAGAAACATGCTAAGACCAAGCATCCTTTATTTTGTGATTTTTCAGAATGTGATCATAGAGCAGACTTATACATTGGTTTTATGAGATAAACGCTTATATTTTTTCTTTAAGTAAGTTATTGATTATACTGTACACGTCTATGGATCTAGGTATATATTATGCTAGCCCTTAAAGGACTTTGTTAGCCAATTTCTGCGCAAAAATAATCCTCTGCTGCTCTCGTGTGGCCATTCAAGGTATAACACACTGTCCCTCTGTCCATGGTTCTGCAATTCCAGGTAAAGCCCCGTGAACACGACCAAAATTTCTACCCATAAAAAACACCCCAGCAAATCATCGAAGCTGTCCAAGGCAGCAATCATTCTGTAGTCACAGCTCTGTGTTCTTCACCTCTTCCCGCCCCAGCTCTGCAAAGGGAGGCCCCCGTAGAGTGCTGCACTGAGGTTTCCCTTATGGTGACCCACCCACCCTGCCTAATATGTTCGTTGGTGCCGTTGTTAACTAGAGCGGTGAGTGTATGTCTGGCAAGCAAATGCTCTAACCAGTGAGCAACACCAGCTACGAATTTCATGCACTTTTGTTGTTATTGTGAATTTATTTTTAACTCTAATTGACATACAGTAATACATTACTTTCAGGTGTACAACAAAGTGATTCAACATTTACATACCTTACAAAGTGATCACCCCAGAAGTCTAGTTCACATCTGTCTCTATTGCCTATGCTGCAGTTATATCTCCATGACTTATTTCATAAGTGGTGTGATGGACTTTTCCAGCCCCAGTGGGGACAAACAGGGGTGGTGTTGTTCAAGGTGGATAGTGAGCAAGATGGTGGCAGAAGAGCAGCTGGAGGGTAATGTGTTTCAGAGGCATGATGGGTTGTGTTGTGGAGCAGCGTGTGTGACTGCAACACTTTAGGGGCTTAGGTTAAAGGAGCAGTGGCTGTTTGGAGCTGATTGGGGGAAGGTGGTGAGACTCAAAGTGTCCTGCAGCTGCTGTAACAAGACAGGTACTTCCAGAAGCTCCAGGGAGAACATCCAAGCCTTTTCTATCTCCTGAGATGAGGAGCACCCTGGATTCCCCACAGGTCTCAGTGTGATTACAGCGGCCCTCATATGGGGGAGGCAGTAGGGTCAGAATCAGACAGATAGATGAGGCTGTGCTGCTGGTTGTGAAGATGGAGGCCAAAGGAGAGGCATGTCTCAGGGGAGGCTTCAGTGTCATTGTGGGCTTGTCCTCCCCGATGCCATGCATAAGGTCCCGCAGGTTCTTGTCAAACATGCGGTTGATATGCCCTTGAGCATCTTGAGGGCCCTAACGACGGTGGCCGGCGGGCCGGAGTCCCGGTATGCCCGATGCCAGATGGTGTGCTGCCCTTGCTCCCTGGGGAGCACTGCTCTACCCGCTGCCACTGCGGGGCATGCAAGCAGGCCAGTCCCTCGGCAAGATCCGCTGGGCAGGCTGCGCCCCATTCCCTCCCCCTGACGCTCCCTCTACTCACTTTTAAAAATATAAATTTGAGGGCAGTCAAGGGTTAGAGGTCAAGGTTGGGACTGGGGCTAGGGCTGGGGTTGATGTTAGGGTTTCAGGGTGAGGTGTCAGGGTCGGTGTCAGGGTCAGGGTCAGGGTGAGGGTCATATGTGGAAAAGGTGAATTGTAATTGGAAGGAGAGAATTTGCTTTGCAAAAGATGAAATTGAAGGGTAAAAGGTGAATTTGTGTTCCAAAAAAATGAATTTGTGTCGCAAAATGTGCATTACTCTGTATTTGAGGAGCATCCAAATAAGTCGCTCTTTTCAGGATCCTAGTAAATTCCAATATTGTTCCATATTTTTTCAAGTTAATTCTGTGACATTAAAGTTATTTTCACTGAGCACTTTTTTATCCTAGTAAATTAGTTGTAAACAATTTTTTTTGTGATTAAAATATTCTAGGTAATAGTTTGGTGTTGCAACACCGTCATTTTGAAACGTTTTCGTGTAAGTTAAGGGGTTCTGCTCGATACCTATGCCTGTCTGTTTCAGAATGAAAGATAAAATAATCCTGTAGAAATGTGCTAAGAGTAAGGACTCTTTATTTTTTGATTTATCAGAATGTAATCGTAGAGCAGAGTTATACACTGGTTTTATGAGATGAACGCTTTCATTTTCTTCCCAGTAAGTTACTGATTATACTATACACGTCTGTCTATGGAACCATATACTCATTACACTGGACCTCAGAAGGAAGCTGTCAGGTAAAAAAACTATCCTCTGCTGCCCTCCTGTGGCCAAAACAGGAATAACACACTGTGCCTCTGTCCCTGGTGCTGAAATGCCAGTCAAAGCCCTGTGAACCTGACCAAAAATTCTACCCAGAAAAAAAAAATGGTCACAAGATCAGCGAGGCGGCCAGGGCGGCAATCATTCATCTGTGGAAGGACCGAAGTCACAGTTGTGGGTTCTTCACCTCTTCCCGCTGCAGCCCTGCAAAGGGAGGCCTCGGCTGCTGCACTGACAACATGAACCCCTTCCAAACCTAGAAGCCACCATTATTGAGGCAGCCAGTCCGTACAGCGAGGTGCTGAGTACCGCGAGAAGCAGTGTGGTCGCGAGAGGCCGCCATTACTGAGACCTTCCGTACGGCGGAGGCCCCCGCTAACGAGGCAGCCAGTATGGGTTCCGGGGCCTTTACGCTGGCAGGCAGGCAGGTGCAGGCCGCCTGCACTGAGGCAGCCAGGAGTTCTGAGGCCGCCGTCCTCGAGGCAGGCCGTTCTACGGAGCCCGCTCTGGTTGCGGCAGCGGGCACCGTGCATACCGCCATTATTGAGGCAGCCAGTCCGTACAGCGAGGTGCTGAGTGCCGCGAGACGCAGCGTGCTGGCGAGAGGCCGCCATTATTGAGGGACGCTGTAGCCTGCAGGCCGCCATTACTGAGACCTTCCGTACGGCGGAGGCCCCCGCTAACGAGGCAGCCAGTACGGGGCCCGCGTCCTTTACCCTGGCAGGCAGGCAGGTGCAGGCCGCCTGCACCGAGGCAGCCTGGAGGTCGGAGGCCGCCGTCCTCGAGGCAGGCCGTTATACGGAGCCCGCTAGGATTGCGGCAGTGGGTACCGTGCAGGCCGCCATTATTGAGGCAGCCAGTCCGTACAGCGAGGTGCTGCAGTATTGCGAGGAGCAGTGTCCTCGCGAGAGGCCGCCATTATCCACTAATGATGCAGGCAGGACGCAGGTGTCCTTTCTTAACGTTACTAATTATTAGTTTAGAAGTTAATAAGATACTGGTTGCTCGTTCTCAGGGTACGTGTTACTGGTTGCTAGTTATCTGGTAACTAGGTAACAGGTTACCAGGTAACCGTTTGCCATGTCACTAGTTGCCAGGCTAGTAGTTACTAGGTTACTAGTTACCAGGTTACTAGTTATCGGTTTAATGGTTACCAGGTGACTGGTTACCAAGTTACTGGTTACCAGGTTACCGGTTACCAGGTTACCGGTTACTAGTTACCAGGTTAATGTTGTGGCCATTTCAGGAATAACACCGTGCGCTTGTGTCCATGGTGCTGAAATTCCAGTTAACACAACTAATAATTCTACCCTAATACAAAGAAACGAACAAAAACCAAAACAAAGAAAAATCCTGAAAATCATCGAGTGTGTCTGTCCAGGGCGGGAATCATTCCTTCCCTGGCTGGACTGAAGTCACTGGTCTGGATTTTGCACCCCTTCCCGCCCCAGTCCTGCAAAGGGAGGTGTTTGGTCCCGCACTTACGTTGTGAACCTGTGCATTCACTGTAGCAGTCCGTAAGCTAGAGGCTGCCATTATTGAAGCCGTCAGTACCGGGAGGCCGCCGTTAACAAGGCAGCCAGTGGTAGACAGGCGTCCTTTACTGATGCAGCCAGTACCCTGTAGGCTGCCTTTATTGATGGTACCTCCATATGTAGGGTTATCATGGGAACGTGGTAGTACGAGGAGAAAAAGATTCAATGTAAAGTTTTGTGTGTGAACACAGTTGGTTTTTTAGAAATATATATGTTTACTATTTGAGAAAGGAAGAGAGAGGGAGAGAGAAACATCAGTGATGAGTGTGAAACCTAGATTGAAAGGGGGACATTTGCTCCCATCCGCTAAGCAGAAGGAATACGTACCTGGCCGGTGTTGCTCTGTAGTTAGAGCTTTGGATGCCCTCGGAAGGGTCACTGGTGCGATTCCTGGTCCAGAGCATATACCTGGGATGCAGGTATCATGGCCAGCCGCTGTCTGGGCTGCTGTGAGAGCCCAAAATCCATGCGTCTCTGGCATGTTCATGTTTTCTTGTTTTTTTTTTCTTCTTTCTCCTCCCCCTCCCTCCCTCCCTCCCTCCCTCCCTCCCTCCCTCCCTCCCTCCCTCCCTCCCTCCCTTCCACTGTCTCAAAAAAAATCAATGGGAAAAAGATATTCTCTGTTAAGAATTAATGAAAAGATACACAAGAAAAAAGTACAAAGAAGGAAAAGGTGTGGAGGGTGTGAAAAAGCAGCATCCCTCTGTAGAAAGGCAAGAAAAGCACTATCATGAGCAGAGCCTTCAGCTACGCTGATGTGTTTGAACGCGATGTTTTAGGACATAAAAATAAAATGTTTAAGTGTACCCCAGCTGCCAAGGTCGCGACACAACACAACGAGGCCGGTTTAGGGAGGTCCCCGCAGGGAATCCCAAGCCACGACGTCAGGGGCGAGCCTTCGGGGGCAAGGCCGGGAGGAGCAGCGGAAAGCCAGGTGTGAGGGAGGTGTGGAATGGACAGAGGAGGGGCCCGCACGTGCTCCCCTCTAGTGGCCCTCACCGCCGCTCCCAGAGCCACCTAGTGTGAGAAGATGCGAGCAGAGTCACCTGGTATCATTGACTGAGTGACATACAGACGACGGGACATATAGAGCGAGGGACCGATAGACAATCGAGGCCGCAGTGGCCTGTAGAGATGAGTTGTGGTAACCTGTGGCCACCATGCTGGTTCCCCGTATCCTCCCGTAGGTACCTTGTCGTTGGGTCGAGGACCCCAGAACCCTGTTTTCCACGTGCACGCACACCACCTACTTAACGGCGACTCCGTGGAAGACACAAGAGCTGTCTGGACATCCATTTACACAACAGTGGGTTGGAAAGTGATGTCAAACTTGTTGTATATAGTTATTATTTGAATAATAAATCATAGCAAAGCAGTTATGTGTTTGATGTCTGAAATATGTGTATTATACATACTTTTTTTTTTAGTCAATGACATTTCCCGTACAAGGTTCCCTTCCTAAGTCTAATTAAATGAGGACGTTGAAAACTTCCTAAGTGTGAATGTTTTACTTGGGAAATGTTTGGAAACTTGGTACGTATCACTGTTTATTCCCCCCAAGGAACTGTTGGGGGTGATGTGTCGTGACCAATGCAGAACGTTTGGTAAATCACTGGTCCTCTTGTAGAGACATAGCCTTCTATGGTTTTACCTTCCCTCTGTGTAATGAACCCATCTGCAGAAGGTCGAACTAGACCTGTAGTCATACAACACCTCCCAGGTGCTGTCGTGATGGAAACAGGCCCGATGCGGAAAGCAACCTTAGAACAGCAGCAACGTAAAGCTTCTCGTGACCTTGGCACGTAATGTACGCAGTCAGGGCCGCATTCTCTTTGTAATAAGCAGGTAATGGAAATAGCAACACACAGCCAACCCAGCGAGCGAGGCTCAGTGATTGAGTATTTACCTATGAACCAAGAAGTCCCATTTTGATTCCTGGTAAGGGCACGCACATGACCTGATTGATGTTTTCTCTCTCTCACATCAATGCTTTTGTTTCTCTCCCTCTCCCTCTCTGTCTGAGATCAATAAGAACAAATGTAAACTAAAACTGTCAACTGTGGAATCTCCTTCTATTCTCCCCCGAAAAGGTGTCAGATTTTACTGTAACCATCCCAAACTTTATTTCCTCAGTCTTAGATTTTAGGCTCATGAATGTTCACACCACCGCACTTTAAAACTTGTGTGCACACATCCACACAAACAGCAAAGGAAGTGAGATCGTTTGTGAGATTCCTCGTGGTTATACTGAGGCACACTGTTTGGGCCCAATAGAGAAACGCACGGAACAGAATGGAAGGTGTCCGAAGAGCCCCAAGTCCAAAGATAAATTTTTTATGGTCAATATGTTTCTTGAGGCCATTATTAAAAATATGCATTCTGTAAAAAGTGTTGTTGGTACAGGAGTAAAGCAGCAGATCACTTGCAGCTCTAGCCTGTTAGCTTAGCGGTTATAGCGCCGGCCGGGTGCGAGGCCAGGATTGGGTGAGCTGCGTGTGTAGGACGTGAGGAGAGCTCCCCCCAGGTGTGATGCGGGAGGCGACACAGTGGGCCGGACAAGCAGCCAGGGCCACAGGTGAGGCCGTTGAGGTTCGGCTGCCCTTTGTTGCCGTGACTTTCATTTGTGAGGAGCCACAGCCACCCCTCAGGCTCTCCTATGTGTTATCGCGTGCCGAGCCATTTTGTGTGTCCCATTCCCCAGTGTAAATGCACGTTCTCCCAAAAATGGTGTGTTTCAGGTTTGACAACGTGGCCACGTGATTCGTCATGCAGCTGTGATCCCACGTCCGGTGTTTCCGGGGTTTCGGTATCTCCTCCCCAGCCATCCTCTCTAAAGTGAGTGAAGATGAAAGGGGGGGGGGGAATTTGTTGATATGTGAAGCTTGTAAGTTTGCCAAGAGTATAGTTTTAGCCTGTGGATGTATAACTTATGCAGCGTTGCAAAGATGTGAAGAAAGAGGACCCCAGGTTTGCACTTTGCATGTTGATATGAAAGTGTTGTTGAAGTGAAGAAAGAACCTATAGCCGTCCCGCATTTCTTCCTCGGAGATTCCCATGTCGATCCCTGGTGTTAGGAAGGGAACGTCAGCTTAAAGGCCTCAGCTTTAGGTGTTGAAGCGGCCACAGGAGGCTGTTGAGCATCCCCAGGTGTCCATGTGCTATTGGTTGTGGTTTAGGTTTAGAAATTCTGTAAGCTTCCAAGTGTGTTGCCCTTTTCCCAAATCTCAGCCCGGTTCACCATGTCCCCAAACATCTGCCTTCCAAGTACTTAACTGCTTTTTGTGTTCATTTTCATGTAAATTATGGGAACAGTATAGAAGTTTTAATGGAAATGATCCAAAAGTATCCCTAAATTTTATACGCTGAGGAGGATATCTCCTTAGATTCTTTGGGTCTACATGCCTAGTAAAATAAGGGATTTTGGGGCCCGCACCCACATTAGGTCACAGCTAAAGGGCAAGCAGTATGAATTATTCCCGATTTGAGAGGCGGGGTGGAGATCGGGGAGCCTTTCCTGTGTGACGGACCACTTTTGAGGAGCGCGTCCTACATCTGAACAGCAGCACGTGGAGCAGCACTTCCCTGTCCCCGTACTGAGCTGCGCGGTGCCATCTTACAGCGTCTCTGGAGGCAGAGTGCAGGCTTGGCGGCAGGTCGTGGCAGCCACAAATGTTGTTAAGTCAGGAAGCAGGAATGTGGCCTGTCGGTTGCGGTCATCGGTTAGAATGTGTGGGTGCTCGCGGGAGGTTCCCTCGCGCGATTCCCAGAGAAGAACACGTTTGTGGGTTTTGGGTTTGATCCCCTGCAAGTACGGGAGGCAAGCAATCACGGATGTGTGTCCGTGACATGGGTTTTCCTCTCTGTGTGTTGCGTGTTTCATCCCTCCCTTCCGCTCTCTGTGAAAGATCAAAGAAGCAAATATCCTTGTGTGAGGATTAAGCACCCAAAAGAAGAGGGCAGGTGTGTGAAGTTTTAAATTTTTATAAGTAAGAGTGCAAGAGGTGTTCTCGAAAACAAATAGGCTGTCCATGTAATAGTGAGGCTCAGGTAAATTGCAGGGAGGGACCTAACGCGTAGGAGTGCCCTGTGAGCTAAGTCCCGTGATCGCGCAGGAGGAGGCGGAGATGCTGAAAGTTGCCATTTTGCGGTAACGGATTTGCAAGAGTTTTTCTTGCCTTTGGACCGACAAGAGAGTACGGTCGGATGAGCAAACGTGCAAGGACGCCGTCAGTCAGTCAAGTTCCGCGCCAAAGCGATCCTCTGCTGCCCTCTTGTGGCCGTGCAGGAATACACATTGTGCTTCTGTCCTTGGTGCTGAAATTTCAGGTCCCACAACATCTGGTCAGAAAAGAAGTCAAAAAAGAAACCCAGCAAATCATGGAGGTTGTCCAGGGCGGCCACGATTCCGTCGGTGAATGGACTGAAGTCACGGGTGTGGATGTGTCCCGTCTTTCCGCCGCAGCCCTGGCAAAGGAGGCCTCGGGGACTGCCGCACCGGCACGGTGACCCGGTGCGTTCAGGATGTGAGCCGTTCACCTGCAGGCGGGCATTCTTGAGGCAGTCAGTTCCCGGGAGCCCATCATTCTGGAGCAGCCGATCCGTCCATGGAGTCGCAGGGGTATCGCGAGAAGACGTTCTTCCCGCGATCCTCAGCTAGAGGCGGCCATTCTTGAGGCATCCAGTCACTTGATGTGTCGTTTTCCGTGTCTTAAATGTGAAAACGTCATCTTTGATGATGTCTTGAATCCTGTGATACTGAAAGGCCAAATTGATTAACGGTGTGAAATAAAGTGAGGAAAGAGAAGCGATATTTTTTGAGACGTAAAGGTTTGCACGGTAGTTTATTTTCTTGCACTCCGTGTGTGAATATTATGGTACCTAAATAAGATTTGTGTTTTTTAGAAGAAAATATCCATTCTGATTGAAAATATGTCTGTTGGAATGGAACGATCGAGGAGAGCAGAGCACCTCACCGTTGCCAACTTGCTTGCAGGAACCTGTGTGCGAGCCAGTGTGTGTCAGTCCACGGTGCCGAGAGGACTGCAGTTGTGAAGCCCTTTCCCGTCTTCCCCAGCAGGTGGCGCTAAGTCGTCGCCGAGGAGAAACGCTTGCGTATGAGTTTCTGACGGCGAGATTTCCGTGTGACCCCTGATGTGAGGATAGTCACCGGGCAGTGAGGCCAGATGCGGCCCTTTGTAGCGGGCGTGTGAAAGGGGGGGATGCTGTGAGCACCCCCAGGTGAGGTGCCGCTAAGGCCAAAGGCGTGTTTGTATTTGGCACGTCCCCTGAGTCACATGGTGACCCTGCGCCTTTTTTTGGGGGTAGGTCATGGTTGCCCCCTTCAAGTGTGTTGGAACCGAGCCCAGCATCACGAAATGTTGTCACGAGGTGCCCTTGTGGAGGGTTGTTTTTTTTTTTATTGTAAATGAAATCGGATGATGTGTTTTGTGGAGGAGGCGCAGTGAGAGTGTGGTATTCATTGAGAACATGATTGCCTTCCCGTGTGAAGACTGTGAAGCTGTTTCTCTGGAATGAGTGTTGGCACCGGGAGGTGATGTCCCGCAGGCATGTGAAGAGGCTAGTTTCCCTCGGTCCCACCCAGTGTGGCCCCATGTCTCGGACCTTCCCCGCCCTCCCCCCCCCTTCACGTTTGAAACCCAGGCATGCTTAGGGGTTTCAGCACCTGAGGTGAGTATCTCTGATGGGGTGTGTGTTTTGTGTAAGGTTTGCACAATGAAGCGGTCGGTCATATCAGAAATGCTGTCATCTCCCATCGCCCCCCCGCCCCCCCAGGATGTGTTTTGAATCCGAGGATCGAGCGCTGCATTGGACTCAGTCCGTGATGCCATGGAAGTGCGTTTAACCTTTTTTATTGTGTGCAAGCAGATGGGGTGTTTGTAGTCTGGTGACTCATGGATGTGTTTCCTGTATCATTTCCAGGCAGGTTTCCCAGAGTAAGTGAGGGAAGTGCCGCTTGTCAACCTCCCCAACTGAAGAGACGTAAAGTAAGCCCCAAGGATGGGCTTTGAAGCCAAAACGTGCAACGGCAAGGAGTTGCTAGCGGGTAGCCATGTCCTGGGGCAATCTCTTCCCTGAGGACGAGCCATTTGCATCGTTAGCGGGCCCATTGTCCTTTTGCCCATGAGATGACCTCGTTGTGAAGGGTCCTTGTCTGTTTGAAGTTCCGTTTGTGCGGCCCCCTGAGGGCTCATCCCAGGCCCCCCCCTCCCCCCCCCCCCCCCCCGCGCAGATCCGAAGTGGCTGTATTGTTATTGTGATCCTGTGAATGGCTGACTCTTAAGTCTCCCGCATCCACCTACAGTTTGTTTTTCTTTGTAGCCCACCCCAGAGGTTTCTGTGCTTGGCTTTGTCCCACGTCCCCAATGTCCATGTCATGCTTTGATTTAAAATGTGCAAAGTAACGTGGTCAACCACCATTCATGAGAGCACTCTCTCCATTCCCGGCTATTGTTGTGTGTGTCATTTTTGTTGTTTAATTGTAACCGTCGTGGAAAAGGTACGTGTGAGCTGTTCATCGAAGCAGTTTTGCTGCCGTGTGAAGGGATTGCAAGATTTTTTTTTAAAAATATATTTTATTGATTCTTTTACAGAGAGGAAGGAAGAGGGATAGATAGTCAGAAACATCGATGAGAGAGAAACATCGATCAGCTGCCTCCTGCACACCCCCTACTGGGGATGTGCCTGCAACCAAGTTACATGCCCTTGACCGGAATCGAACCTGGGACCTTTCAGTCCGCAGGCCGACACTCTATCCACTGAGCCAAACCGGTTTTGGCAAGATTTTTATTCTGAATAAATGATCCAATGAGATTGTTCTATGTCTATGATGGTATTATTTAACGTTTTGTATCTGTATTGTAGCTCGCAGGTTACTGTGGTGGGCGTCCCAGTCCCAGTCCCTGTGTAGTCCCAGTGTGTCCGTAGTCCTTCAGAATGGGTCAGTTCGATCGTGTGCCTTGTCGTGTCCCGGGTATCGCTTTCGGCGAAGCCGTTCCCTTGTTTGTGTGTGGCCCCGTTCAAATCGGGAGCCGTTAGGAAAAGAGTTCTTTCCATGGCAGACTATGGTGAAAGACAGTGAGGTAACGAAAGGCCATCAAGAATGTTGACGAGGATACCGATTCCCAGAGCCTTTGTGTATAGTTTTTGAGTTTGATTTGACGCACGTGTTAGAAATTGTTTCCAGGTTTCGGTTTCATTTTTTTTTTTTCTGTGAACATAAACATCGGTCATGCAGGAGGAAGCACGAGGCAATTTGTATTGTATTGGGAGAGATTAAGGGTGGCATGTCACTCTAAAGCAGTTCCGATTTTTTGTCAGAATTTGTAAGGAGGAAGTGCCTGGGGTTATTTGAAAGGGCAGGGAGGGGCGTAGGTTTTTTGTAAGCAAGATAAACTTTGGGCTGGAGAAGGTACGTGTTTGTGGAGTGACCGTGGCTTTGAAGCATTTAGTACCGTAGTTCACATCCCCCCAGAGGTAAGTTTCCCTAGAACCCCCTTTTTTCCCTGATTGTCCACGTTCCTTGTCGAGGTGGTGGAGATGTTTGCGCGGTTTTGTTGCGGTGTGGTGTTTTCTCGATCCCTTTTGTGTATTTGGAGCACGATTGTCTTGTGAGGTCGTGGTTTCGTGTGGGTTTCTCGGTTGATCAAGTTCACTGAAACCTAAAGCAAGGGCCAAGAGGTGTGCCCTTTTTCATTTCTTTTTTAGGCAGAGGCGATGTGGGAGTGGAGGTGAGAGGCGGTTACGGGGCAAAGGAGTCGGGCAGTGTCCTCCCAAGGGCAAGAGGAGGCGGCAGCCGAGACGAGAAGGCGGTCGCGTTTGCCAATTTTTTTATTTCTAAAAGTTGCCCACGTCCTTTCCATTGGTAGTAGTTAGGTGATATCCAGGATGGCGCTTGTGCCGGCCAGTTGGAGCTTTTTGAATATCTGATGACAATGTCCCCGAGACACTCGGGCTTGTTTTAAGATGTAATTTTTTGACGGCATTTTCCATCGTCAATGTGTTTCATTGTTGGGTAAGGCAGTGAGTCCCGTAAGCGTGTCGCGCAGCCATCGTCGTTTGCAGGTGAGCATCAGGCATTCGCTTCCAAAGCAGAAGCAGAAAGGGAACATTTTGGCAAAGGGCAGTTTGTAGATTTTCCAAGGAAGTGTCCGCCCGGAAGGTGTTATTGATATGGAAGCGCTGTGGTTCCCTAGGGCAACAGGGAAGGGGAGCATCCGAGGGGCCGTTGTCAGGAAAGCAGGGCGGAGGTTTGCAAAGGCCCGAAGGCAGGTATGCAAACAGGGCCAGGGCGGGGATGTTGAAAAGGGAGGCGGTCAACGGTGGCGTCCGTGTGGCAGTTGTGGATGTTTGCACGATAATAGGCAGTTTGAACCGGGGAGGAAGGGCGAGGCTCTGCGTGTGCATGTAGAGGTGTGTGGCATGTCGTTCCTCGTTTGTGTCCCTGGAGGTGTCTGGGCACATTCTCCCGGCATCACTCGGTCGTGTTGTCGGGCCGGACGGAGCCCGCACGGTGCCGTGAGGCGTGTGGGCGGTAAGACAGCCGTGCGGGTGTCCCGTGTTCCCCTGAGCGAGGAGTCCAGGGACCCGCAGGAGGAGACGAACAAGGTAGGAGGGTTCTGTGTTGAGTTTTTTCAGGAAGCCGAAGGTCGAGTGTTGTGGTGCGAGGACAGGGCTGCGGTTTGTGGTTCCCAGGTGCCGTGAAGGGCATCCTCCTGTCCACGCGAGGGTGAGGTCACCTCCTCGGCCTCCGTCGGTCTTGGAGCACAGACGGAGAAGGGCAAGTGTAGTTGTCTAGCTGATATGTTAGTGATTTTGCAGCCAATACCGGGTAGGTATGAGTGAGGAGGCGTGCGGGCAAGACCGTGAAGCTGGCCGCCAGCTGCAGGGGACGTGTGGCGTTTCTTTAGAGGTTCAGAGGTCCCGTCCGTTGAGAGTGCAGGTTGGTTTTAGGGATCCCATGTGTTAACTCCCCAGAGGAGGCAACGGAGGCCCCGACAGGGGCAGGTAGTTTTGGAGTCGTTTAGTTATTTTCCTGTGACCTTGCAGTGTGAGCCAGGGTATGTATTCCTTGCCAGATTCTGATTTTTGCGTGCGCGGGGGGGTGGTGTTTGGAGTGTAGCCCGATTGTCTCCTTGGGGAGAGGGCCGGTTGCAATTGTGCGTGTCAGGCCGGTGTGGGGCACGGAGCCGAGCCGAGCCTTCCTCGCTCGTGGAAAAGTGTTGGTCAGCCCTACACGACAGTCTTCCGTATGTGGGACTCTCCCGATTTCTCCTTTGTGTGTGTGAAAGATTCCTTAATGCAGTGTAATTCTAAGAGGCTTTGATGATCAGTTCTTAAAAGCTTTTGAAGCTTTATGTCGTCTTTCTTTTTCTCTTTTTTCCCCTTCCCTCCCTCCTTCCCTCCTTCCGTCCTTTTCTACTCGTTGTCCATTCCGGCCATGAATCTGTTTTGGTTTTATTTCTGCAGGACTTGTGGGAACCTTTCACGTGGTCATAGAGAAGAGCAAGGAGCGTGTGCATGACTTGTGTAATTTGGAGCTCATTTTTTGAAAGTGCTCTGACGACTTCCCTCACGTTGAATTGAGGGAGAGAGTGTGCGAAGCGAAGGTACCGTGGAGAGTGCAGTTGCGTAAAGTAAGGGTTTTCAGGTCGGATGGGTTTTGAGTTTTGAGTTGGGTATCGATTTTCTATGAGAGGTTGTGCACGCCTGCAATTGTTTTGAGTTCCTTTTCCTTGTGTTTCCAGTAGGGCCATTTTCTCATGATGTTTACAGGTGCACCGAGGGAGCTATTTCCCCCCTCCTTTTGAGGGTTGTAGTGTCCTTGTCCTTGTGTCACAGAACTGCATTCCCCCCTTCCAGCAGTTATTTTTAAAAAGTCCTCACGGAAGCACTGTGGGCCTTTTTCCCCCTTGACTTGTAGATAGGGCAGAAGGGAGTGGGGCGAGGAGGTGGGGAGGGAGCGGGGAAGGGAGGGAGGAGGGAGGCACGGAGGTAGGCGAGCAGAGGAAGAAAATTTGATGTTAGAGATTGTTTAATTTTCATTCGTAGTCGCATAGATGTGTGTTGAGTCTTTTATTTCTGTTTTTTTAATTCTCGTAGGTGTGAGGCCCAAAGCCGACGACCCAGCTCCCGCGTGTGTGAGTCCATCCGCGGTGCTAACGAAATGGTGGGTGTGGCGCAGATCGCAGCTGTTAAGGGTATCCTTTGTTCACGTGGTCTTCTGGTAGGTGAAAGCGTGCAAGTTTTCGGGAGGGCGCTCCCCTCCTGCCATTCCTCCCACACGAAGGGTTTCAACTGTTTGAAGGAGCTGTGGCGGCATCGTGGAGGCGGTCGTAGGCACGGATAGTTCCGCGTCGGGTCCCGTGCAGGAATGTGAGGTTCAGTAAGCCTTGGGTTTCCGCCCTCTGTGGTGAAGTCTTGCGTGTTAATTTTTGTTGTTCCTTTTTTTTAGGCCAAGTCAGTGAACCTGGAATTCCCCGTTTGGCCATGTACGTCAGGCGCGCCTTCCTTGGTTCTGCCCCACGCGGTCACTCAGTGTGGGTGTCGGTGGACGTGTTCATCTAGTGCCCAGGTACGGTGAAGAACGATGATTCTTTTTTAAAGCGATAAGAGGTTTAGAGAGCAGGAGCATTTCCTGAGATGGCAGTCTAGTATCGTAGAAGTGTATAGCGTTATGATATGTCGTGAAGGATTCTCCAGAATGAGGAAGAGAAAGTGCAATCCGAGTCCATGATCATGTCTTGTGCCTAAAGTCGTTGAGTTGAGTATAATATGCTGAGTCGAATATGCCGTAGCGCTGTGCCGATTTCCATGTGTTAGACTTAGACCTGGTCCAGCATTGCCCTTTATGGGGGTTCCTTCCCCACTGTATCATCAAGGAGTGAAAAGTAGTCCATTTTCAAGGAAATTTTATTTTTTTTTTGATAAATTATAGGGCCATAGGGTAGGCTAGAGTCTTTTGTGCCATATTCAGCTCTCCTTAGAGTGTCCCGTACCTTATGTGTAAGCTGGTTGGCTCATTCACTGCCTTCCTGTGCGTCAAGTTTTGTCATGTGTCGCTCATGTCACGGATGCTAAGTAACCGTATTTTCTCTTTTTTAGGTGTCTGCTCTGTGTGGTGTCTGTCCTCAACACCGATGTTGCCGTTGGAACAGAGGGACCCGTGCTTTGCAGTCCCCACCCACCTCACTGACCTACCCAGTATTGAACTACTTTTTGAGTGTGTGTGAGGCCACAGCCTCACGACACGGTGATGCTTCCTTGAAAAGCCTGAGTTTGTGGAAGCTGTGTATCTGTGCTAATCCCTAAGGAGCCCTGGTGCTCATGTCTGTTTGTGACTGAGCCGCTTCCCTCAGTATCTGAGCGTAGTTTTATTTTGGAGTGAATAGTGTCCTTTCAGATGTTTAGATGTCCTTAATTGTCCACACGATGTCACACCGTTTTGTGTGGCCCATAAGCACACTGGCCGGCCGGTGTTTTCTTAGAAGAGAAGATTGAAATGCATCGTGTGAGACTGCCATCGTGCATCCCCGGACTTGTCCGCTTCCAGCATTTCTGCCCCATTCTCCTGTTTTGTCTCCCTGGATGAGATAATTGCTGGCTGTTGTTTGTGTACAGTCTGCAGATCCTGTAACTTGTGCTACACCGTTGTCATCTGTACTGTGTCTATTTTATTGCTTTACAGTCTAGAAATGTCACACATGTGCACCAAAGGTCACAGTCATGTCAGTCTTGTTTCACAGAGCGAGGTGACACTCAATGGGCTGTAGGTGCCGTCAACGTGGCACCGCAAGGTCCCGTTTGTGATTTCCATGGACATTCCTTAGAATAGGTGGTACGTGCCTGCCTGCTTGTTTGCCTGCCAGTTCACACAAGTGATTTCAGCTGCTGTGGTAGTACTCTACCTTCCCAGGCCATTGTTTTTCTTGTACCACACGTGCCTGCTCTAAAGTGCTTCTCAGGTTGCCCATTGCCATGATGGTAACCCTCACCCACATTTCCCTGCAGTTAGGCCAATGTTTACTCAAACACACCGTGGAGCAATAAGTTGTGTGTCTGGTTTTGTATTGTGGCCCAAGTAGTCCATCGTACAATCTTTGATGGTTGCCGTGACAACCTTGGGGAAATTTCAAACCCTGTAACTTAACCGAGTATGTGAAGGTGGTCTGTGTTGCAGCCAAGTGCTCCTCATGCACCCAAAATGGTGTTTATCCTTGAATAGTGGTCTGTAAACTTTCCCCTGGATCCAGTCTTCCCTGACAGTCTCCCTGCTAGCAGTTATGATTCTCAGTCATCCGTCATGCACATGGTCTCAACTTCATTTTACCCTTGTCTACTCCAGCCTCTGTTGCTTAGTTTCACTAGAGCGCTCATCTGTCATTCTTATTCCTAAAGATGACGGGAGCGAATGGTGTTCAGGTGGTTAATATTCTTGCAAGCGGTGTTCTTTGCAGGTGCCTCATGTCTGCTATGTTCATTTGAATTGTATAAAATGTAGGGAAGTGCCATGAAATCACCTGGTGGTTATCCCAAGGTCTGATGGCTAGTTGGGAGGACATCATTGTGCAGATGTACAGTGACAATCTTGAGTCACGCCACCAGTGTCCAGTGTAGTTTATGACACTTAAATCTCAGTCACTCCCCCAGCCCCTGCTGCTCTAAGTGGTGCAAATGAGCATCAAGTACTATGGCCCGGTTTTCTTTCAGGGGTGGCCCATCACTCACAGTGGGTATCACAGATCCCCCCCTTTCTGCCCAGTTGTGCCCACATAGTTTTAATTGATACACCCCCCCCCAAACCCCACCATCCTGTTCTTGGCGTCCAAATGAGTGGCAAGTATTCCTTACGTCTTCTCAGCACCCACAGGGGTCACATACTCATGGTCTCCATGATGCTGTGCAGCTGCTGTAAAGTGCGGAATAATTGTAGGTCATGTCGCATGGTGATGGGCAAAAGCACGTTCCCCTTTCCCGTTTCCCCATGTGCTGCTGCTGCCATTGCCCTCGCCCCTGTGTTCCAAGTTCTGGATGCCTGTTCTTCCTGCCGCTCAAACACCCAGGTACACCCCCCCCCCCCCCCCACACACACACACACACGGTCCACACTTGCTCACGTGGGCGCCTGTGGGTGCTGGATAATGGAAACAGAATCAGGCCACACTGGAGCAAGAATGTGTAGGTCTTGTGCTGGTACCAGTGCCCTGACTCTCCCCCATCACCTGCCCTCAGAGTTTGCCAGCAGCATTGTCTTTGCCTGCACCCATGGACTCTGCTGTGATTGACATCATGTCCCTCAAAATGCGGGTGAAGAACACATGCAGCACGTGACGTTGGCTTTAAAAACCCTGCCATCCCTCTGCTTTTCCATCGTCGCTCAATCAGGGACAAACTTCTGTTTGTGTCCCCGTGTCTCACCTATCAGTGGCTGGAGTGTCCATGATCCGGTGAAAGGATGAGACCAGCCTCAAAGCAGTGAAAGTTCCAGTTGCACAGTCCATATTTCCACCATAACTCTGCATCCAGTGTTGATGCATGCTGCAATTCATTTTGTTGCTTAGCCATGTCCCACCTGAATTACTCCTCACTTAGTCTTTCCCCTTTCATATTCTCCCAAGTGCTGGTGTGTTCCTGACCTCCCTTCACGCCTGCCTCAGTCTTCCCTTTATTCCCAATTGAACGTACTGCAACATGGAGAGTGGCAGCAATTCATTTCTGTTGTCCAGTCCCTAGTGGCAGCATGTGCTTGGTTTACTTGCTGTGCCATCCTAGCTGGGGCGTGCCAGCGTGCTACCGTTCTGTAGCTCCCCGCTGACACTGCAGGCTCAGGACTGTTCCGCCCCTTTCCCTGCAGCTGAGATGACTGGCAATTATGCCTGGCTGCCGACTGCTGCCCCAGCACCCACAGGGGTCACATCTTCATGGGCCGTCTGTTGCTGTGCAGCTGCAGGGAAAGCCTGTGACGCTAAGTGCAGCTTGTCCTCTTCAGAGCTGGGCCAAAGAGTGCCGTCCCCCCTCCCTTTCTCCAGTCTTGAGCTACCACTGCTGCCCCCGTCTTGTCAGTGCTGCAAGACTGGTCTTTGCACTGCTTCTCATCCCACCACCGTCTGCACGCACTGCCTTGGCGAGGTGCTGGTGTTGGACTAAGCTAGGTGGAGTCGGCCTAGAATCTGGAGTTACATGTGCAGTGACAGATTTCAGCATTACTGGCAGCCCTCCAATGTGAACAAGCTTAGTTCCCTAAAGGTTGCATAACATGCTAAGTTCCTGTGCATGTGTGTCCATCTTTTGAGGTATCTTTACCTGTGCTGGCCTGGGAAATGCTCGTGCTATGCTCCCATCCTTCCCTGTTCCACAATCGCATGAGCACAGGAACCCATGCTTGAACCACTCATGGTTGCATTTGCAATATTTGGTACATGTCAAGCTGTCACTGAGTGTTTTAAGCTCTTGTGCTGTTGCAGCTAAGTAAGTGTATGCCTTCTTCTTGGGAGTCTATGCTGCTGAGCACTGGAATATGAACTACAATACCTGAGCAAATCCTGTGGCTACCCTGCTCCTCCCCTCTGTGCTTTTTGTTTTGTCACAGCCCTCATTGACTTCATCCAACCCCTGCCCGCTCGCTCCATCCTGTTGTTCATGATACGCACTAAAAGGCTATTTTTTTATCTGAGTCTTGAAGCAGTAAGCGGTGAGCAGTATCTCAAGGTGCTGCATGTCCTTGCAAGTGGTGGACTTTCTTGCATTCCTGCTTCCTTTCCACGGTTGCCCACTGTGTGTTTGCGTGGCCACCTCAGGGCTTGTCTGCCAGCAGCAGCACCACCGCCCCCTCCAGCGTATCTTACTTCCTTTCGCGCACTTCTCCCTTCCTCCTCCCCGTTGGTTCCCTCCCCCGAGCGCTCACAGGAGCGCGTGCCGGCCCCCCCCTCCTCCTCGCTGCCCTGTCAAGGTCGTGCGAGCACCTTCTGGGTAGCACAGCCTGCTCGTGGCTGAGCTGCTGTATCCTCATGGGCTCCTCATAGCTGGGCAGCTGCAGGAAGTCCGCGGCCACTAACTGCGTTTTGTCTTCTGCCGCGCATCAGGGGAACCAACCCCGCCACCTCCTCAACCTTGATGGCTGCTGAGTCCTCACTGTGCCCATTCTTTTTCCCCAGCTCACCGCTGAGCGATCGTCTGTGTGGACCAGAGACCTTCACTGTGTGAGAAGCGCTCCACCCTGTCCAGCAAGGCCTGCAGTGGCAGCGCTCGTGCTCGCTGCACGTCATCTCTGTAAAGCCCCACCTGCTCCAGCCCGGCAGTTCTTCAGCAGCAGCGCCCCCCTTGGCGGCGCAGGCCTCACCCACCCACAGGCCCTGCTGCGTCAGCCATCCCACATCCCTGCATTGCCGGCGCGTGGCGTCTCCGGTGCAGCACTGGTGTTTGGGTGATCCCTGTCAGTTCCCGTATCCCACGTCTCCTGCCCCGTGAACTGTGACGGTGTGTGACCCACATCTCTGCTGCCTGCTGCGGGAGTCGTCAGTGACTGACCGCTGCGCTCTTCCCGTGAAAGGAGAATCCCAGTCGAAGAGCATTGAGGGCTGGAGTCACACGCTCAGGGGCATTTGAAACCGTCAGTTTCACATCCAGTGCCCAGCGCCTTCCCACCTTCCCCTGTGTTGTTGACCAGAACCGAGGGGCTATTCCGTTCAGTTCATGGCACTCAGCCCTGGAACGATTCTCGCCACTTCCCGCCATGCCTCTCCCCCAATGCATCCCCACCCAGTCCACTTCGTCCCTCCTCCCACCCATCCAGACCCTGGACTCTCATGTGCCCACGCTGTTTTGGTTGTTTCCAGTTTGCCCTGAAATAAATGTGACATGATAACTGTGTGTGAGCTGCTCCAGTCAAGGTGTGTGTGCGCCCTCAGCTGTTTCTCGTTCCGCTGTGCCGTCAGCCGCTGGGAAGCTAAGGGGCCCCTTTTCTTCGGGATGCACTCTTTCTGGGTTCTCTGCCAGCATCAGCGGTGCGGGGGCAGGCAACCGTGGGAGGTGGGAAGCTGTTTGGTCGAGACAGGGGACCCTCCACAACAGTGTCATTGCTCTTCTTGCCATCCTTCGTGTCCCCCTCCCCCTTTCCTGTTTCCCTTGGTGTGCACAAGCATGCTTCCTGCCGTGCTCTCAACCCATCGACCTGTGTTCGGTCACAAGTGTTGGTGGCCAGCTCCCCCTGGGGTGCCTCTTGCTTGGTCTGCGCCTTCCCCCTCAGTGTTCCCTTTGTCCCCAGAGCGTCCCCAGTGCTTTCTGAGGGAGCAGATGCTGTCCTGGGGGGTGTCTTGCCCGAGAGCCAGGGCTTTTGTCTCTGGCATCTCTGCCCAAATCACCGTGTGTGCCTGTCCCCCCCCCCCTTCCCTCATTTTTGTTGCGGTCGTTCCCTCTTACCAGTGTCCACCCTCACACACACCCCGTCTCCCCCCACGCCATGATTGACGGAGTCGCTTATACACGCACACAGCTCTGAAACTCACCAGGGTGGTGGGGCCGGGGTCAGGGGCACACAAGATCAGCTGCGGGGCAAGGTGGTGTCAGGGGGTCATGGGAGGTCCACTCAGGGTAAGGACTTGGTGTGAGGTCAGTCTTTGAGCGGCCGGGGAGGGTGGCTGCGTGTTTTCACGTCCATGGCATTGTGCGAGGGTGGTCAGCCGTGATGGGTGTGGTGTCCGACCAAGTCGTCCCTCTACAGCACACTTTCCAGGCGTCCGGCTCCAGCAGCAGCATCGTGCTCTCTTGCCCTTCTTTTCCCTGTGTGGTGGGTGAGTGGTGACTGGCTCTGCCCGGTGGATTTCTGTGCGCCTGGGAGCAGCAGGAAAATCTTTGTGTTTTGGACCTGCCTTTTACACGTTCCCTGTTGTGCTCCCCGCACACACTAGTCATTCCCTGAGAAGCCTCTTTTCCAGGCCAAGGTTGTGTGAGAGATATCCCCAAACTTACACTTGTGGCTTCCCGTGTCTCCCTTGCCAGGCAATCGGGCCCTCTCGCTCTCGTGTCTCATCCCCTAACAATCACCTCCTTCCTCGCCCTCTTTCGCACCCCCGATGTGGATGTGTTGTCAGGGAAGTCGTAATGCTGCACCTGGCAGGGAGGTTTCCCTCTCTCCCCTCCCCCGGCATCCTCTTCGCGTCAGTAAACATCGCAAGTCTGCATCTCCTCCCCCTAACGCCTCTCAAGTTTCTTGTGACCTGCTCTCCTTTATCTCCCTCAGACGCTATTTCTTTCCTTGGCCACAATCATGTGCTTCGACCCCGGGGACACAGGCTGTTTTTTGGCTGCATTGCACCTCTCTCAGGCTGTCTCCCCCTCGCGCCTCTCAGCCCCGTCAGCCCAGCATGCAAAGTTGCAGCCACAACCCTTCCTTCCCCAATCCCAGAGGTCTTTCGCTCCTGCCCTGAGGGGAGGCTCCTGCTCTGTCCTTGGAGTCCCCTCCCCATCACAGTGAGAGCCAGGCACATGTTCTCTTTGTGCTCCTGCACAGACCCTCACCTCCTAGCACAGCAGCTCCTGTGTGTTAAACGCAGCGTTGTGCTTCCGTGTCCTCGGCAGAATGAATTTCCACGAAAGCCATCGGATGTCCACCTCAGAAATGTCTTTCTTTGTCCTGTGATGCCCACCTGTTAAAAAAGGAGGCAGCATTATCCATGCACATTTGCCATGAATGGCTTTGCACGCTCGCCTGCCTCCATAAGAGAGTCATGACTGTCTGTACTTGACTTTCCCAGCTGTGCTACTGCCCTAGGAACATGTGCTATTCCTGCCTTCCCTCTGCCCGACAAAGGCTCTTCCCTCACAGCAGCTGCTGCGATTCCGGGCTTACATTTCCCACATTTTGCCTTCCTGTTTCCCATTCCATCAGTGGGGAGCGTTAGTAGAGCAGACATGGAGAAGTATGGGTTAGGCGGAGTGGGAGAGAGCAGAAGGGATCTCAGAGTGCAGAGTGCAGTTGGGGAGCACAGGGTGGAGGCATGGGGTCTGTTCGCTTACTTTTTTCAGAAGCCTTCCGTCGTTAGCTCGCACTTCCGTGGATATTCTGTGTTCCACAGGACTCCATTACTTTACCGTCATTGTGATCTTTGAGAATTCTTTGACTTTATGGTCGCCTTTGTTTCCTTTGGCGTGCACAGCAACTGATTATGTGTTCTGAAAGAATCCCTACTTTTCGCGTTGCAGGCGGAGGTCATGTTACCTTTGAGTTTGCCGTTTGCTGCGCTTTTAAGGGTGGGCGGGGGCGGGTGCGTGCTGTGATGTTCGGTCTTAAGTACCATGACAGAGGCGCTTCCTCACAGCTTTCCCATTTCCTTATCTTTCCCATTTCCTTATTGACTTCATGTTTTGGGGGTGGGTGTCTGGAGTCTGTACTGATTTTCTAGGTGTGTTCTGTGATGGCTTTCACAGTGTGCTGCTTCAGGGTCGAGGGCCGTGAGGCTATCGCCCCTGATGTCGGCAATCGTACCCTTTATGTGCCTTCATTTCTCGCCCCGCTGTCTGAAACAGTCGCAGTGTTTGCCGGAGCTGTCTTGCCGGCCTTACCGGCGCTCCCTTTGGCGAAAATGTCACGCTCAGTGAAGGGTTTCCCTATGGGGCAGAATGTGCGTCCCGAAGTATGCCCTCTCCCTCCTCCCCAAGAGCTTTGTAGTTGGCCAAGGACACCCGGGCGGGAGTCGCCCAGGAGGGAGCATGTGGCCCTTCCTCCTCGGAGCTGACCTCGTTCAGATCTCATTTCTGAGGCCCTGGTTCCTTGCTCTCACTCTAGGAACTCAATGCCCATTTCTCAGCCCCAAGTAGCCACAGCCACCCGTATGTCCCCTAAACATTACCTTCGCTGTGGCTTGCCTCACCCCTTCTTGTTACTTGCATTCCACCTGATCATCTCATAGTGATGTTGAATGAGATGGAGTTCGACATTTTGCCCAAAACAGGCAATGTCGTGCCTCCAATAGACAACTCACCCAGCTTCAGCGGATGCGACGCCGGTCAGACGGCGGGGCGCAACAGTGACTTTCCGGATTCCAGCGCCGAGTCCGAGTCTCAGTCCTGTTGGTGCTCCCGGGTGAGCTGCTTTGTATTCCTCCCGCTCCAGCGGTGTGGAGGCCGTGAGGTCTTTGCTGTTCCTCCCAGAGTTTCCGGACTTGACTCCAGCGGCTCTTTGTGCGTCTGCGGGGAGGCTGAGTCACGGAGGGGTGCTACGGGGAGCGACTGGGGAGAGGGCGACGCGGTCTTCTGATTTTTCTGCCAAAGGAAAGTGCGTCATTGGCCCCCGTGGAACTCATTGCAGGCTCGATTCCGGGCGTGGGGGAGAGATTATCTGGGAAAAGGCAGCTATTGTGTGTAGAGTGAGGTGATGGGCATTCCCTTGTCTCGCAGGGAGGGGAGGGTGCTGTGTCCTTGACCCGCTTGATGTGGTGCGATTACGGTGATGGCGATGATAAAGGCCAATTCTCCCAGGGCCCTTTGTTCTGCCCTCATGGCTCCGGAGAGAGGGAAGTCGGCTCTTGCCCAGAGACCTTGCAGCTACGTGCGCTCCGTCAGCATACAATGGCTCAGCTTAGCCTTCAGCTGGCCGTTCCGCAGTGATAGGGGAGGCCCTTGTGCTCAGCGCTGGAATGTGCCCCGCCCGCCCGAGTGCCTCCCTCCGTGGGTCGATTCCCGGTTTGGTGCGGGCAGTGATCTGGGGTCCGCCTGTCCCTGTCTGGATTTCTGGGGACCGCGGCTGAGGAACAGGATCCCTGGCTCCGGAAAGCACACGTCGGACCTGAGCACGGCGCCTGCCGTTCTGAGTTTTCCGGTGAGTGGCGCAGGGGACGGGGGGGAGGACAGCGCAGTGTGGGGTGTGGCTGGTTCTGTGGGCCCCCCGTTGAGTGCCTTGGCAATAGTTAAGGCTGTTCCGCTTCTGCTTCGTTTTCTCGTCGCGAGTTTTGTGTGTCAGGGTCCACAAAGGTGGAAGAGCTACTTCTTTAGCCTGCGCGGCCGGCCGCCCCTTCTGGGCTCCCCCGTGGTTGTTGCCGTGCGCAGTCCGTGCCGTTTTCCGTCTGCGCTTTTCCCATGCGTCCCCCTTCCCTGACACAGGCAAGTGTCTCTTCCTCTTTGCGGCGCGTGCATTTCATTTGCGGTCCTCTGCTGCCATCTTGTGGCCATTGTTGGAATAGCACCTAAATTTCCTGAAAAGTGCGTGGTTGCGGTTAGGGTTTGGTGCGTGTGCTTTCTCGTTGCAGTTTCGTGTGTCCATATTTTAGGCCTTCCAGGAGTGCTTCTTTTCTTTCCATTCTCTTTATGAATTCCGGAATTCCCTTATCTGAGGCCTGAGGGACAATTTATTTGGGCTGCGTTTCTTGTTTGTGGAGTGAAGTGTGTGAGTGGAAAAGGTCGTTTGGCGCCCTGGATCTCTGCTGCCGCTTGCTGTTTCCTTTGGTAAAGCTGTTTACTGTCTTTCCACTGGAATCATTGCTGTGTACTTTATCAGCATGTTGTGCAATGCACTTTGAAGCTAATGTGCCCCCCGGTCCCCTTTGGTTTTGCCGCCAGTTACAGCACATGCTGTTCGCTGATTGCAGTGCTCCTCGTTGTCTCCACATGTTCTTGCACGCCTGTACGCAGCGTTTAATATTTCGCCATTTTTAAAGGTTCTATTTCATTGATTTGTTAGCGGACTGGAAGGGAGACGGGGAGAGAGAGACGGAGGCATGGGTGACAGAGATGCGGCAATCCGCTGCCTCTTGCACTTCTCACCTGCCCCTTGGGGATGCGCCCGCACCCAAGGCACATGCTGTTGACCGGATTGGGGACTGGGATCCTTGAGTCCACAGACCGACGCTGTATCCATTGAGCTATACTTGTCATGCCTGCATGCAGCATTTCCCACGTGTACGTCACATTGCTTCCGCAACGCTCATTTACCTTTTCCTGTTTGACTGTCACCATCGTGTCTTGGGTGTCCCGATGCTTCCATGACAGTTCCCAGTGCGCGGAAATGATTGCAGTTCGCCGTGTTTCCCTCCATTTGCTTTTGCTCCGTGATGCCTGCAGACGATTGCTGTTGATTTGCACATTCTCTGTGTGTCGGCATTGTGTGCTTGTGTTTGCAGTGTGTTCTTTGGGGTTCTCCATCGGTAGAGGGTCGCCGGTCCCAGTGTCTGCAGTGGCGTGTGTTTTCTGCATAATTCTGTGATGTGTGTAGTCTTCCTTTGTTTTCGGTTCTGAGGTTTTCCTGTCTCGGTTTTCTGTTCCTGTTAAGAGATGTTGGGAGTGTGTGCTCCCAGAGGGTGGCCATTCCACATGCAGTGGATGATCACACTTCCTGAGAGATGGAGACCCACTGATGGCTGCTGCATGCCATTCTATTACTCGCTGTCACATTTGAAGTGCACGCAGAACTTTGTTTTCTGGATTGTGCTGTTGCTTCCCGCTACTTGTATTGCCAGTGTTGCGTGTATTGCCGTCACAGACTTTTTGTTGCTGTTCAGTTTCCTGTGGGTATTGTTATTTGAGGTTGGCCCTCGTTGTCAAGACAGTTCTTTGTTTGCTGGGTGACTTCATCAAGTGCTCATTTGGTTTTCCATGGCAGTTGTGGCGTATTGTGCCTGAGTAAAGAGTTCCTTGCACCTGTTTTGAGGGCATTCCATTCCACTGTGCTCCCGCCTAACACTGAATGTATAGTGTCTGCTGTGATATGCATTTTCAGGCATGTGGAACAGGTGGCTTCAATTGCTTCGGTCCACAGGATTCCACAGGACTTATGCGCTGGAATGTCTGTCACTGTGATTTTGCTTTGTGGCTATCAGGCTAGAAGATCGTGCATGGGCTTGTGAGTGCCTGAATGCTTGCTCAAAACTCTAAAGCGGTGGCCACGAAAGGTGCAACAAATGCACGCGTCCTTCCCCTTTGGAAATGTTTGTCTGCTCCCTCGTGTCCTCTCTCTGCCTAAGTAACTCTCTGAAAACATGTCCCTGCATGGAGTTTCCAGAAGGTGAGAGTTTGCCCCTGTGTGCCTTGCGTGCCAGGTACAGCACAGATAGGTGCAGCTGCACTTGTTCTCCAATGGGAAGAGGCCTTCCTTGATGTGTGATTACAATCCCTGTCAAACGTCCTCATTTCAAGATGGTCGTTTCTGTCATTGCAGTTCTTCAAAGTCGCCCTTGTTGGTCTGGAGTTCCCACAAGCCTGAGCATGTTGCATGTCTGTCTGTGCGATGCTGCGCAGGTCGTCATTTTCATTTGCTTGGCGGTCTTCAATTACATGGACTCCATCTCCTTGCTTACGTGTTATTCTATTGTAATTCATGAGTTCAGTGGATTTCTCTGTTATTGGCTATTTTCCAGCATTGCCTTGGCATTGTATGTTTTGCGATGGTTGCGTGATTCACGAGCGTTGTTACATGCTTTGCTTTGCGTGGCTGCCTTGGAGTGATTTCCTTTCAAACGTGCAAGGGCACAGCGCCGTTGTCTGCGGTCGGTTACTTTTTCCTTGGTTTCCTTTCCTGTGTGCTCTGATTTTTGTTTCTGCAGGGCCAGGGGTCCTGCTTTCAAGTTTCTGTTGCTGTGCTTTTATTTGCTGAAGATGTCCTGCTTACATTTTTCCACCGATTTAGGTTAGCTATCTCTTACTCTGAGAAGAAAGGAAGGAAGGACGCAGGCCTTGAGGGAGGGAGGTAGGGAGGGAGGGAGGGAGGGAGGCAGAATGAAGGAAGGATGAAGGAAGAAGAAAGGAAAGAACAAGAAAGGAAAAGTTCGGGGCTTGGGGTTCAGGGTTCGGGTTAGGGTTCGGGTTAGGGTTCGGGTTAGGGTTCGGGTTAGGGTTCGTGTTAGGGTTCGTGTTAGGGTTAGGGTTCGTGTTAGGGTTCGTGTTAGGGTTCGTGTTAGGGTTCGTGTTAGGGTTCGTGTTAGGGTTAGGGTTCGTGTTAGGGTTCGTGTTAGGGTTAGGGTTCGTGTTAGGGTTCGTGTTAGGGTTCGTGTTAGGGTTAGGGTTAGGGTTAGGGTTCGGGTTCGGGTTCGGGTTCGGGTTCGGGTTCGGGTTCGGGTTAGGGTTAGGGTTAGGGTTCGGGTTCGGGTTCGGGTTCGGGTTCGGGTTAGGGGTAGGGTTAGGGTTAGGGTTAGGGTTAGGGTTAGGGTTAGGGTTAGGGTTAGGGTTAGGGTTAGGGGTTAGGGTTAGGGTTAGGGTTAGGGTTAGGGTTAGGGTTAGGGTTAGGGTTAGGGTTAGGGTTAGGGTTAGGGTTAGGGTTAGGGTTTAGGGTTAGGGTTAGGGTTAGGGTTAGGGTTAGGGTTAGGGTTAGGGTTAGGGTTAGGGTTAGGGTTAGGGTTAGGGTTAGGGTTAGGGTTAGGGTTAGGGTTAGGGTTAGGGTTAGGGTTAGGGTTAGGGTTAGGGTTAGGGTTAGGGTTAGGGTTAGGGTTAGGGTTAGGGTTAGGGTTAGGGTTAGGGTTAGGGTTAGGGTTAGGGTTAGGGTTAGGGTTAGGGTTAGGGTTAGGGTTAGGGTTAGGGTTAGGGTTAGGGTTAGGGTTAGGGTTAGGGTTAGGGTTAGGGTTAGGGTTAGGGTTAGGGTTAGGGTTAGGGTTAGGGTTAGGGTTAGGGTTAGGGTTAGGGTTAGGGTTAGGGTTAGGGTTAGGGTTAGGGTTAGGGTTAGGGTTAGGGTTAGGGTTAGGGTTAGGGTTAGGGTTAGGGTTAGGGTTAGGGTTAGGGTTAGGGTTAGGGTTAGGGTTAGGGTTAGGGTTAGGGTTAGGGTTAGGGTTAGGGTTAGGGTTAGGGTTAGGGTTAGGGTTAGGGTTAGGGTTAGGGTTAGGGTTAGGGTTAGGGTTAGGGTTAGGGTTAGGGTTAGGGTTAGGGTTAGGGTTAGGGTTAGGGTTAGGGTTAGGGTTAGGGTTAGGGTTAGGGTTAGGGTTAGGGTTAGGGTTAGGGTTAGGGTTAGGGTTAGGGTTAGGGTTAGGGTTAGGGTTAGGGTTAGGGTTAGGGTTAGGGTTAGGGTTAGGGTTAGGGTTAGGGTTAGGGTTAGGGTTAGGGTTAGGGTTAGGGTTAGGGTTAGGGTTAGGGTTAGGGTTAGGGTTAGGGTTAGGGTTAGGGTTAGGGTTAGGGTTAGGGTTAGGGTTAGGGTTAGGGTTAGGGTTAGGGTTAGGGTTAGGGTTAGGGTTAGGGTTAGGGTTAGGGTTAGGGTTAGGGTTAGGGTTAGGGTTAGGGTTAGGGTTAGGGTTAGGGTTAGGGTTAGGGTTAGGGTTAGGGTTAGGGTTAGGGTTAGGGTTAGGGTTAGGGTTAGGGTTAGGGTTAGGGTTAGGGTTAGGGTTAGGGTTAGGGTTAGGGTTAGGGTTAGGGTTAGGGTTAGGGTTAGGGTTAGGGTTAGGGTTAGGGTTAGGGTTAGGGTTAGGGTTAGGGTTAGGGTTAGGGTTAGGGTTAGGGTTAGGGTTAGGGTTAGGGTTAGGGTTAGGGTTAGGGTTAGGGTTAGGGTTAGGGTTAGGGTTAGGGTTAGGGTTAGGGTTAGGGTTAGGGTTAGGGTTAGGGTTAGGGTTAGGGTTAGGGTTAGGGTTAGGGTTAGGGTTAGGGTTAGGGTTAGGGTTAGGGTTAGGGTTAGGGTTAGGGTTAGGGTTAGGGTTAGGGTTAGGGTTAGGGTTAGGGTTAGGGTTAGGGTTAGGGTTAGGGTTAGGGTTAGGGTTAGGGTTAGGGTTAGGGTTAGGGTTAGGGTTAGGGTTAGGGTTAGGGTTAGGGTTAGGGTTAGGGTTAGGGTTAGGGTTAGGGTTAGGGTTAGGGTTAGGGTTAGGGTTAGGGTTAGGGTTAGGGTTAGGGTTAGGGTTAGGGTTAGGGTTAGGGTTAGGGTTAGGGTTAGGGTTAGGGTTAGGGTTAGGGTTAGGGTTAGGGTTAGGGTTAGGGTTAGGGTTAGGGTTAGGGTTAGGGTTAGGGTTAGGGTTAGGGTTAGGGTTAGGGTTAGGGTTAGGGTTAGGGTTAGGGTTAGGGTTAGGGTTAGGGTTAGGGTTAGGGTTAGGGTTAGGGTTAGGGTTAGGGTTAGGGTTAGGGTTAGGGTTAGGGTTAGGGTTAGGGTTAGGGTTAGGGTTAGGGTTAGGGTTAGGGTTAGGGTTAGGGTTAGGGTTAGGGTTAGGGTTAGGGTTAGGGTTAGGGTTAGGGTTAGGGTTAGGGTTAGGGTTAGGGTTAGGGTTAGGGTTAGGGTTAGGGTTAGGGTTAGGGTTAGGGTTAGGGTTAGGGTTAGGGTTAGGGTTAGGGTTAGGGTTAGGGTTAGGGTTAGGGTTAGGGTTAGGGTTAGGGTTAGGGTTAGGGTTAGGGTTAGGGTTAGGGTTAGGGTTAGGGTTAGGGTTAGGGTTAGGGTTAGGGTTAGGGTTAGGGTTAGGGTTAGGGTTAGGGTTAGGGTTAGGGTTAGGGTTAGGGTTAGGGTTAGGGTTAGGGTTAGGGTTAGGGTTAGGGTTAGGGTTAGGGTTAGGGTTAGGGTTAGGGTTAGGGTTAGGGTTAGGGTTAGGGTTAGGGTTAGGGTTAGGGTTAGGGTTAGGGTTAGGGTTAGGGTTAGGGTTAGGGTTAGGGTTAGGGTTAGGGTTAGGGTTAGGGTTAGGGTTAGGGTTAGGGTTAGGGTTAGGGTTAGGGTTAGGGTTAGGGTTAGGGTTAGGGTTAGGGTTAGGGTTAGGGTTAGGGTTAGGGTTAGGGTTAGGGTTAGGGTTAGGGTTAGGGTTAGGGTTAGGGTTAGGGTTAGGGTTAGGGTTAGGGTTAGGGTTAGGGTTAGGGTTAGGGTTAGGGTTAGGGTTAGGGTTAGGGTTAGGGTTAGGGTTAGGGTTAGGGTTAGGGTTAGGGTTAGGGTTAGGGTTAGGGTTAGGGTTAGGGTTAGGGTTAGGGTTAGGGTTAGGGTTAGGGTTAGGGTTAGGGTTAGGGTTAGGGTTAGGGTTAGGGTTAGGGTTAGGGTTAGGGTTAGGGTTAGGGTTAGGGTTAGGGTTAGGGTTAGGGTTAGGGTTAGGGTTAGGGTTAGGGTTAGGGTTAGGGTTAGGGTTAGGGTTAGGGTTAGGGTTAGGGTTAGGGTTAGGGTTAGGGTTAGGGTTAGGGTTAGGGTTAGGGTTAGGGTTAGGGTTAGGGTTAGGGTTAGGGTTAGGGTTAGGGTTAGGGTTAGGGTTAGGGTTAGGGTTAGGGTTAGGGTTAGGGTTAGGGTTAGGGTTAGGGTTAGGGTTAGGGTTAGGGTTAGGGTTAGGGTTAGGGTTAGGGTTAGGGTTAGGGTTAGGGTTAGGGTTAGGGTTAGGGTTAGGGTTAGGGTTAGGGTTAGGGTTAGGGTTAGGGTTAGGGTTAGGGTTAGGGTTAGGGTTAGGGTTAGGGTTAGGGTTAGGGTTAGGGTTAGGGTTAGGGTTAGGGTTAGGGTTAGGGTTAGGGTTAGGGTTAGGGTTAGGGTTAGGGTTAGGGTTAGGGTTAGGGTTAGGGTTAGGGTTAGGGTTAGGGTTAGGGTTAGGGTTAGGGTTAGGGTTAGGGTTAGGGTTAGGGTTAGGGTTAGGGTTAGGGTTAGGGTTAGGGTTAGGGTTAGGGTTAGGGTTAGGGTTAGGGTTAGGGTTAGGGTTAGGGTTAGGGTTAGGGTTAGGGTTAGGGTTAGGGTTAGGGTTAGGGTTAGGGTTAGGGTTAGGGTTAGGGTTAGGGTTAGGGTTAGGGTTAGGGTTAGGGTTAGGGTTAGGGTTAGGGTTAGGGTTAGGGTTAGGGTTAGGGTTAGGGTTAGGGTTAGGGTTAGGGTTAGGGTTAGGGTTAGGGTTAGGGTTAGGGTTAGGGTTAGGGTTAGGGTTAGGGTTAGGGTTAGGGTTAGGGTTAGGGTTAGGGTTAGGGTTAGGGTTAGGGTTAGGGTTAGGGTTAGGGTTAGGGTTAGGGTTAGGGTTAGGGTTAGGGTTAGGGTTAGGGTTAGGGTTAGGGTTAGGGTTAGGGTTAGGGTTAGGGTTAGGGTTAGGGTTAGGGTTAGGGTTAGGGTTAGGGTTAGGGTTAGGGTTAGGGTTAGGGTTAGGGTTGGGTTAGGGTTAGGGTTAGGGTTAGGGTTAGGGTTAGGGTTAGGGTTAGGGTTAGGGTTAGGGTTAGGGTTAGGGTTAGGGTTAGGGTTAGGGTTAGGGTTAGGGTTAGGGTTAGGGTTAGGGTTAGGGTTAGGGTTAGGGTTAGGGTTAGGGTTAGGGTTAGGGTTAGGGTTAGGGTTAGGGTTAGGGTTAGGGTTAGGGTTAGGGTTAGGGTTAGGGTTAGGGTTAGGGTTAGGGTTAGGGTTAGGGTTAGGGTTAGGGTTAGGGTTAGGGTTAGGGTTAGGGTTAGGGTTAGGGTTAGGGTTAGGGTTAGGGTTAGGGTTAGGGTTAGGGTTAGGGTTAGGGTTAGGGTTAGGGTTAGGGTTAGGGTTAGGGTTAGGGTTAGG
>NC_137777.1:0-12500 GCF_963455305.1 Plecotus auritus
CCCTAACCCTAACCCTAACCCTAACCCTAACCCTAACCCTAACCCTAACCCTAACCCTAACCCTAACCCTAACCCTAACCCTAACCCTAACCCTAACCCTAACCCTAACCCTAACCCTAACCCTAACCCTAACCCTAACCCTAACCCTAACCCTAACCCTAACCCTAACCCTAACCCTAACCCTAACCCTAACCCTAACCCTAACCCTAACCCTAACCCTAACCCTAACCCTAACCCTAACCCTAACCCTAACCCTAACCCTAACCCTAACCCTAACCCTAACCCTAACCCTAACCCTAACCCTAACCCTAACCCTAACCCTAACCCTAACCCTAACCCTAACCCTAACCCTAACCCTAACCCTAACCCTAACCCTAACCCTAACCCTAACCCTAACCCTAACCCTAACCCTAACCCTAACCCTAACCCTAACCCTAACCCTAACCCTAACCCTAACCCTAACCCTAACCCTAACCCTAACCCTAACCCTAACCCTAACCCTAACCCTAACCCTAACCCTAACCCTAACCCTAACCCTAACCCTAACCCTAACCCTAACCCTAACCCTAACCCTAACCCTAACCCTAACCCTAACCCTAACCCTAACCCTAACCCTAACCCTAACCCTAACCCTAACCCTAACCCTAACCCTAACCCTAACCCTAACCCTAACCCTAACCCTAACCCTAACCCTAACCCTAACCCTAACCCTAACCCTAACCCTAACCCTAACCCTAACCCTAACCCTAACCCTAACCCTAACCCTAACCCTAACCCTAACCCTAACCCTAACCCTAACCCTAACCCTAACCCTAACCCTAACCCTAACCCTAACCCTAACCCTAACCCTAACCCTAACCCTAACCCTAACCCTAACCCTAACCCTAACCCTAACCCTAACCCTAACCCTAACCCTAACCCTAACCCTAACCCTAACCCTAACCCTAACCCTAACCCTAACCCTAACCCTAACCCTAACCCTAACCCTAACCCTAACCCTAACCCTAACCCTAACCCTAACCCTAACCCTAACCCTAACCCTAACCCTAACCCTAACCCTAACCCTAACCCTAACCCTAACCCTAACCCTAACCCTAACCCTAACCCTAACCCTAACCCTAACCCTAACCCTAACCCTAACCCTAACCCTAACCCTAACCCTAACCCTAACCCTAACCCTAACCCTAACCCTAACCCTAACCCTAACCCTAACCCTAACCCTAACCCTAACCCTAACCCTAACCCTAACCCTAACCCTAACCCTAACCCTAACCCTAACCCTAACCCTAACCCTAACCCTAACCCTAACCCTAACCCTAACCCTAACCCTAACCCTAACCCTAACCCTAACCCTAACCCTAACCCTAACCCTAACCCTAACCCTAACCCTAACCCTAACCCTAACCCTAACCCTAACCCTAACCCTAACCCTAACCCTAACCCTAACCCTAACCCTAACCCTAACCCTAACCCTAACCCTAACCCTAACCCTAACCCTAACCCTAACCCTAACCCTAACCCTAACCCTAACCCTAACCCTAACCCTAACCCTAACCCTAACCCTAACCCTAACCCTAACCCTAACCCTAACCCTAACCCTAACCCTAACCCTAACCCTAACCCTAACCCTAACCCTAACCCTAACCCTAACCCTAACCCTAACCCTAACCCTAACCCTAACCCTAACCCTAACCCTAACCCTAACCCTAACCCTAACCCTAACCCTAACCCTAACCCTAACCCTAACCCTAACCCTAACCCTAACCCTAACCCTAACCCTAACCCTAACCCTAACCCTAACCCTAACCCTAACCCTAACCCTAACCCTAACCCTAACCCTAACCCTAACCCTAACCCTAACCCTAACCCTAACCCTAACCCTAACCCTAACCCTAACCCTAACCCTAACCCTAACCCTAACCCTAACCCTAACCCTAACCCTAACCCTAACCCTAACCCTAACCCTAACCCTAACCCTAACCCTAACCCTAACCCTAACCCTAACCCTAACCCTAACCCTAACCCTAACCCTAACCCTAACCCTAACCCTAACCCTAACCCTAACCCTAACCCTAACCCTAACCCTAACCCTAACCCTAACCCTAACCCTAACCCTAACCCTAACCCTAACCCTAACCCTAACCCTAACCCTAACCCTAACCCTAACCCTAACCCTAACCCTAACCCTAACCCTAACCCTAACCCTAACCCTAACCCTAACCCTAACCCTAACCCTAACCCTAACCCTAACCCTAACCCTAACCCTAACCCTAACCCTAACCCTAACCCTAACCCTAACCCTAACCCTAACCCTAACCCTAACCCTAACCCTAACCCTAACCCTAACCCTAACCCTAACCCTAACCCTAACCCTAACCCTAACCCTAACCCTAACCCTAACCCTAACCCTAACCCTAACCCTAACCCTAACCCTAACCCGAACCCTAACCCTAACCCTAACCCTAACCCTAACCCTAACCCTAACCCTAACCCTAACCCTAACCCTAACCCTAACCCTAACCCTAACCCTAACCCTAACCCTAACCCTAACCCTAACCCTAACCCTAACCCTAACCCTAACCCTAACCCTAACCCTAACCCTAACCCTAACCCTAACCCTAACCCTAACCCTAACCCTAACCCTAACCCTAACCCTAACCCTAACCCTAACCCTAACCCTAACCCTAACCCTAACCCTAACCCTAACCCTAACCCTAACCCTAACCCTAACCCTAACCCTAACCCTAACCCTAACCCTAACCCTAACCCTAACCCTAACCCTAACCCTAACCCTAACCCTAACCCTAACCCTAACCCTAACCCTAACCCTAACCCTAACCCTAACCCTAACCCTAACCCTAACCCTAACCCTAACCCTAACCCTAACCCTAACCCTAACCCTAACCCTAACCCTAACCCTAACCCTAACCCTAACCCTAACCCTAACCCTAACCCTAACCCTAACCCTAACCCTAACCCTAACCCTAACCCTAACCCTAACCCTAACCCTAACCCTAACCCTAACCCTAACCCTAACCCTAACCCTAACCCTAACCCTAACCCTAACCCTAACCCTAACCCTAACCCTAACCCTAACCCTAACCCTAACCCTAACCCTAACCCTAACCCTAACCCTAACCCTAACCCTAACCCTAACCCTAACCCTAACCCTAACCCTAACCCTAACCCTAACCCTAACCCTAACCCTAACCCTAACCCTAACCCTAACCCTAACCCTAACCCTAACCCTAACCCTAACCCTAACCCTAACCCTAACCCTAACCCTAACCCTAACCCTAACCCTAACCCTAACCCTAACCCTAACCCTAACCCTAACCCTAACCCTAACCCTAACCCTAACCCTAACCCTAACCCTAACCCTAACCCTAACCCTAACCCTAACCCTAACCCTAACCCTAACCCTAACCCTAACCCTAACCCTAACCCTAACCCTAACCCTAACCCTAACCCTAACCCTAACCCTAACCCTAACCCTAACCCTAACCCTAACCCTAACCCTAACCCTAACCCTAACCCTAACCCTAACCCTAACCCTAACCCTAACCCTAACCCTAACCCTAACCCTAACCCTAACCCTAACCCTAACCCTAACCCTAACCCTAACCCTAACCCTAACCCTAACCCTAACCCTAACCCTAACCCTAACCCTAACCCTAACCCTAACCCTAACCCTAACCCTAACCCTAACCCTAACCCTAACCCTAACCCTAACCCTAACCCTAACCCTAACCCTAACCCTAACCCTAACCCTAACCCTAACCCTAACCCTAACCCTAACCCTAACCCTAACCCTAACCCTAACCCTAACCCTAACCCTAACCCTAACCCTAACCCTAACCCTAACCCTAACCCTAACCCTAACCCTAACCCTAACCCTAACCCTAACCCTAACCCTAACCCTAACCCTAACCCTAACCCTAACCCTAACCCTAACCCTAACCCTAACCCTAACCCTAACCCTAACCCTAACCCTAACCCTAACCCTAACCCTAACCCTAACCCTAACCCTAACCCTAACCCTAACCCTAACCCTAACCCTAACCCTAACCCTAACCCTAACCCTAACCCTAACCCTAACCCTAACCCTAACCCTAACCCTAACCCTAACCCTAACCCTAACCCTAACCCTAACCCTAACCCTAACCCTAACCCTAACCCTAACCCTAACCCTAACCCTAACCCTAACCCTAACCCTAACCCTAACCCTAACCCTAACCCTAACCCTAACCCTAACCCTAACCCTAACCCTAACCCTAACCCTAACCCTAACCCTAACCCTAACCCTAACCCTAACCCTAACCCTAACCCTAACCCTAACCCTAACCCTAACCCTAACCCTAACCCTAACCCTAACCCTAACCCTAACCCTAACCCTAACCCTAACCCTAACCCTAACCCTAACCCTAACCCTAACCCTAACCCTAACCCTAACCCTAACCCTAACCCTAACCCTAACCCTAACCCTAACCCTAACCCTAACCCTAACCCTAACCCTAACCCTAACCCTAACCCTAACCCTAACCCTAACCCTAACCCTAACCCTAACCCTAACCCTAACCCTAACCCTAACCCTAACCCTAACCCTAACCCTAACCCTAACCCTAACCCTAACCCTAACCCTAACCCTAACCCTAACCCTAACCCTAACCCTAACCCTAACCCTAACCCTAACCCTAACCCTAACCCTAACCCTAACCCTAACCCTAACCCTAACCCTAACCCTAACCCTAACCCTAACCCTAACCCTAACCCTAACCCTAACCCTAACCCTAACCCTAACCCTAACCCTAACCCTAACCCTAACCCTAACCCTAACCCTAACCCTAACCCTAACCCTAACCCTAACCCTAACCCTAACCCTAACCCTAACCCTAACCCTAACCCTAACCCTAACCCTAACCCTAACCCTAACCCTAACCCTAACCCTAACCCTAACCCTAACCCTAACCCTAACCCTAACCCTAACCCTAACCCTAACCCTAACCCTAACCCTAACCCTAACCCTAACCCTAACCCTAACCCTAACCCTAACCCTAACCCTAACCCTAACCCTAACCCTAACCCTAACCCTAACCCTAACCCTAACCCTAACCCTAACCCTAACCCTAACCCTAACCCTAACCCTAACCCTAACCCTAACCCTAACCCTAACCCTAACCCTAACCCTAACCCTAACCCTAACCCTAACCCTAACCCTAACCCTAACCCTAACCCTAACCCTAACCCTAACCCTAACCCTAACCCTAACCCTAACCCTAACCCTAACCCTAACCCTAACCCTAACCCTAACCCTAACCCTAACCCTAACCCTAACCCTAACCCTAACCCTAACCCTAACCCTAACCCTAACCCTAACCCTAACCCTAACCCTAACCCTAACCCTAACCCTAACCCTAACCCTAACCCTAACCCTAACCCTAACCCTAACCCTAACCCTAACCCTAACCCTAACCCTAACCCTAACCCTAACCCTAACCCTAACCCTAACCCTAACCCTAACCCTAACCCTAACCCTAACCCTAACCCTAACCCTAACCCTAACCCTAACCCTAACCCTAACCCTAACCCTAACCCTAACCCTAACCCTAACCCTAACCCTAACCCTAACCCTAACCCTAACCCTAACCCTAACCCTAACCCTAACCCTAACCCTAACCCTAACCCTAACCCTAACCCTAACCCTAACCCTAACCCTAACCCTAACCCTAACCCTAACCCTAACCCTAACCCTAACCCTAACCCTAACCCTAACCCTAACCCTAACCCTAACCCTAACCCTAACCCTAACCCTAACCCTAACCCTAACCCTAACCCTAACCCTAACCCTAACCCTAACCCTAACCCTAACCCTAACCCTAACCCTAACCCTAACCCTAACCCTAACCCTAACCCTAACCCTAACCCTAACCCTAACCCTAACCCTAACCCTAACCCTAACCCTAACCCTAACCCTAACCCTAACCCTAACCCTAACCCTAACCCTAACCCTAACCCTAACCCTAACCCTAACCCTAACCCTAACCCTAACCCTAACCCTAACCCTAACCCTAACCCTAACCCTAACCCTAACCCTAACCCTAACCCTAACCCTAACCCTAACCCTAACCCTAACCCTAACCCTAACCCTAACCCTAACCCTAACCCTAACCCTAACCCTAACCCTAACCCTAACCCTAACCCTAACCCTAACCCTAACCCTAACCCTAACCCTAACCCTAACCCTAACCCTAACCCTAACCCTAACCCTAACCCTAACCCTAACCCTAACCCTAACCCTAACCCTAACCCTAACCCTAACCCTAACCCTAACCCTAACCCTAACCCTAACCCTAACCCTAACCCTAACCCTAACCCTAACCCTAACCCTAACCCTAACCCTAACCCTAACCCTAACCCTAACCCTAACCCTAACCCTAACCCTAACCCTAACCCTAACCCTAACCCTAACCCTAACCCTAACCCTAACCCTAACCCTAACCCTAACCCTAACCCTAACCCTAACCCTAACCCTAACCCTAACCCTAACCCTAACCCTAACCCTAACCCTAACCCTAACCCTAACCCTAACCCTAACCCTAACCCTAACCCTAACCCTAACCCTAACCCTAACCCTAACCCTAACCCTAACCCTAACCCTAACCCTAACCCTAACCCTAACCCTAACCCTAACCCTAACCCTAACCCTAACCCTAACCCTAACCCTAACCCTAACCCTAACCCTAACCCTAACCCTAACCCTAACCCTAACCCTAACCCTAACCCTAACCCTAACCCTAACCCTAACCCTAACCCTAACCCTAACCCTAACCCTAACCCTAACCCTAACCCTAACCCTAACCCTAACCCTAACCCTAACCCTAACCCTAACCCTAACCCTAACCCTAACCCTAACCCTAACCCTAACCCTAACCCTAACCCTAACCCTAACCCTAACCCTAACCCTAACCCTAACCCTAACCCTAACCCTAACCCTAACCCTAACCCTAACCCTAACCCTAACCCTAACCCTAACCCTAACCCTAACCCTAACCCTAACCCTAACCCTAACCCTAACCCTAACCCTAACCCTAACCCTAACCCTAACCCTAACCCTAACCCTAACCCTAACCCTAACCCTAACCCTAACCCTAACCCTAACCCTAACCCTAACCCTAACCCTAACCCTAACCCTAACCCTAACCCTAACCCTAACCCTAACCCTAACCCTAACCCTAACCCTAACCCTAACCCTAACCCTAACCCTAACCCTAACCCTAACCCTAACCCTAACCCTAACCCTAACCCTAACCCTAACCCTAACCCTAACCCTAACCCTAACCCTAACCCTAACCCTAACCCTAACCCTAACCCTAACCCTAACCCTAACCCTAACCCTAACCCTAACCCTAACCCTAACCCTAACCCTAACCCTAACCCTAACCCTAACCCTAACCCTAACCCTAACCCTAACCCTAACCCTAACCCTAACCCTAACCCTAACCCTAACCCTAACCCTAACCCTAACCCTAACCCTAACCCTAACCCTAACCCTAACCCTAACCCTAACCCTAACCCTAACCCTAACCCTAACCCTAACCCTAACCCTAACCCTAACCCTAACCCTAACCCTAACCCTAACCCTAACCCTAACCCTAACCCTAACCCTAACCCTAACCCTAACCCTAACCCTAACCCTAACCCTAACCCTAACCCTAACCCTAACCCTAACCCTAACCCTAACCCTAACCCTAACCCTAACCCTAACCCTAACCCTAACCCTAACCCTAACCCTAACCCTAACCCTAACCCTAACCCTAACCCTAACCCTAACCCTAACCCTAACCCTAACCCTAACCCTAACCCTAACCCTAACCCTAACCCTAACCCTAACCCTAACCCTAACCCTAACCCTAACCCTAACCCTAACCCTAACCCTAACCCTAACCCTAACCCTAACCCTAACCCTAACCCTAACCCTAACCCTAACCCTAACCCTAACCCTAACCCTAACCCTAACCCTAACCCTAACCCTAACCCTAACCCTAACCCTAACCCTAACCCTAACCCTAACCCTAACCCTAACCCTAACCCTAACCCTAACCCTAACCCTAACCCTAACCCTAACCCTAACCCTAACCCTAACCCTAACCCTAACCCTAACCCTAACCCTAACCCTAACCCTAACCCTAACCCTAACCCTAACCCTAACCCTAACCCTAACCCTAACCCTAACCCTAACCCTAACCCTAACCCTAACCCTAACCCTAACCCTAACCCTAACCCTAACCCTAACCCTAACCCTAACCCTAACCCTAACCCTAACCCTAACCCTAACCCTAACCCTAACCCTAACCCTAACCCTAACCCTAACCCTAACCCTAACCCTAACCCTAACCCTAACCCTAACCCTAACCCTAACCCTAACCCTAACCCTAACCCTAACCCTAACCCTAACCCTAACCCTAACCCTAACCCTAACCCTAACCCTAACCCTAACCCTAACCCTAACCCTAACCCTAACCCTAACCCTAACCCTAACCCTAACCCTAACCCTAACCCTAACCCTAACCCTAACCCTAACCCTAACCCTAACCCTAACCCTAACCCTAACCCTAACCTAACCCTAACCCTAACCCTAACCCTAACCCTAACCCTAACCCTAACCCTAACCCTAACCCTAACCCTAACCCTAACCCTAACCCTAACCCTAACCCTAACCCTAACCCTAACCCTAACCCTAACCCTAACCCTAACCCTAACCCTAACCCTAACCCTAACCCTAACCCTAACCCTAACCCTAACCCTAACCCTAACCCTAACCCTAACCCTAACCCTAACCCTAACCCTAACCCTAACCCTAACCCTAACCCTAACCCTAACCCTAACCCTAACCCTAACCCTAACCCTAACCCTAACCCTAACCCTAACCCTAACCCTAACCCTAACCCTAACCCTAACCCTAACCCTAACCCTAACCCTAACCCTAACCCTAACCCTAACCCTAACCCTAACCCTAACCCTAACCCTAACCCTAACCCTAACCCTAACCCTAACCCTAACCCTAACCCTAACCCTAACCCTAACCCTAACCCTAACCCTAACCCTAACCCTAACCCTAACCCTAACCCTAACCCTAACCCTAACCCTAACCCTAACCCTAACCCTAACCCTAACCCTAACCCTAACCCTAACCCTAACCCTAACCCTAACCCTAACCCTAACCCTAACCCTAACCCTAACCCTAACCCTAACCCTAACCCTAACCCTAACCCTAACCCTAACCCTAACCCTAACCCTAACCCTAACCCTAACCCTAACCCTAACCCTAACCCTAACCCTAACCCTAACCCTAACCCTAACCCTAACCCTAACCCTAACCCTAACCCTAACCCTAACCCTAACCCTAACCCTAACCCTAACCCTAACCCTAACCCTAACCCTAACCCTAACCCTAACCCTAACCCTAACCCTAACCCTAACCCTAACCCTAACCCTAACCCTAACCCTAACCCTAACCCTAACCCTAACCCTAACCCTAACCCTAACCCTAACCCTAACCCTAACCCTAACCCTAACCCTAACCCTAACCCTAACCCTAACCCTAACCCTAACCCTAACCCTAACCCTAACCCTAACCCTAACCCTAACCCTAACCCTAACCCTAACCCTAACCCTAACCCTAACCCTAACCCTAACCCTAACCCTAACCCTAACCCTAACCCTAACCCTAACCCTAACCCTAACCCTAACCCTAACCCTAACCCTAACCCTAACCCTAACCCTAACCCTAACCCTAACCCTAACCCTAACCCTAACCCTAACCCTAACCCTAACCCTAACCCTAACCCTAACCCTAACCCTAACCCTAACCCTAACCCTAACCCTAACCCTAACCCTAACCCTAACCCTAACCCTAACCCTAACCCTAACCCTAACCCTAACCCTAACCCTAACCCTAACCCTAACCCTAACCCTAACCCTAACCCTAACCCTAACCCTAACCCTAACCCTAACCCTAACCCTAACCCTAACCCTAACCCTAACCCTAACCCTAACCCTAACCCTAACCCTAACCCTAACCCTAACCCTAACCCTAACCCTAACCCTAACCCTAACCCTAACCCTAACCCTAACCCTAACCCTAACCCTAACCCTAACCCTAACCCTAACCCTAACCCTAACCCTAACCCTAACCCTAACCCTAACCCTAACCCTAACCCTAACCCTAACCCTAACCCTAACCCTAACCCTAACCCTAACCCTAACCCTAACCCTAACCCTAACCCTAACCCTAACCCTAACCCTAACCCTAACCCTAACCCTAACCCTAACCCTAACCCTAACCCTAACCCTAACCCTAACCCTAACCCTAACCCTAACCCTAACCCTAACCCTAACCCTAACCCTAACCCTAACCCTAACCCTAACCCTAACCCTAACCCTAACCCTAACCCTAACCCTAACCCTAACCTAACCCTAACCCTAACCCTAACCCTAACCCTAACCCTAACCCTAACCCTAACCCTAACCCTAACCCTAACCCTAACCCTAACCCTAACCCTAACCCTAACCCTAACCCTAACCCTAACCCTAACCCTAACCCTAACCCTAACCCTAACCCTAACCCTAACCCTAACCCTAACCCTAACCCTAACCCTAACCCTAACCCTAACCCTAACCCTAACCCTAACCCTAACCCTAACCCTAACCCTAACCCTAACCCTAACCCTAACCCTAACCCTAACCCTAACCCTAACCCTAACCCTAACCCTAACCCTAACCCTAACCCTAACCCTAACCCTAACCCTAACCCTAACCCTAACCCTAACCCTAACCCTAACCCTAACCCTAACCCTAACCCTAACCCTAACCCTAACCCTAACCCTAACCCTAACCCTAACCCTAACCCTAACCCTAACCCTAACCCTAACCCTAACCCTAACCCTAACCCTAACCCTAACCCTAACCCTAACCCTAACCCTAACCCTAACCCTAACCCTAACCCTAACCCTAACCCTAACCCTAACCCTAACCCTAACCCTAACCCTAACCCTAACCCTAACCCTAACCCTAACCCTAACCCTAACCCTAACCCTAACCCTAACCCTAACCCTAACCCTAACCCTAACCCTAACCCTAACCCTAACCCTAACCCTAACCCTAACCCTAACCCTAACCCTAACCCTAACCCTAACCCTAACCCTAACCCTAACCCTAACCCTAACCCTAACCCTAACCCTAACCCTAACCCTAACCCTAACCCTAACCCTAACCCTAACCCTAACCCTAACCCTAACCCTAACCCTAACCCTAACCCTAACCCTAACCCTAACCCTAACCCTAACCCTAACCCTAACCCTAACCCTAACCCTAACCCTAACCCTAACCCTAACCCTAACCCTAACCCTAACCCTAACCCTAACCCTAACCCTAACCCTAACCCTAACCCTAACCCTAACCCTAACCCTAACCCTAACCCTAACCCTAACCCTAACCCTAACCCTAACCCTAACCCTAACCCTAACCCTAACCCTAACCCTAACCCTAACCCTAACCCTAACCCTAACCCTAACCCTAACCCTAACCCTAACCCTAACCCTAACCCTAACCCTAACCCTAACCCTAACCCTAACCCTAACCCTAACCCTAACCCTAACCCTAACCCTAACCCTAACCCTAACCCTAACCCTAACCCTAACCCTAACCCTAACCCTAACCCTAACCCTAACCCTAACCCTAACCCTAACCCTAACCCTAACCCTAACCCTAACCCTAACCCTAACCCTAACCCTAACCCTAACCCTAACCCTAACCCTAACCCTAACCCTAACCCTAACCCTAACCCTAACCCTAACCCTAACCCTAACCCTAACCCTAACCCTAACCCTAACCCTAACCCTAACCCTAACCCTAACCCTAACCCTAACCCTAACCCTAACCCTAACCCTAACCCTAACCCTAACCCTAACCCTAACCCTAACCCTAACCCTAACCCTAACCCTAACCCTAACCCTAACCCTAACCCTAACCCTAACCCTAACCCTAACCCTAACCCTAACCCTAACCCTAACCCTAACCCTAACCCTAACCCTAACCCTAACCCTAACCCTAACCCTAACCCTAACCCTAACCCTAACCCTAACCCTAACCCTAACCCTAACCCTAACCCTAACCCTAACCCTAACCCTAACCCTAACCCTAACCCTAACCCTAACCCTAACCCTAACCCTAACCCTAACCCTAACCCTAACCCTAACCCTAACCCTAACCCTAACCCTAACCCTAACCCTAACCCTAACCCTAACCCTAACCCTAACCCTAACCCTAACCCTAACCCTAACCCTAACCCTAACCCTAACCCTAACCCTAACCCTAACCCTAACCCTAACCCTAACCCTAACCCTAACCCTAACCCTAACCCTAACCCTAACCCTAACCCTAACCCTAACCCTAACCCTAACCCTAACCCTAACCCTAACCCTAACCCTAACCCTAACCCT